>NC_056733.1:973334918-973651793 GCF_019279795.1 Protopterus annectens | reverse complement strand
GACATCCTACAAAAGGGCCTCACTGAGACAGATGCCTGGTGTCAAAGCCATGGCCTCAAGCTCAATGCCAAAAAGTGCACTGTCACCCCCTTTGGTAAAAACTCTGTACCCATGAACTACAACATAGGTGGTAGTATACTTAACACCGAAAGTGTGATAAGAGACCTTGGGACACAGGTGGACAGTAGTCTCTCCTTTGATAATCACATTGCCACAGTAGTCAGGAAATCCTTCTACATGGCACACCTTATCACAAAAGGTTTCTCATCCAGAAAAAAAAAAAGAGGTCATTGTTCCCCTCTACTCATCACTCATTAGACCCATTATAGAGTACAATGCCCCTTTTGGTATGTACCTCACAAGACATCTACAACAACTGGAAAGGCCGCAGAAATACCTCACAAAGAGGATTACCGGCCTCAAACAGATGCCCTACGCAGACCTTCTCAAAAATCTCCAGCTTTACTCTGTCGAATATCGCCTACTCAGAGGTGATCTCTGCTTAACATACAAAGCTATGTCAAACCCAGAGCTGTTGGACATGCTCCACTTAAAGAAATCCCAATCCCTCTGAGCTACACGCTCTAGGGACCTAAATCTTGTCACCACAATAAACAGAACATGCAGGAGGGATAGATTCCTGTCCCAGAGACTTCCGATACCCTGGAACAAACTACCTATCTATATCAAACAAAGCTCCTCATTAGCACTCTTCAAGAAAAATCTCAATGATTGGATGGGAAATAGGAAATTCACCCTGGGGATCACCTCTGTGGCTCTGCTCGACAGTGGCACAGGAAAATAATTTTCTTGGGTGGCAAAAGCCAGGGTACCTTTTTGGCTGGACTTGTATAGGCCCCAGGGCCGATAGCCTACCTACCTATGAACCTCTGAGCACTAGGAAAAACTTTTCATTTTCTTTGCTAAATTTACATAATAAATCTGCAATATAAAATCAGCATCTAGGGACAGACCTTTATATCAACACCAGTGTATAGTTCATTGTCTTCCGAAGAGCTACCATATTTAACAATTTTTGTAAGTCACATCACTTATCAGATATTGTAAATTTAATGAAGTGTGCTTTTAGTAGAGGATTTTGTCGAAAAGCTCTCAGGAAGCAAGTGGTTTCCAGTCTAAGAAGATATTGGGAAGTAAAGTTGTTAATCAGACTCCTGCTGTTCAGAATTAAATGAGTTAATAAGACATGGAAGACCAAGTCGTAGCCCCAAGCATATCATCCCAAGAGTGTGTTCTAAAGAAAGCTATGGATGTTAAAATGGCTCTAGTAGAGTGAGCCCTTGTTTTACATCATATGAAGTTTGTTGTAGGATTCACAGATGAAGTAGATACAAATGGACAACCATCCTGAAAGAGACTGGTTGGATGCTTTTTCCCCCCAAATTATTTTGAGCAAATAAAACAAAAAGCTGCTGATCTTTACTGACTTGGACTTGTTCTGTGAGGGTAAAAACCTCGCTGCCTGCGTACATCTAAGGTATGCAGCCAACTACTTCCCATTTGAGTTCACTTAAGAAAGATGATGGGTTGTAAAATGTTTGCCCCCAAAGCCATCTTGGAAATAAAGGAAAGGCAAGTTCTTAAGATTACCCAGTCTTTGTGGAAAATGAGAGAGGGAAATGTGGGCAGAACATGGAGCTCCAAAATTCTCACCGAGTGAATGATACCAGAAAAATAGTTTTCTCAAGACAGACACTTAGGTATGCTGAAGCTGCTGGCTCGTATAGAAGTTTGGTCAAAGATTCTAAAATAAAATTCAAGTCCCTTGGAGGGATCGGGTCTAACTGGTAGATGTAGTAGGAAGCTACCTTTAAGAAAAGCCTTCCATAGTTTGTGCGAAACTAATGAGTGATCCTGAAAGCCGGTGTGAAAACTAGAACTTGCCAGTAACTGTACTTGATGGCATATGAACTAGAGCCAGAGTGGTACACAGATGTACTTGGATGGCATATGAACTAGAGCCAGAGTGGTACACGGATGTGAGGAAATTGAACGTAAGCTACAGGGTCTGAAAAGGGATCAATGTTCTGTGGACAAGTTCAAGATACAAACTTTTTCCATTTGCTGTGATAAACTTTACAAGTAGAAGTTTTTCTAAGATACTGTTGGAATGCTGACCACGTCTTCAGAAAATGATCATCCCTCGCCATCATTGGAAAAGGCAAAAACAGTTGCTTTACTTCATACTGTGAAGTACTGGGTGAGGCTCCCTGATGGGTAAGTAATGAAATCCAGAATTGGATCTAGGAGCCAGAATAATTCTCTGAAGTGAAGCTTCCAGTAGGGAAACCAAACCTGTCTGGGCCAATAGGATGAACGTAGCTCTGCACCTTAGAGCTCTCTGCAAGAACATGAACATTGCAAGAAGGAACAGGTATGTATAAAGTAGCCCAGAGGGCCAATGCTAAGAGTAAGCACCCCTGGGCGACTGGCCCAGAGGTGGAATCCTCGTGGCACAATAATTGCTGTATTTTGTGTTGTACTGGGTGGCAAAAAAAAAAACCACACAGCAGGGAGTACCCCAGGCACTGAACATTTTCCTGACTGTTGCACCACAGCAGGGAGTACCCCAGGCACTGAACATTTTCCTGACTGTATCTGGATTAATGGACCACGTGTAAGGCAGTAAGAAAGTCCTGCTGAGCCTGACTGCCAGGCCACTGAGCACCTCAGAAATACTTGCTGCTATCAGAAAGTTGTGAGAGGCAGTCTCCCATAAAAACATACATACAAATATTTCAGGCACAGACATATTAAAAGCCCTTTTAGCTTACTAATATACTATAACACTTGTTCCCATAATGTGTCCAGGCTGTTCTTAAAAACATCTAAACTAGTACTTGCTTTAATGTAATTTGGTGTCTGTTCCAAGAATCAGCTGCTCTGTCAGAGAACCAGTTAGTGCACTTCTCATCCCTATAGAACCTTCTACAAGGTTATCTGATGATTCTCTAGTACTTTATGATAACCCCAAACATTCCCAGAGGTAGTTGTCCCTAAATGCCCTGTATGCCTGAATAAGATCTCTTCTTAGATATCTGTAAGAGACGCTGTACAAGTTCAGATATTTTAGTCTTTCATAATAACTTACATGTTCACATCCATGGATGCCCTTAGTATATTTCTGCTGTACTCTTTCCAGTTTACTCATGCGTGTCTTCTTATAGGGTTTTTTCCACATTGTTATTCCATACTCAAGTTTGGGTCCAATGAAACTAACAAACAATTACTTCATTTTTCATTTCCTAGACTTTATAAAAATCTTTTTATACAACCTATAGTTCTATAACCATCATAAACCCATGCTCACCTTTCACTTTATGTCTCCCAAATCTCATATGCTTAGTTTTTGATGTATTTATCAGCATATTATTCTCCTGTGCCACAATGGTCAATTTAGTCAGGTTATTTTGCAGACATGCCTTATCTGTAACACATATAATACGTTTACCCAATTTCAGATCATAAGCATACAATCAGTAGAACACCTCAGATGAAAAGGTTAGGTCTAAAAGATACAATCTAAACAAGTAAAGACCTAGTACAGAGCCCTTTGGGACACCCTGACTGTAACCAAGGATTTCACCTGTCCAGTTGGTGTGTGATACTTGCCATGTCCTATTTGTAAGCCATACAGCTATCCATCTTATCAAGAGTATATCAATACCTAGTTGTACTAATTTATTGATCAGTGTTTTGTGTATGACCCTGTCAAACGCTGATGTTAAAGCTATAAATTACATCATATCACAATGTTTCCATTCAGAGCTATTATATTGTTATAGAACATCATGTTACAGGTGGAAATAGACATGCTTTCAACATATGCACGCTGATACATGGTGTCAAGTCCCAACCCATCCAGATCTGACAATAACTTATCCAATATTACCTTTTCCATTATTTTTCCACAACATGAAAGTAGACTTAAGGGTCTATATGATTCTGGGTTTGTCCTATTCCCCTTTCCCTTAAAGACAGGTTTAATAAGCCCATGTCTCCAACCTTGAGGAATCTCCCCATATTTATATGACCTAGTGAATAACAGATATGGTACTGTGAATTGATGCTGATGTGTTCTCAGGTCATTATTACTGATCATATATCCTTCCTGTGCTTTGTTTGGATCCAGTTTCTGCAGTTCTTTTTCAATATAACCCAATTCCAGTATCTGGGGTTACCTGGATGTCACTAGGACAACTTATCACCCCCTTTTGTGGAGCCAAACTATTTTGCATAAGGTTTTGTAAATATATCTATAATCTGTTGTGTCTGAGAATAAATTTTAGAATCTCAGAGTATCAATTTTTGTGTTTACTCCTTCCATATCTTGCGTATTTATAAAATGATTTCCTATCATGTTCAATATCTTTATATACAGTCTCTTCACATTTTTCTTGATCTAGACTCACAGTATGCTTAATCTACTTGTCCAGCTTGTTTATTTCAGTTTTCAAACTTGTAGTTCGACCAGTCTTCCATGTTGTGTATTTTTTGTCTCCCACCTTAATCAGATATCTTATTCTTATGGAAAAATATCCTCCTGACGTTGTATGCCTAGATCCTGACGTTAAACATTTTTTAATTTTTTGCACTCAAACAATTTCTCTTTCCAAAAACTTTTTACATTCCAGCTGCAGTTTTTCCACTGAACACCTCACTCCAGTTAGTTTTACAAAGTGACTGTTTTGCTTCCATATAGACTGTAAGTAACCTTCTGTGCATTGGTTTAGATTTTAGTTTGGTAGAATTATCTAGCAACAGATTAACCTTTATAATCCCATAACCACTACACATCAATGGTGGTAAAACTTGACTTAAAATAACAGTAATTTCTTTAGGAACACAAACAATGTCTGGTATGCTACGTCCCCTGGTAGTTTTTTTTACAATCTGAGGCAATTGTTCCTGAATATACGTTGTGAATCATTTCCTTACCAATGTTGTTGAATCAATATTACTCCAGTCTGTTTCTGGTAAATTTAAGCCCCCAGCTAATATTATTCTTCCCTCCTCTGTTTTATGCAATAAATGTACAAATTATTCTAGGTCATTTGCACTTGATTTTGGTGGTCTATACACTCCAACAATTGTATGTTCCATGGTTGTCTTTATTGTCACAGTTACACTGTCTATAGTATTGGTGTTATCATTGAACATGTGATAATCATAGGTCTCATAGCTGTCTTTAATCCCTATCATAACACTTCCACCCGATTTTTGTTAGAATGTCCGTTACAGTAAAAACATTTATACCCTGACAGAACTGGTTAACAGTCATTGCTCTGTTCTTTAACCACGTTTCACAAAAAATAACATCAATCTTGTGGGAACTTAGTAAATTTTCCAATAAAAAACTTTATTATTAATGCTCCTAGCATTAACAACCATCAGAGATGGACCAAATGTTGCTATCTGTGAACTGTTCAAAATTTTCGACCTGGCAAAAATTCTGCTTAGTGTTTGTCAGATATTGCAAAATGTCTGCTGCAAAAATCCTCTTCCCTGATCTTGACAAACGCATGCCATCCTGACTGAAGACGTGTGCCCAAAACTAGGTTTGGATGCTCTACACATTTCCAGGACATTTTTTCCATGCAGGTATTTACCCAAAAAATCTTTTCACAGTGGCCTGACTATCCTTTCTATAGGTGAATTGTGAAAAATATGTCCCAACACCAATACAAGATATACTATCCAAGAGGGCTGTAAATTACCTGCTAACAGTCAGAGAATCCTTGGGGATGACATCATTTCTACCAACATATATAAAAATGGATCTGTACTTCCTTACATTAAGGCGTTCCAAAACTTGTCTCATCTTCTATTTTTGCTCCTGGCAAGCATAACATTATTCGATGTCCATAATCTTCTCTACAAATACAAGTATCAATTCCTCTAATAACTGAATCTCCAATTGCAAGAATATCTTTGCTGACCATCTCTGAAGAATCTTCAGCTTCTAATACAGTAATATCTGCACTATCAATGGTTACAAATGATAGATCATCACCAATAGTCTTATTAATCCCACTGTTTTCATTGTGTATTAAATTCTCATCCAGCTGGTAATGTAAACCCACAGCTTGAGCCACGTAGTCAACATCTGTGTCTCTCCTTTTTTCTTAATGTTCTTCAATCCTTCCACATTCAGTTTTGATTTCTTCCTTTTCAACTGCTCTTGCCTCTTTTTTTCTACCTTCTCGGTTGGAAAAATGATGCCTTTTTCTGTAGACTGAAGGTTTTCTTACATTCGTCGTCACCGATGTGTTACACAACAAAGCAGTGTCCATTTTACTACGGATTTTCTTCCGTTTCGTTTTCTTCCATATTTGTTGTGAACTGCTTCATTTCTTTCTTTTTGGTTTCTAAACGATCCGGATCCAGAGACAGCTGAATACTTACATCCAGAATTCCCAAGTTGTCAGGGGCATCATCTTGTTTCACAGGGGCCGAATGGTCTTTGCAGACAACAGATGCATCATTTCCTAATGTGTTCTGCTTGCTCTTTGCCTAACATTATTTATCTCACCAGTCCAGTCATTAATATATAAAAGTTCTCCAAGCCATGCCAGTTACCCAACTGTAATCGTCATCAGTAAGTCTAGAATTACTGCTGATAATGGTAAGCAAATCATCCAGCGTTTGACACGAGGAACACACACCAGCAATGTTATCAGATGTTACCTTTAAATATGCATAGCATTTATTACCTGTACAAGATATTTCTGCGTTAGCAAATTGTTCATTTTATACGCATTTAAGGAATACCATAACCAGCTTCAAATTAATCAAATATTGCAAATGAAAAGAATAATGAAAAACAGTAACCGCAGAATTCGAAAGAATTTAAATCAACGTCTGTGACAAAAAAATCACACCAGCAATATACAACTAAATATTAAAGTACAGTAAAGTTGTTCTGACCATACAGGTTCTGCAAGCCACACAAAAGCTGTAATTTCTTTACGTCGCCCACAGTAGTTTCTGCTATCACTCGCAGTCGCACTTTTTAACAGTAAAGCTCAATAAATCACAAACCAAGGCAGGATTGTTTAGATATGCTCAGGAGTGCCACAATGATCAGGTTACCCCTTGTTTGCGGATATACAAAACTGCTGTGATATATAGTCTCTTTGCATGGATATCACACCCTATGGAAAGCAGTCCTCAAATTCCTGCACTCAAGTCCAGGACATTTACTTGAAGGTTAGTCTCATTTTCTGTCCAAAGATCGTGGACCACCCCGCCCCCCTCTGTAACACCCCCCCACCCACCCAAGGCAGGATGCATGTTTGGTCACCATTGCTAATGCTGTTGGGATATGAAAGGGTTTGCCTGTCCCCAGTAGTGCAATTTAAAGTCAACACCGAAGGTGCTTCCTACACAATTATGTGATGATTATGTTCTTGGAAGGATGGTAGTAGCCCTGTGAGCATTCTATTAGAGGAGCCATAAGATTCTCATGTGACAGCAAGCAAATTACAACATCAGTACTGAAGAGGTCATCTGGCCCAAGAAAGAGAAACAGGTATTCAATGGGGCAATTTTTGAATAACGGAGGTTTGAACTCTCTCCTGGGGAGCAAGACAGCAGAAAGGGCGATAGCCAAATAACAGCCCAAGAAGACTAGAAACTGTGAGGGATTTAAGCCAATTTCTACAGATTCACAGATATGTTCAGGGAGTTGCATATCTAAGAAGGTAATCCCTGCCTACTGAATAGATTCCATTGAGGGAGCAGCCAGAAACCAGTCTTTCAAATATAGGAAGATTTTGCATTCCCAAAGCTGAAGATGGGTTGCTACAACTGCCACCCATTTGCTGAACACCCTGACGGCTGAAGTGAGGCCAAATGGCAAGCCTCTGAATTGATAACGGCTGGATCTTTATCAGTATTGTAAATCTCTCCCAGATTCCTCAGATTCCTTTGCTCTGAATTGATAACAGCTGGATCTTTATCAGTATCGTAAATCTCTCCTAGATTCCTTTGCTCTCTGTGTGTACGTAAGTAACCTGAAAGTCCTCTGAGCACATCTATTTATTCTCCTCAAGGCCAGGTTGAATTGATTGCACTGTGAAAATTTTGAAACTGATATTTTTTTTTTTTTTTTTTTTTTACACAAGTGTTTCGAGGCCGAGATCAAACATTAGCCTGAGGGCCCTGGTTTTCTTAGGACCCAAAAATGATTTGGAATAAAATCCTGACCCTGCTTGGTCTGATGGAACCACAAAGAGCGAGGCCCTTTTTCGGTTCCTATTACTAGGGTGTTAGGAAAGGCCTTGAACTTGAATCCAACAGAAGAAAGGGTCTTAGAATCTTGTTCACTCTTCTACATCATCACTTTGACAAATGGGCCAAAGACAGATGACCCATCAAAGGGACTGTCTGTGAAGGATGCTTTACAAAGTCCACAAGTCATATAACTGCAACAAAGCATGGCGTCTCAGTTACATCAGTCCCCGATGCCCTAGCTACTGCATCGGCAGTGCATGGAGATATTTATGATAGTTGACAGTCGCCAGAATAGCTTGCACTTGCTTCTGTGATTCTGCTGTAAAGAGAGTCTTCAGAGTAGATGGAGTCTGCTGAGCGAGACTTTTCTGGACTATACTCATGAGTGGCATAGTTCAGGGCGCCAAGAGCAAATGTGGCTGAAGCTCGTGCCTGCTTCAGGAGTCTATGCACTGCTCTCAATTCTTTCTTAGGGGAATGAATAGATGTAGAATCTTAGGCCACCACCACCATGATGGAGTCAGCCATTGGAGATCTGGACCAAATGGGCTCACCCCTTGGGGGGGACAGAAAATCATATCCAGTTTCCTGAGGATTGTTTAATATGACTGAGCTTTTCTCAAGGTCTTTTCCCTGCCAGGTCAATCAACTTGTCAGCCAGAAGGACCACCCAGGAAATACAGTGCATCATTCAACACGCCTCAAACAATACTTGTTCATCCGGGGGGGGGGGGGGCTGGTTATGGGCTAAGACAGATACATTAGTTCCACTACATCTTCAAAGGAGGACTGTAAGAATGCAATGAGCAAACATGCTATTAAATGCAGGCATTTTAAAATGTTTTTGTTACCTGCTTTGGAGCAGGGAGGTAACTGGAAAACACATTTGGACAGAAAGAAGTTTGTAGTGGTAGGTGCTGCTGGATGTTGCCAGGGCCACAGATACTAAAGACAGACTGTCAAATTATGCTGTCCTATTTAAAAAAAGGACTAAAATTACAATATTTTTTAAAAAGAAGTTATGTACTTACCATAACGTTCCATGCGAGTTGTTTGCTATCGGAACCCATCACTGAGAATAAAGGCGAGATAAAGTTCAAGGTTTGCCAGTAGCTCGAGACCAAGCCGCCTATCCCACAATGCACTGCTGGAATTACCTCAACTCTTGTTTGCTGCGAGTAACAGTATTTACATACATACATACATATATATATATATATATATATATATATATATATATATATATATATATATACACACACATCTACATACATACATAAACATAGACATACCCTTTTATGTATTTCTACCAAGAACACTTCCCAAAGGGGAAGAAGAAATATTGAATAACCAGGATGGTACTAGCCTCTAAGTCAACAGTCAGCCAGGAGGGGGAAGGAGGGAGGGACGTGAGAATAAAGGCGAGATAAACAACTCACGTGGAACGTTATGGTAAGTACATAACTTCTTTATGTGAAGTTGTTAAATCTCGCTGTTTATTCTCACTGATGGGTAGGTTCCCTAGCACCCTCAACCCTGGGTGGCTCATGGGAGTATGTTCTTCAGTACCGTAGAACCAAAGGAAGACCTGTCCCTTGAAGCCTTATCCACTTTGTAATGTGTGATAAAGGTATGAGGGCTTAGACCAAGTGGCTGCAGCGCAAATATTGTCAAGGGGCAATTTAACTTGAAAAGCAGAAGACGTAGAGACGGCTCTGGTAGAATGAGCCTTAGGTTTGTGTGTTAATGGCATGCTCGCATTTTCATAAAGGATATGCAATCGGATAACCATTTAGATAAGGTTGTTTTAGCCACTGGATTGCCTTTTCTTGCTTCTGAGAAGGATACAAAAAGTTGATCTGATTTTCTAATATCCTTAGTTCTGTCAAGATAAAATCTGAGCTGTCTGTGTACATAACGTTTGTGCAGCATGTATTCCAATTTGCTAGAGTGGTTGGGAAAAAAAGACTGGCAACTCAATGACCTGATTGATATTGGATTCAGAACAGACTTTAGGTAAAAAGGAGGGGCTTGTTCTGAGAGATACTCTATCAGCATGGAAAGTCATGTAAGGAAGCCTAACAGATAATGCTTGACGTTCTGACACTCTGCTGGCAGAAGTAATGGCTACCAGAAATATACTCTTCCAGGACAAATATTTGAAATCACAAGAAGATGTTAGTTGGAAAGGGGGGAGAATAATCTGAGACAGCTTAAAATTCAAATTCCAGGGAGAATAAGGAATCTTGACAGGAGGTCTCATGTGAAAGGCACCTTTAAGAAAAGCCTTAGATAACTTATGGCTCATAACATTCAACCCATCGAATCCAAGGTGGAAATTTGATATGGAGGCTAACTGGACTCGAACTGTGGCAGTTGCTGCTCCCTCTTTAAAAATCATTGTAAAAAATTCTAAAATGGACGATAAAGGAGCTCTGAAAGGGTTGATTTTCTGTATATGGACCCAAATTGAGAACTTGTTCCACTTACTGCGGTACAGTTTCCTGGTGGATGACTTGTGAGAAGACAAAAGGATTTGTCTTGTATCATCTGAGAGCGAATGAAGCCTGGCAATTAGGAGAAGTGGATTAGCCAAGCAGTCAGTTTCAGGGACTGCAGTGAAGGATGGAGGTCCCCTGATGGGCGTGTCAGAAGGTCCAGAAAGTACAGTTTTGTACCTACCATAAATGTAGATGTCCGATAGGAATGCATCTGCAGTCCTTACAAATGGGTAGTACTGTCGTCAGGCAGCCCTTCGGTCGGCCGGATTCCAAAGTCTGGGTCTGGCTTCGGCTGGTGTCGCACTTCACCCGACGTCATAGCTGCAGTTTTTCGGGTATAAAGGCATCAGCCGACGCCATCTTCCTCAGTGTTTCTTGCCCTAGATGCCAGGTGCCCTCTTTGATGGCTAAATTTGGATAAATGCCAATGTTTCCAAATAGCAGAGAGCAAACACATAAAATAAGCATGTATGTACATATATACAAACAAATACACCATAATAGATCCCCCCAAGCTAGCTGAAGGATGGCAAATACCCTAGGAGTACCACAGAGGGGAAGGTGGGTGGGTAATCCTGACTGCAGATGCATTCCTATCGGACATCTACATTTATGGTAGGTACAAAACTGTACTATGTCCTTCAAGGATGCATCTGCAGTCCTTACAAATGGGTAGAATACCATAGCTAAACTAGGGGAAGAGGAAAAACGTAGAGATTATGGTGTAGATAGGATCCCTTGCAAAACAGCAGTGGCAAAACCTGCTCGGGATCTAGAGTATAAAGGTAAATTGTAATGCTTGGCAAATGTATGCACGGAGGTCCAAGTAGCAGCCTCTATAATGTCCTTGGTAGCCACTCCTCGTAAGAAAGCTGTGGTAGTGGCTGTAGCCCTTGTGGAGTGAGGCCTGATGTTCTCTGGAGTTTTCTTTCCATGGTAGGAGTAACAAAATCTAATGCAATTTCCTATCCACTTGGAGATTGTCTGTTTTGAAATAGGTTTTCCTTCCTTTCCTGTTGCATATGCTACCAGAAGCTGGTCAGTTTTTCTATTGGACTTGGTCCTGTCCAGGTAGTAGCGTAATTGCCTATGTACATCCAAGGTATGCAACAGTCTTTCTCCCCTGTTCTGTGGGTTGGGGAAGAATGTAGGTAGGTGGATAGCCTGATTTAAAGACACTCTGGATACCACCTTAGGCATAAATGTCGGATTTGTTCTCATGGACACTATCTTGATGGAAGATCAGGAAGGGTTGCACTGCCATTAATGCCTGTAGTGCAGAGACCCTTCTTGCTGAGGTGATTGCCAGTAGGAAAGCAGTCTTCCAGGATAAGTATTGCAATTCTGCTGTTGCTGCTGGTTCGAAAGGGGGAAGTGTCAATTTTTCTAACACAAAGTTCAAGTCCCATGCTGGCAATGGTGGTTTCCTGGGAGGTTTTACATTTTAATTCCTCTCAGAAACTGTCTGAGCAGAGGATGAGAGAAGACAGGAGGATCCAAGCTGTATTCTGCTGAAATAGCTGATGCATGTATCTTGATGGAAGAATAGGACAGGCCTGCATGGAAGAGCTCTGCCAAGTACTCCAGGATGTTGGCTATGTTTACTAGCGCCACATCTTCTCCTTTTGCAGTACTCCAAATGAGATATCTTTTCCATTTTGCTGCATAATTCCTTCTTGTTGAAGGTCTACGAGCCTCAAGGATTATGTCTTTAACCCTTTGGGATAAATCTGGGTTAATTGTCCTTATGTAATGTTCCAGGCAGTTAGCTGCAGAGTTTTCAAGTTTGGATGCAGGATGTTTTAGTTGTTCTGTGTTAATAGCAATGGGATCAGGGGCAGTGTCCATATTTGTTCCCGAGACATGCTCCTCAGCAATAGGTACCAATGTTGTCTTGGCCAGTCTGGAGCTATCAGAATGATCCTTGGACGTTCCTCTTTGATCTTCAAAAGCACCTTGTGCATCAAAGGAAGTGGTGGGAATGCATTAGCTGTCAGGTTTTTCCAACTGAAAGATAGGGAGTCCACCTTCCAAGCAAGTGGGTGGTACGTCCTTGTGCAGAATTTCTTTAGCTGGTGATTGAGTGGGGATGCAAATAAGTCTATTTGTGGTAATCCCCATTCTCTTGTGATGGCTTTGAAGATGTCCGGATGCAGCATCCATTCGTGGGCATCTGTGGTAGTTCTGCTTAAAATGTCTGCCAGAATGTTTTCTTTTCCCGGTACAAAAATTGCTTGTAACTGAATGTTGTAGCTCAAAGCCACATTCCATAGGTCCAGTGCCAGCCGGCATAGAGAATATGAATGTGTGCCTCCCTGTTTGTTGATGTACCACATAACTGTGGTGTTGTCTGTCCTTATCATCAACTGACCTTCTTGGAGAAATGGTCTGAATGACTGGATTGCCAATTTTACTGCCAGCATTTCCTTTAGATTTATGTGCAGGCGCAGCTGGTCTTGAGTCCATAAGCCTTGTATGCACTTGTCCAGCATGTGTGCCCCCCAACCGAGGTCTGAGGCATCTGTCGTGATGGTTTGGCTTGGATGACTGTTGCAGAAGGGCAATCCTTTGTTTGATTGACAGGCCTGAGCCCACCATAGGTTTCAGGCATGGGATTATTGGAATTTTGGTTTCTAGGCTGTGCTTGTGTTGGGACCACAAATTCTTTAGGTACCACTGTAGCTTTCTCATATGCAGTCTGGCATGAGGGACCAGAATTATGCAGGATGCCATGAAGCCTAGGGCTTGCAGTACTTTTCTTGCAGTTAGATGGTTCTGCTTTGTTAATGCCAAGAAGTAGAGAGGTAGTTGCTCTTGCTTTTCTGCAGTTAGGAATGCCATTTGTTTTGATGTGTCCAGCTCTGCACCCAGAAAAGTTATTCTTTGGGATGGAGTCAGCCTTGACTTTTTTATAGGTTCATAGGTTCATACTAGGCTATCTGCCCAAGGGCATTTATGAGCCTAGCCCATAGTTATTTGGCTTTCGCCACCCCTTTAGTTTAAATAAAACTATGCCTATTATTTTGCTGTGCCTCTGTCAAGCAGTGACACTGAAGTAATCCCTGGGGTATATCTGCGATCCCCCATCCATTGGTCAAGATTCCTCTTGAACAAGGCCAGCGAGGTGCTCTGCCTCACATGTACCGGGATTTTGTTCCACAGCATAGGGAGTCTCTGGGTGATGAATCTGTCCCTCCAGCATGTTCTATTAATAACAGTGTCAAGGTTTAAGTCTCCCCTTGTGGTTCTGAGGGATCTAGATTTTTGAGGTGAAGCATATTCATCAAATCAGGGTTTGACATGGCCTTATATGTCAGGCACAGGTCACCTCTGAGCAAGCGGTATGAGACTGAATAGAGCTGGAGTTCTTTCAGTCGGGCAGCATAAGACAGATTTTGAGACCCTTTATCCTTTTGGTGAGGAACTTTTGGGGCCTTTCCAGCTGCTGCAGGTGTCTGGTCAGATACATTCCGAATGGGGCATTGTACTCAATCATAGGTCTAATGAGTGATGAGTACAGGGGCGATGACCTCCCTTGATCTAGATGTGAATCCCTTCATGATCAGGTGGGCAATGTAGAAGGTTTTCCTAACTACTTTAGCAACATGAGTGTCAAACGAAGGCTACTGTCAACCTGGGTCCCCAGATCCCTGATGACTTCTTCTGTGCTCAGTGGACTGCCACCTATATGGTAGCTAGGGTAACCTTGTTTTCCCGAAGGGTATGACTATGCATTTCTTGGCATTTAACTTTAGGCCATGGCTCTGGCACCAGTTATCCGCTTCTGTGAGGCCCTTCTGAAGGATATCTGTGTCAGATGTGTTTTCGACTATGGCGCCCAGTTTGCAGTCATCTGCAAACTTTGTCAGCCATAACCCTCCTGTGTTTGCTTGTACTTCAGAAAAGTAGATGCCGAACAAGAGTGGACCCAGGACTGAGCCCTGTGGGACACCACTTGTGACAGGCTTTGAGTCTGACATGGCTCCAGCAACTCTGACCCTGTGGGTTCTGTCACTTAGCCAGTTTGCAACCCATCTTGTGATGTTTGGGTTTACATTCAAGCTGATGAGTTTTTTGATGATACCTGAGTGGGGTATTGTGTCGAAGGCCTTTGCCAGGTCAAGGTAGGCTGTATGGACTGCCTTTCCTCATCAATGGCCTTGGTGACTGTCTCGAAAAAGTCAACCAAGTTTAAAAGGCATGATCTGCCTTTGACAAAGCCAAACTGGGTTGGATCCAAAGTCTGCAAGCTCCCTATGTCTTTATTTATGAGTTCCATTATGATCCTCTCCATGGCTTTGCAGATAAGGCTTGTCAAGCTAATGGGACGGTAATTTCCAGGGTCGGTGGAGGCACCGCCTTGTGAAGTGGGACCACAGTCGCGGCGCCACTCCTTGGGTACGTATCCTGAGGTGAGGCTAAGATTAAACAGCTGTCCTAACTGCGGGTTTAATTCCTCATTGAGTTCATGGAGCACACAGCCGGGGACACCATCCGGTCCCATGGATGCTGTGTTTTTTGCTTTGGAGAGAGCAGTTCTCACCTGGGCGTTGGAGATGTTTGGGGGCTACAATCCTCTGGTATAGATATCTCTCCTTTTGGGGAGGGGGAAGTTTGCACTGAACCTGTCAGCCAGTATGTTGGCAATGTGTGTAGGTTCAGTAATCTTCACATCATTTTGAACTAATTCTGAGCATATCTGGGAGTTTCCTCCTAGGTTTCTAACATAGCTAAAGAAGGCCTTATGATTGTCTTTTGAATCCTTGGCGATTTTTCTCTCAAAATTTGCCATGGATGATTTTATGAGAGCTCTTAGTTTTTTACTTATAATGATCAAAGGTGTCTTACCTTTCAAGGATTTTGCTCTATCTTGTAGTAGCTTCCTCCTTTTGTTGTAGAGGTTGTTTATGGCTGGGGTCCACCAGACTGGACGCTTGCCTTTGGTACAAAGAGTCTTAGCTTTGTTTGGGATTGCCTGATCCATGCAGTCTTGTAGGTGCTGGTAGAAGGCATTTGTAAGTGATTCAGCGGTTTGAGTAATGTTTACCACTGGCTCAGGGGCCTTAAAGGAGACCACACTAGTTTTTAGAAGTGTGAAGTCGGCTTTTGAGAAGTTTTTCACTGTGGTCTTTTTTGTTTCAGGTGGGGGCGGGATGAGGACCTCCAGCGAGATTAGTTTATGATCTGATCTCACCAGTGAGGGGTGTACTTCCGGTGTTGAACATTGTGATCCCATGTTCGTGATGATGAGATCAAGTATGTTTTCTCCTCTTGTGGGGATGGTGACTAGTTGTTCCATGGCATTTGAGTTTATGAACTCCAGGAACCTTTGGGCTAGAGTGTTTGGGCTTGAGTAGTGTTCTCAGTCAATATTAGGGTAGTTGAAGTCACCTAGTATGATGGTGTTTGGAGATACATTTATCCCCTCCATTGTTTTCAGGAAGGCCATGTGAGGTTCCTGAGTTTGAGAGGGTGGCCTGTAACATGCTACAAATTGCAGAGCAGTCTTGCCTATGGTTAATTGCACCTGGATGGTCTCCGATGCATCGTGCGTTGCCACCAACCTTGAGGTGTGGGTGTCCTTTATGAATATGGACACCCCTCCTTTCTTGGTGTTGTCCGGATTTTGGGGCGAACGCATGATATGAGGTGAAACCTGCTAGTGCTGGGATGCTCTCAGGAGCCTTGAACCAGGTTTCTGTCACAGCACAGACATCGATGTTCTCCATACTGAGAAGGGCCTCGAGTGCGTGCATCTTGAGATTGAGACTTCTGGCATTGAGCAGCATTACCCTTAGTTTTTACTTTTTGTGTTCTAGGGTGGTAGGTTTAGAATTTGAGCCTTGCCTAAAAAGGCACTATGGGGTGGCAAGAGCCTTTGCCAATATCCGGAAGCCTAGGGGTGACAGGTGCAAGCCGCCCTTGCGAAGCAGCGTGGCTTGTCCAGCATGTCATCCCAGGCAGACAGACACTGGATCCCTTTGAATGACACCAGAATTTAAGCCAATTATTAAAGCTGATCATCTTATCACTGTATTGTGGCATCATTCTAGGTGAAGGTAGGATACTGCTCAAGGTCAGGGTCATACCTGCCTGGGCTACATAATCAGAGAGCTCCTCAATGTCTCTTTTCATGTAGTCCAAGGAGGTGCGTCTCAGGTCGCTGACACCAGCGTGGACAATGACTGAGTCGTACTTGTACCTGCTGTTGAGAGACCTGAGTGCTTGTGTTATGTGGCGGATTCTAGCGCCCGACAGGCAGCTTACTGTGACCTTCTCCTTACTCAGTCTGGTGAGCGGGACGTCAGTGTGTCTGACTATGGAGTCACCTATGACAAGTATGTTTGGTGTTGTATTTGGCCTTAAGGGCAGTGACTGCTTTGCACACTGATTTTGTTGTTTAGGTGTTGTTTGTGTGGTGTATTGAGTTTGCAGTTGCTTGGGTGTCTGCTTTGGAGGCCTCTGCTGTTTAGGTAAATTTTTACTCAGAGCCTCCGAGTATGTCTTAGTGTGTTTATGTGTTTGATTCAGTGGTGTGATTGAGTTATGTGAGACTGGTATTGTGGTGTGTGTAGTTGCCTTCTCCTCCTGCCTGGTCTTGCCAGTCCTGAGTTGAGAGAGCTCAGCCTCCAGTCTGGCTAAATAGCTGCATCTCTCACAAGTGTTAGTGTTACATGGGAGGAGGAGATGGTTGTCCGTGTACATGAGGCAATTGTAACATTGTCTCTGAATTCCCAGATTCACCAAATGGGCAGGAGAGGACGCCAGCATCTGACCCTTCGACATGCTAGAAAGAATTATGAGTTGGTATGAGACAGAAAAGTAGTGGGCTTAGCAGGGAAGTGGGCACTCCTGGGGGGTTTTGCTAGTGAGAGATTTGTATAATATAGGAGTGCTTGACCTGCAAAGAGAATGCTTATAAGACAAGGGATATGCTTATAAGACAAGTGCTGAGCTTTTGAGAAGAAAAAGCTATTTGGAACAAGTGCTGCACTTTTTAGTGTAGGTGTAAACTGTTTAGGTTCCTAACAGAGCAGTTCTAAGGGAAAAATTGAAGAACAGACTTTCTGGAGCCAGAAAGAGTTTAACCTTGTTTAACCGGCGCTGCCCGATGCTGCTCTAGTGGCAACTCCGCTAAATCGCTTAAAGCACGTTAAAGCGTGCTTGATAGCAGGGGCTGGAAAGAAGCAGGAATAGACCCAAAAGGGAAAATAAAACTACAGTTTCAAGTCATATTAAGTTATATTGACTGTATATCCCAGGGCTTGCAGTAGGTAAATGACTCTTTGTAAGTCTTCTGTTAGTTTGTTTTTGTTGTCCGCTTGAATCAGGCAGTCGTCCAGGTAGGGATAAATTTGGATCCCCTGAAGTCTGTAATGAGCAATTACTGATGCCAGGCATTTCGTGAACACTCTGGGCGCAGTAGATAAGCCAAAGGGCAATGCTGAGAATTGATAATGCTCTGATCCTGCAAGAAATCTGAGGTATCTTCTGCAAATTGGTCGTATGGGGACGTGCAGGTATGCCTCCTTGAGATCTAGAGTTACCAGCCAAGACTCCTTGCCCAGGATGGGAAGAAGCTGCTGTAGGGTCAGCATTTTGAATTTTGGAACAATGAGGAATGTGTTTAAAGCGGACAGGTCGAGAATAGGCCTCCATTTGTTTTCTTTTCTTGGTACCAGGAAGAGTCTGGAGTAAAATCCCTTTCCTTGCTCCATAGATGGTACCTTTTCCACAGCTCTCATTCTTAATAATTGAGATATTTGTTTTAGAGCTTCTGCCCTTTGAGTAGGAGGTAGGTTTGGCATTCCTCTCTTTCCTGGTAGAGTATGGAAATGGAACCTGTAACCTTGGTCTATAGTTTGCAAAATCCATCTTTCCCTTGTGATGCAATGCCAGTTCTTTGAAAATAAGGTTAGCTTTCCGCCTAAGGGTGCTTCCAGTTGTTCCCTGGTAGGCGGTGCCACATCCAAGTCACTGTGATTGTGTTGTTGTAGTGGTGGTGGCTGCGTCCGTGCCTGGCTGGTTGTTACCTTGCCACTGGCGTCCCCTGTAGGCACCCCTGGATTGGTTTCTGCCTCTTGAACGCCTATTCCTGCCTCTCTGTGTCTTAGAGGAGTCTGGAAAGGACCAATTTTTGGAGGGCCAGTTCTTGCTAAACCTTGGAGGTTGAACCTGTAAGAAATCTTTCACTGTTTGTACAGATTTCGCCTTCTCTTCCATTTTCTTTAGTACCTGCTGTGCAGGGGAACCAAATAAATTGACCTTGTCCATGGGTGCATCCAAAAGCTTAGATTTGACATGGTCTGGTAATGCCTGCTCTTTCAACCATGCATGTCTCCGGATAACTGTGCCAGTCATGGCTGATCTAAAGGAAGCCTCCAGTGCATCATAGCCACATTTTAAAGAATGGTTACTAACCTGCTGTATGTTATGTACCATTTCCTGAACATATTTTTTATCTAGAGATTCTTCAGAGGACAGCTTTTTAGTTAACTGGTCAAGCATAAACTCTTGATATTGAATCATATGGAATTGGCAGTTCAAAGCTCTAGCTGACAAAGTAGCAGAAGTGTAAACTTTTTTCCCCATCTCTCTAAGGATCTGGATTCCCTTTCAGAGGGGAGGGGGTTTTTAGCAGATGTAGTTGCAACAGCTTTAGGACCCTGGGAGATAGTCTCTGGATCTGCAAAAGGAGCCTTGTATAAATGGT
Organism: Protopterus annectens; assembly: GCF_019279795.1. Classification (NCBI taxonomy): domain Eukaryota; kingdom Metazoa; phylum Chordata; order Ceratodontiformes; family Protopteridae; genus Protopterus; species Protopterus annectens. The sequence goes on along the minus strand of NC_056733.1, from coordinate 973,632,323 downwards.
GATGAGTGTCCGGGACCCTGTAGAACCTATCGGGCTTAGCAGGGCGGAGGTAATGAATCAGGAGCAGTGCAAGCATCATTAAATGCATCATCTACAACAGAAAGAACTGGAGGTATAGCTAAAGGCCTATGTTGTGGCAAATGTAGAAAGGTTCTAAGCCTTTTTCTGGAGTCTGAGAAATCTTGTCCCTGCCACTGAAATTGTTCCCTCATAGCATGCAAGGTTTCCCCAAAGGAAAATTCCTCAGGTGGAGAGGCTGAAGGAATGGACTCTTCAGCATCAGAGTCTTCGTAAGGGGAATAAGGAGCCTCAGGAGGGTCTGTATGTTCTGAGTCATCAGAGGAGTAATCTGTGGATACTGGTTCAGGGGGCTCTGCTCTAGGCCTCTTCTCTGGAGGTGGATGAGAGGCCCTGTCTGGATGAGGCTGGGAGCCACGAATTAAAGAAATGAGATCCTCAGCCAAAGAAAGCATATGGGAACTAGTGCTGGGCCTGTGAGAGGGGGGTTTAACGGGCACAGTTTTTGAAGCTTTAGCTGCTTTAGCCCTGGCAAAGGCCTTAATAGACATGGCTGCAGGAGGCCTAGCAGCTCCACGTGCAGGGGTTGAAATATCCAAGGGAATAGTGTCTGATAATTCCTGAGAAACCGCAACAGAAGGTTGGATTTCAGAAGCCGATTCCACCAGGCTAGAAGAGGCCTCGGTAGAAGGCATGTTTTCGGCCGGGGGAAGAACCACTTCTAAATGTTAAGTTGTCAATCTCGCCTTCATTCTTGCTGGATGGGACCGCGTCCCTAGCACCTTTATCCCGGGTGGCTCAATGGAACAGACTCTTGAGAACTGTGGAACCAAAACTGGCCCTATCTCTGGAGGCCAAGTCCAACTTGTAATGAGAGACAAAGGTATGGGGCGTAGCCCAAGTAGCTGCTGCACAAATGGTATCAATGGGTAGTCTATCCTGAAAAGCTGCAGAAGTGGATAGACTCCTGGTTGAGTGTGCTTTTGGCTTAGAAGATAGCTGTTTGCCCCTGAGAGAGTACACATAGGAAATAGTGGAAGTCAACCATCTGGATAAGGTCACTTTAGATACTGGAAGACCTATCCTGTTTTCTGCATAGGAGACAAATAATTGGTCCGATTTTCTGAATTGTTTAGTTCTATGCAAATAGTACCTGAGTTGACGATGGACATCCAAAAAATGTAGTTTCTGTTCAGCTCTGTCGGAATAGTTTGGGAAAAAGACTGGTAGGTCTATAGATTGGTTAATGTTGGTTTGAGATACGACTTTGGGGAGAAAGGAAGGGTTGGTTCTTAATGATACCCTGTCCTTATGAAAAACCAAATAAGGGAACGAATGCAGAGAGCTTGAATCGGAAACCCTTCTTGCAGAAGTGACAGCCAGTAAAAATATAGTTTTCCAGGTCAATAACTTCAAAGAACATGAAGCAGACGGTTCAAGGAGGTAGTATCAAGGATGCCAACATTAAGTTTAGATCCCATTGCAGAGGAGGATGCTTTATAGGTGGTTTTAGGAGGAAAACTCCTCTCAGAAAGGCCTTGCATAACCTATGAGACATAATGTTATTGTCATGCAGGCCTACATGATACTTAGAAATAGCAGCCAGTTGTACTTTGACTGTAGATGACGAGGATCCTGAATGAAAAACCTCCGCCAGGAAATCTAAAACCGAATGTATGGGAGCAGTAAAGGGGTCAATATTTCTGGAATTCGCCCAAATAGAAAAACGTCGCCACTTGCTAGCATAAACAGTCCTAGTGGACGACTTCAAGGAAGAGACTAAAATGTCTCTGACTGAGTCAGAAATCATCGGTAGCCTGGCTAGGGTAGGAAGTGGAGCAACCAAGCAGTGAGGTTGAGAGAATGAATGGCCCGGTGCTGCTGACCCGATTGGTGGATCAAGAGATCCGAACTGGGTCCAGATGCCAGGGCTGCACCAGAAGGTGACGATGCAGAGACGGAAACCAAATTTGTCGAGGCCAATATGGGGCAATGAGGATCAACTTGGCTCTCAAAACGGTGGCTTTCTGAATGACTTGTGGAATCAAGGGAAAAGGAGGAAAAGCGTACAGAAGTCCCCGGGGCCAATCCTGGGTTAGAGTGTCTCTCAGAGGTTGGCCTGGAAGGGGAAAGAGAGTGAAGAAATCGGGGCACTTGTTGTTTTGAGGAGTAGCAAAAAGATCGCAACAAGGAGTGCCCCACTTCAGAAAAATCTGATCCACTACAGATTGATTGAGAGACCACTCGTGAGGCATCAGAATGGATCTGCTCAGCCTGTCCGCTAATAGGTTGGACCTGCCGGGGATGTGCGTTGCTATCAGAAACCGATGAGAAGAGATCGCCCACTGCCAAAGTCTGAGAGCTTCTCGACATAACGGATAGGACCTGGTCCCGCCCTGCTTGTTGATGTACCAGACTACGGACATGTCCGTCTGTACTGCAATAGTCCCCGTGGGAAGAAAGTCGTTGAGGGCTTGCAACGTTAAAAGCACTGCTCTCATCTCCAGGACATTTATGTGCAGATGGTATTCTATGGGTTGCCACGTCCCGTGGACCATCCTGCCCTGATAATGCCCCCCCCACCCGATCAGAAAGGCATCCGTAGTGACTGTGGCAACTGGAGGAGGGGGAATAAAGGGTCGGCCCTGATGAAGAAGAGGGGAAGATATCCACCAGTTCAGATGAGCTCACGACTGTTACCAAGACTTCGCGGCCTCATCGGGAGACTGTGGTACGACCACTGCGTGAATAGCATCCACTGCAGAAGACGCATGTAGCGAGCCAGTGGTAGAAGAACAATGGCCGCAGCCATAAGACCTAGAACCTTCAGTATAAATCTGGCTTTTATCTTGTTGCTTTGCAAAAGAAGCGAGCAATTTTTGGATGTCCAGAATTCTTTGATCTGTTAGTCTGGCTAACATTTTGACGGTGTTTAATTCTGCCTATAAAGGTGATAGATTGGCAAGGCAGCAGAGAAGATTTTTCAAATTTACTGAAATTCCCAAACTCCTGCAAAGCTGTAGAGTGTAGTCTCTGGACTGAAGAAGCTGACACTTGGTGGTGGCGGAGAGGAGCCAGTCGTCCAAATAGGGAAACACCTGGAATCCTCGACGCCTCAGATGAGCTGTGACCACTGCCATGCATTTGGTAAACACTCTGGGGGCTGAAGTGAAGCCAAAGGGCAGGGCTCTGAATTGGTAATGACTGGTCCCTAGCGAAAGCAGAGAAACCTTCTGGAGCGTCTGTGAATCTTTATGTGATAGCGCATCCTGAAGATCTATAGAGCACATCCAGTTGTCCTTGCCCTGAAAGGGCAGAATGGACTGAAGCGTGACCATCCGAATCTTGCCTTCTTGACAAATCTGTTCAGATTGCTCAGGTCTAATATTGGTCTCCAATCTCCGTCCTTTGGGGACCAAAAGAATCTCGAGTAGACGCCGGATCCTACCTGGTCTGCTGGCACAGTCTGGACGGCTCTTTTTCTAGGAGCTTTGAAACCTCTTGTTCTGCCAAATCCCTTTGACCGGGTGAGATGTCTGGAAGGGATTGTAGAGGTACGGAAACCTTTCAAGGGGATTTTGTAACCCTCGGATATGATCGACTGTACCCACATCTCTTGAGATAGGGATTGCCAGGCTACTGGGTACAGCGAAATCCTTCCCGACTGCCTCCAAGGGTGGACAGTCGGGCAACACCTCAGGGATGCTGAAAGGGCTTCTCAGGAAGAGACTCCCTGTTGCCCTGGTTCTGAGGACCCCCTGCCTCTAGGGCGGCGTATTATTGTTACCCCTCTTGCCTCTGGGGGTAAACTGACCACGTGTGTCCGTGTAGCTCCTTGGGCTTTACGGAACCACATCTTCCCCCTTCTGACCCTTGGGGTATGGTCTAGAAGGAGTGGAAAACTGGACTCCAACGGCAGAAAGAGTCTTACCGTCCTGCTCACACCTGGTCAAGGTATCCTTCACCTGAGGTCCAACAAAGCCGAACCATCAAAGGGGTATTAGTGAAGGACGCCTTAAAGGGGTCCAAAATTACAAAGCCGCATCCAGGCTTGGCGCCTAAGAGCAACCCCTGTGCCTGCGGCCCTGCTCACTCCATCGGCGCATAGGATATGAGCGCATGGAGGAGTTAGATATGGAATTCAGGATAGCAAGCTGAGAGGCAATCTTTTCCTGAGCCCCAGCAGCAGAAGGATCCTGGACTACTTCTCCCAGTTCCTTGAGAACATCTCGTTGAAGCCTGGTGAAGTGACAAAGATAATTCAGCGAGCATAGCAAAGGTCGCTGAAGAAAACATCCACTTTCCATACCTGTCCATGGTCCTAGAGTCCTTATTAGGAGGATGGACAGGTACTGAAGGATCCGCCAGTTCCTTCTTAGTGGCAGCCACCACCATAGCATCCACGAGACACCCTTGGAAAGGAACTGTTTGTCCGAAGGGCCGTAATGAATTTGGATGGTCTTCTGGGGACAGGTTCCACAGAGTCTGGAGCCACGCCTTCGAGCCACTACCTGCATAAGTGGGTCGAAGGCGGAGACACCCAGGAGGTGGAGGTCGGGATCCAAAAGCCTCCAGGTATACCGACTCATCCTCGGAGGGGTCAATGGAGGCCAATTCCCCCTCTGTTTGAGGAGCTCAAGGATGTCTGAAAAGGAGACATCCTCAGAGGGGGACCGTGGGGAACCCTCCGACTCATCTAAGTCGGTATCAGATGTAGTAGACTCAGGGAGTCTGTGTGTTTCCTCTTACGCCCTCTTCCGAGGGGGTTCCCCTGCAGGATCAGGAGAAACCTCGGAAGAGGAGGAAATTCCCAGTGGGGAAACCTGGGGTGATGGATCCCTGGGCCTGAGAGCAAGAGGCTGGCAAGAGGCGTCTGCAGGCACTGATGAGGGAGGAGCTAGAGGATGGACCGTTGACCAGGCTCAGAGGCCAGGACACTCCTCATCACCTCAAAGGCTCCTCTCCCGGGAGGCCGGAACACACCGCTCCGAAGAAACAGGAATGGCCGGCTCCAAAGAGAGAGAAGGCTCCGAGGTCGATGTCGGCCGAGCTTACCAAAGCCGAAGCCCGAGAGGGAGAGGGGTGGGACAAGGGTCCGATGCCACTAGCCCCTCGGAGCCGACAGTGGAAACCCGACACGGATCCCTCCAAGGAAGGTCTCAAGGAGGAGATCGGAGCGAGGACGACGGAGACGAAGGATGTATCGGCTCCGCATCGAAACAGTCGCTGTCCCGAGAAGCTCCGCCCGAACTGCGGTGTGGAGTCGGAGGAGGAAGTTCAAGGATTGGGGCTATAGCGAAGTCTGTTGAGACGGGCTATGGAGCATTTGGGCCAGTGCCTGAGACTTCAACAGCCTGCTTACCACCCTCTCTAAATCGTGGTCAGACAGCCTGGAAGATCTCAAAGATCGGCTCGATGGCCCGCTCCGACAAAGAGGAGACCGAGCCAGTGGATACTCAGTATAGAAGGGACCGAGATCTCTTACGGGTCGAAGCCATCGGAGCCGAAGTCCCTTGAACTCCAGATGGAGCCGAGGATATGTCGGCTCCAGCCGGAGCCGACAAGGCCACAGTAGTCCGGGTATCGGAGCCGGTCGGCGCCGAACCCACTACTTGAACAGAAATGTCGGCCCCAGCCGAGCCGATGTCGGCTCCGGGAGCCGGAGCCACCGGAGGAGGCTTGGACACTGTAGCCTGAGCCGGTGGCTTAGGAGGTTTTCCTGACCCTAATTTAGGAGGAGAACCTTCTGGCTTAAGTAAGCCTCGGAGGATGAGCTTATTCCTCCTTTCCTGCAGGACTCTCTGGCTAAAAGCATGACACAAAGCACAGGAGTCCTGCAGGTGCAAAACAGGCAATAAACACAAGAAGTGTGACCGTCTGTCAGAGACATTTTCTGACAGCACTGGTCACACTTCTGAAGCCTGAGACCTTGCCTTCTTTTGACATCCTAGGAGGATGGAAACACAAACAATCCCAACAAACACACAAATTAATCCCTTACACAAACACACAGGAAGGGAATAACCAATGGGGAATTAGGCCTGACTAAAAACTTTAGATTAAAGATTATAAAAAGTTTGAAAACAAGGGAATAGGGTGGGCCTGTAACTAACTACAGACTAAACTGACACTAAAAGGGAAAAATAAACCCCTAACTAATCTTTTTCTTATTTCACAAAGAAAAAACTTACCTCAGCTGGCAAAGGAGACCTCTTTCGCTAAGCGGCAAACAAGATCTGAGGTAGTTAAGCCTTGCATCATGGGGTATAGGGTTGCCTCGAGCTGGTAAAAGGAGTTCTCGAGCTAAAGCAAGTGCCGAGTCGGAGCCGAGGATCGGCTCCGAACCCATCCAGCAAGAATGAAGGCGAGATTGACAACTTAACATCTATTATTATTTTTAAACAAGAAAAACACACACACACTAAATAAGATAATATCTCAAAAAGAGTAGAAAAATTTTTTTAAAACTTGCGATTCATCAAAAATGGTCAGAGCTAACTGGATCACTGAGATCTCTCTTGCCGCGGCAAACTAGATCTGAGGTAATTCCAGCAGTGCACTGTGGGATAATGGGCTTGGTCTCGAGCTACTGGCAAACCTTGAGCTTTGCTATCGGCCATGTCAGAGGAGAGGATCAGCTCCGAACCCATCAGTGAGAATAAACGGTGTGATTTAACAACTTCACATTGTTAAATATACTGTAAAAAACATTATGCATAACTTTTAACTTAACACATTTTTATTATAAAATGCAATAAATGGAGTATTTTGTACATTTTAATAAAATTTTAATATTAAGTTTTTTTGACTGGGTGAATGTGATAAAAGTACACATCAAATGCTTTACACCACCTATCGACAATACCTATTAATCCTAATACCAAAGGGAAGGAAACCATAATAAATCCTGAAGAGGTCGTCGAATCACAAAATTTGAATGGAAAATTCCAGTAAAGAGATAAAGGAATAAAGAAAAAATAAGGGTGTATTCTAACCAAAGAAATGAGTTAAAAAATATGAAATTTTCTAACAGACGGAGCACTTATCTGACTCAGATCTCTCTCTGCTGCTCACAGAGGTGGCAAACGAGATCTGAGCTAGCTAGGGGCAAGTACATTATAAGAAGAAAGAATTCTTAAAGGGGCTCAAGGGTGGAGCAGTAATTCGGCCCAATCAGACCAGAGTGGCTACACCACAACCCACACAGTGGATTGGACAGACTGAACGAATACACCCCATCATTACAGCTTTGTGTCTGAACAAATGCGCCCCATCATTACAGCTTTGTGTTTGAACAAATACGCCCCATCATTACAGCTGTGTGTTTATGGACAGACTGAATGAAAACACCCCATCATAACAGCTTTATGTTTATGGACAGACTGAACGAATATGCCCCATCATTACAACTTTGTGATTACGGACAGACTGAAGGAATATGCCCCATCATTACAGCTTTGTGTTTAGGGGCAGACTGAATAAGCCCCATCATTACAGCTTTGGGTTTGAACAAATACACCACATCATTACAACTTTGTGTTTGAACATATACGCCCCATCATTACAGCTTTGTGTTTAGGGGCAGACTGAATGAATACACCCCATCACTACAGCTTTGTGTTTGAACAAATACGCCCCAACATTATGGCTTTGTGTGTGAACAAATACGACCATCATTACAGCTTTGTGTTTGAACAAATATGCCCCAACATTACAGCTTTGTGTATGAACAAATACGCCCCATCATTACAACTTTGTGTTTATGAACAGACTGAAGGAATACGCCCCATCATTACAGCTTTGTCTTTGAACAAATACGCCCCATCATTACAGCTGTGTGTTTATGGGCAGACTGAATACGCCCCATCATTACAGCTTTGTGTTTGAACAAATACGCCCCATCATTACAGCTTTGTGTTTATGGACAGACTGAATGAATATTCCTCATTACAGCTTTGCGATTCTGGACAGACTGAATAAATACTCCCCACCATTAAAGCTTTGAGCTTATGGACAGACTGAATGAATACGCTCCATCATTACAGCTTTCTGTTTATGGACAGACTGAATGAATATGCCCCATCACTACAGCTTTGTGTTTATGGACAGAATGAATGACTGAATACACCCCATCATTACAGCTGTGTGTTTGAACAAAGATGTCCCATCACTGCAGCTTTGTGTTTATGGACAGACTGAATGAATACGCCCCATCATTATAGCTTTGTGTTTATGGATAGACTGAACGAATATGCCCCATCATTACAGCTGTGTGTTTATGGACAGACTGAATGAATACTCCCCATCGTGACAGCTTTGTGTTTAGGGACAGACTGAATGAAAACACCCCATCACTACAGCAGTGTGTTTATGGACAGACTGAATGAATATGCCCAATCATTACAGTTTTGAGTTTGAAAAAATACACCCTGTCATTACAGCTTTGTGTTTATGGGCAGACTGAATGAATACGCCCCATCATTACAGCTTTGTGTTTATGGACAGACTGAATGACTACGTCCAATCATTACAGCTTTGTGTTGGACAGACTAAATGAAAATGCCCAATCATTACAGCTTTGTGTTTGAAGAAGTTATGTACTCACCATAACGTTCGATGTATGTAGTCCATCTCGCCTCACATTCTTACCCGTGGGTTCGGAGCCGAATATCGGCTCCGACTCAGCCGATTTTACTACCTCGAAGTCTCTCATTGGCTGGGCTAAGTGGGTATCCCATGGTGCACTGCTCCACATCCCCAGATCTAGTTTGCTGCGAAAATCATTTGTACTCCATACACACATCACATCCAGATAAAAAATAAGCTAATCAAGGGGACTCTGTAGATGACAACCTAACCTCCAAATCCTCCAGGAAGGGGGGGAAGGTGGGAGGGTAAGTAAGAACGTGAGGCGAGATGGACTACATACATCGAACGTTATGGTGAGTACATAACTTCTTGATGTTATGTAGTCCTATCTCGCCTACATTCTTACCCATGGGACAGCGTCCCTAGCACCTACATCCTGGGTGGCTCATAGGAAAATACTCCTGAGAACTGTGGAGGCAAAAGATGACCTGCCCCTGGAGACCATGTCCAATTTGTAATGAGAAACAAATGTGTGAGGAGAAGCCCAAGTAGCTGCAGCACATATATCATCCATTGACAACCTGGCTTGATAGGCTGTTGATGTATAAACACCCCGAGTAGAATGTGCCTTGACTGGAAATGGCAGATCTTTACCTCTTGCTTGATAGACGAAAGAGATACAACTGGCTATCCATCTACACAGCGTGAACTTGGATATCGGAGAACCCATTCGGTTTACCGAAAAGGAGACTGAGTTGGTCAGATTTCCAGATATCTTTTGTCTGGTGTAGATAGAAGCGTAATTGTCTATGTACATCCAATTAGTGAAATCTAAATTCTGCCTCGTTAGAAAAGTGGGGGAAGAAAACAGGCAACTCAATGGACTGATTCATGTTAGACACGGAAGACTCTTTAGGGAGGAATGAGGGGTTTGGTATGAGAGACCCTATCTTTATGGAAGATTAAATATGGGAGTTTGATGGAGAGGGCTTGAAATTCTGAAACCCGCCTTGCTGAAGTGACTGCTGTTAAGAATGCTGTTTTCCATGTCAAGAATTTTAATTCACAGGTGGCTGCAGGCTCAAATGGTGGTAAAGTAAGAGTAAGGGCTTGAAGAACAAGACTGAGATCCCAGGGCATGACGGGTTCGGACACTGGCGGACGAAGTGGTAGAGTAAGAGTAAGGGCTTGTAGAACAAGACTGAGATCCCAGGGCATGACGGGTTCGGACACTGGGGGACGAAGTGGTAGAGTAAGAGTAAGGGCTTGTAGAACAAGACTGAGATCCCAGGGCATGACGGGTTCGGACACTGGGGGACGAAGTGGTAGAGTAAGAGTAAGGGCTTGTAGAACAAGACTGAGATCCCAGGGAATGACGGGTTCGGACACTGGGGGACGAAGTGGTAGAGTAAGAGTAAGGGCTTGTAGAACAAAACTGAGATCCCAGGGCATGACGGGTTCGGACACTGGGGGACGAAGTGGTAGAGTAAGAGTAAGGGCTTCTAGAACAAGACTGAGATCCCAGGGCATGACGGGTTCGGACACTGGGGGGACGAAGTGGTAGAGTAAGAGTAAGGGCTTGTAGAACAAGACCGAGATCCCAGGGCATGACGGGTTCGGACACTGGGGGACGAAGTGGTAGAGTAAGAGTAAGGGCTTGTAGAACAAGACTGAGATCCCAGGGCATGACGGGTTCGGACACTGGGGGACGAAGTGGTAGAGTAAGAGTAAGGGCTTGTAGAACCAAACTGAGATCCCAGGGCATGACGGGTTCGGACACTGGGGGACGAAGTGGTAGAGTAAGGGCTTGTAGAACCAAACTGAGATCCCAGGGCATGATGGGTTCGGACACTGGGGGACGAAGTGGTAGAGTAAGAGTAAGGGCTTCTAGAAAGTACAGTTTTGTACCTACCATAAATGTAGATGTCCGATAGACATGCAACTGCAGTAATAACATATGGGTTGTCCTTCCTCAGGCAGCCCTCGGTCGGCTGGATTCCAAAGTCTGGGTCCGACGTCGGCTGATGTCGCATTTCTCTCCGACGTCAGAGCGGCTGGAGTATATAAGCATCAGCCAACGCCATTTTCTTCAGTGTTTCTTGCCCCAGATGCCAGGTGCCCTCCAAGGAAGGCTGTAATCAAACTGGAAGACAAAAACAGGATTCCAGACAAATAAGTAAGCAATAAACAGATACACCATAACAGATATCCCCAGCTAAGAGAAACAGGGATAGGAGTGGACCCAAGGCATAGAGGGGTATGGAGGGAGGGAAAATCCGACTGCAGTTGCATATCTATCGGACATCTACATTTATGGTAGGTACAAAACTGTACTATGTCCTTCAAGAAGGCAACTGCAGTCATAACATATGGGTTGAATACCATAGCTTAGCTGGGGGAGGAGGAATGCTCTAGGAAAGAGATGGTGTGGCAATCAAACCCTGCAGGACTGCCGAAGCAAAGCCTGCAATGGATCTGGAGTATAAAGGGAGATTGTAGTGTTTGGAGAATGTATGCACGGAGCTCCATGTAGCAGCTTCTAGAATGTCTTTTGTAGGCACCCCTCTTAAGAATGCTGTAGAGGGGGCTGTAGCTCTGGTGGAGTGTGGTCTGACATTGGCTGGAACATTCTTCCCATGGAAGGAATAACAAAATCTGATGCAATGTCCAATCCATTTTGAAATAGTCTGTTTGGAAATTGCTTTTCCTTGTACTCCAGGGGCGTAAGCTACAAAAAAGCTGATCAGACTTCCTGCTGGTCTTGGTTCTGTCCAAGTAGTAGCGAAGTTGTCTGTGAATGTCCAAAGTATGCAACAGTCTTTCCCCTTTGCTCTCAGGATTGGGGAAGAAAGTAGGCAGGTGAATAGCTTGATTTAAAGAAACCCTAGATACCACCTTTGGCATAAAAGTAGGGTTGGTTAAGGAGAACATGTCTCTGTGAAAGATTATGAACGGTGGTATTGCCATTAGGGCCTGTAGTTCCGAAACCCTTCTCGCTGAGGTAATTGCCAACAGGAAAGCCGTCTTCCATGAGAGAAATTGTAAGTCCACTGAAGCTGCTGGCTCAAAGGGAGGTAGAGTCAGTTTTTCTAGGACAAAGTTGAGGTCCCAAGCTGGCACTGGAGCCTTTCTTGGTGGCTTAATGTTCTTGATTCCCCTGAGGAATTGCCTTAACAAAGGATGTGAAAACACAGGCAGATCAGTGTTATATCTAGCTGAAATAGCTGAAGCATGTATCTTTATGGAAGAATATGAGAGTCCATTCTGTAGCAAATCTGCCAAATATTCCAGGATGAGTGGGATGTTCAATAATGATGCATCATGTCCCTTGCTGGTATTCCAAATGCTGAATCTCTTCCATTTTGCTAAGTAAACCTTTCTGGTGGATGGTCTTCGAGCTTCTCTTAATATCCGCTGAACTTCCTTGGAGAAAGATAGATTGAGGTTATTCATGGGATCTCCCAGGCTGTTAGCTGCAGCGTCTGAAGGTTTGGATGCACTGTTTTGAAGTTGTGTTGAGTCAAAAGTAGGGGCCATTGGGGAAGGGCCCACTTTTTGTTGTGACATATGCTCCGTAGTAGTGGATACCAGTGTTGTCTTGGCCAGTCTGGAGCTATTAGATCCCTTGGGCCTCTCTGCTTTGATCTTTAGTAATACTGTGGTCATCAGTGGCAGAGGTGGGAATGCATAGATTTTTAGGAAGTTCCAGTTGAATGAAAGAGCATCTATTTTCCAAGCTTGTGGATGATATGTCCTTGAACAGAATTTTTGTAGATGATGGTTGAGGTGGGAGGCAAATAGGTCTACTTCTGGCCTGCCCCATGTCGAGGTGAGTTGTGTGAAGATTTTCGGATGTAACCTCCACTCATGTGGATCTATGAAATTCCTGCTTAGGCTGTCCGCCAGCACATTGTCTTTGCCTGGAACAAACTGGGATTGCAACTGTACGTTTAGGCTCAGTGATTTTTCCCAAAGATTCATGGTCAGTCTGCAAAGGGGGCAAGAATGGGTGCCCCCTTGCTTGTTTATGTACCACATCACAGTGGTGTTGTCTGTCCGTATCAGTAGCTGGCCTTGCTGAAGTTTTTGTCGAAAGGCCTCGATGGCATGCATTACTGCCAGCATTTCCTTTTGGTTTATATGCAGATGTGTTTCCTTTGGAGACCATTGTCCTTGTATACATCTGCCCTCCATGTGCGCCCCCCATCCAAGGTCTGAGGCGTCTGTGGTCATGAATGACATACCTGTGTTTGCCTGGCTTACCGAGGCCCACCATAGGAATTCCTTTTGTAGGCATGGAATGAGCGGTATGGTTGTCTCTAGGTTGTTGCTGTGCTGAGACCATAGGCTTTTTAGGTACCATTGAAGCTTTCTCATGTGTAGTCTTGCTAATGGGACCAGGAGAATGCAGGATGCCATGTAACCCAGGGCCTGTAGGAATCTCCTTGCAGTCATCTGGGTGAGTTTTGCCAAACCTTTGAAATAATGAGTTAACTTCTCTTGCTTGTCTTCTGTCAGGTAAGCCATTTGAGAGGCTGTGTCTAGATTGGCTCCTAAGAAGGTTATTTACTGGGATGGCTGAAGTCTTGTCTTTTGGAAGTTGACTGTGCATCCCAGAGCCTTTAGCAATTGTATGACACAGTTCAAGTTTTTTGTCAAAATCAATTTGTCGTCCGCTTGTATGAGGCAATCGTCCAGGTACGGGTAAATTTGGATCCCCTGGAGCCTGCAATGAGCAATTACTGAAGCCAGGCATTTTGTGAATACTCTGGGTGCAGTAGATAAGCCAAATGGCAATGCTGAGAATTGATAATGCTCTGGCCCTGCAAGAAATCTGAGGTATCTTCTGCAGCTGTGTCTGATAGGGACATGCAGGTATGCCTCCTTGAGGTCCAGAGTAATCAGCCAAGACCCCTTGCCCAGCATGGGAAGGAGTTGCTTTAGAGTCAGCATTTTGAACTTTGGTACTATGAGAAAAGTGTTTAATGCGGACAAATCCAGTATTGGTCTCCATTGAGTTTCTTTTCTTGGAACAAGGAACAGTCTTGAGTAAAACCCCTGGCCTTGTTCTTGTTGTGGAACTCTTTCTATTGCTTTGATCTGAGCAAGCAGAGAAATTTGCTTGATAGCCTCTGCCCTCTGGTTTTGTGGTAGGTTTGGCATGCCTTGTTTTCTTGGTAAGGTATGAAAGTGGAACCTGTAACCTTGGTCTATAATGTCCAAAATCCATTTGTCCTTTGTCAGTCTGTGCCAATTGTCTGAAAACAGAGATAATTTTCCACCCAAGGGTGCTTCTATTTGCTCCTTGGTCGGAAGTAGAGGAAAGTCATTGAGATTGTCCCTGTGGGGCAGGGGAGACCCCTGTGTCACTTCTTTGGTTTGCTGGTTGCCATTGTAGTCCCCTGTAAGAACCTCTGTATTGTCCTCTTCCTCGGCCACGCCTGTTTTTACCCCTTTGAAATCTTTCAGGATTAGGAAAGGACTAGTTTTTAGAAGGCCAATTCCAGCTGAATCTGGGTGGCTGAACCTGGAGGAAATCTTTGACCGTCTGAACTGATTTTGCTTTTTCCTCGATGGACTTTAACACATCTTTAGCATTAGCACCAAAAAGCTTGTTCTTTTCTAAGGGTGTATCAAGGAGTTTTGCCTTAACATGATCTGGTAGAGGTTGTTCTTTTAACCATGCATGTCTACGAATGACCGCCCCTGTCATAGCTGCCCTACATGAAGCTTCCAATGCATCATATCCACACTGCAGAAAGTGATTGCTGACTTGCTGAGAATTATGTACAGCTTCCTGCAAAGACTTCCTGTCTAAAGGTTCAGGAGAGGCCAATGTTTTCTGTAAATCATCTAACAGGGAATCCTGATATTGAAACATATGAAAGAGGCAATTCAGAGCTCTCATAGATAAAGTAGTGGAGGTGTAGACCTTTTTCCCCCATCTCTCTAATGACCTAGCTTCCCTGTTGGAAGGCAAAGGATTTTTGGAGGTGGATGCTGAAAACCCCTTTAGGTCCCTGAGAAAAAGTTTCTAAATCAACAGCATGGGCCCTAAAGAAATGAGAATGTGTTTCTGGGACCCTATAATATCTGTCTGGCTTGGCTGGAGCAGGAGGAAGAGTATCCGGGTTAACGCTGGAGTCAGAGTATAGGTCATCCAAAACATCTAGCACAGGAGGTATAGCCAGGGGCCTGTGTTGGGGCTTTTTAAGGAAGGTTCGAAGGTGCTTTCTGGAATCAGAATATTCCTGGCCTTGCCACTTAAAATGTTCCCTCATGGTATGCAGAACTTCCCCAAAAGAAATATCCTCAGGAGGGGAGGCCAAGGGGATGGAATCCTCTGCATCCGAGTCCTCATAGGTCTGGAAGAGCTCTTCCTGGCCATCGGAGTGAACAGAGTCCTCAGAATCTTCATCTGAAGGGATAGGGTCAGAGGGTTCAACCCGGGGCCTCTTATCAGAAGGAGGCTGGGATCTTCTCTCAGGATGGGCCTGTGAACCTCTAATCATGGAAATTAAGTCTGGGGCCATAGTCATGATTTGTGCTTCAGGAGTAGGCTGAGGTAAGGCTTTAGCAGTAAGGTGCTTGGTATTGCTGGCTGCCTTAGCATGTGTGTAGGCCTTAATAGACATGGCCACAGGAGGCCTAGCAGCTCCACGTGCAGGAGTGACCTTATCTACAGCAATGGTCTCGGGCATTTCCTCGGTTTCAGTATCCGGAGGAAAATCTATAACTGGCGTCGGTGTGGCCTCCGGTATCGGAGGTATCGGTAATGCGGTGTCTTCGGTTCGGAGCGGTGAGATAACAGTCTCAGGGGGAACCGGAGCACTCGTGGTAGGTTTTGGCGTGGAGTCGGTGGAAGACGCGGGAAGAGGATGTCGGTCCCGGTCTTTTCGTTTCTTAGGAGTCTGCGATGTCGGAAGTTCCGACGGCATTGTATAAGCAAATTTATCGCCAAAAAAGTCTTCAGTGAACTCCGCCCGGCGCCTGAGAGTGCGCTTATTGAAGCGAGCACAGGCGACACAGGCCGAGACGTCGTGGTCTGGGCCAAGGCAAGGAAGACAGTAAGAGTGGAAATCCTTATGAGGTAATTGTTTACCACAAAACAGACAATTGTTAACTTTTTCAGTAATTTCTGACATCGGCTGAGGCAAGAAAAGGTCCCCAACGGGGTACTTAGCTTTTATGATGACTTCGGATTCGAAGAATACAGGAGCTGACCGACCGGCACTTGCAAACTGCTTCTGCTTCGGGCACCGCGCGGCAAGAAAGACTGAAGAAAATAGCGTCGGCTGATGCTTATATACTCCAGCCGCTCTGATTTCGGAGAGAAATGCGACATCAGCCGACGTCGGACCCAGACTTTGGAATCCGGCTGCCCGAGGCAGGACAACCCATATGTTATGACTGCAGTTGCATTCTTGAAGGACATCAAAACTGAGATCCCAGGGCATGACGGGTTCGGACACTGGGGGACGAAGTGGTAGAGTAAGAGTAAGGGCTTGTAGAACAAGACTGAGATCCCAGGGCATGACGGGTTCGGACACTGGGGGACGAAGTGGTAGAGTAAGGGCTTGTAGAACCAAACTGAGATCCCAGGGCATGACGGGTTCGGACACTGGGGGACGAAGTGGTAGAGTAAGAGTAAGGGCTTGTAGAACAAGACTGAGATCCCAGGGCATGACGGGTTCGGACACTGGGGGGACGAAGTGGTAGAGTAAGGGCTTGTAGAACCAAACTGAGATCCCAGGGCATGACGGGTTCGGACACTGGGGGACGAAGTGGTAGATTAAGAGTAAGGGCTTCTAGAACAAAACTGAGATCCCAGGGCATGATAGGTTTGGACACTGGGGGGCGAAGCAACAGAGTACCTTTAAGGAATGCTTGTGCCATGAGACTAGGTTCATTCGCTACGTGGAAATTAGATATTGCCGCCAGCTGAACTTTGATGGTGTCTGATGCGGAACCCTGATAGAAAAGCATAGACAAGAACTCCAGAACTGAATCTATTGGAGCTGTGTAAGGATCAATGCCTCTAGTGTGCGCCCAGATAGAGAACCTTTTCCATTTGCTAGAATAAATCTTTCTAGTGGATGGTTTATGAGAGGACGATGATATATGGACCACTTCCGGTGAAAAATTATGATGTCTGACTAACAATGGAAGTGGAGTAGCCAGGCTGTCAACCGGAGAGTCATCAGAGAGGGGTGAAACTGTCCTGACACGTGTGTCAGTAAATCTGGTTGAGGGTCCAGAATCCAAGGAGTGTCCATAATGTATGGTTGAAGAAAGGGGAACCAGACTTGACGAGGCCAGTGTGGAGCAATCAGAATCATTCTGCTTCCCAAGGATTGCGCTTTCTGAATCACCCTTGACAGCTGGGGAAACAGAGGGAAAGCATAAAGCAGACCGGAGGGCCAGTTGTGAACCACAGTATCCCTGGGTGATTCCCCCTGTGGGGGGAATCAGCGTGAAGTAGTTGCTGCATTTCGCACTGAGAGGGCTGGCAAAAAGGTTGCAGCAAGGCTGACCCCATCTGCCGAAGATTCGCTCTGCAACCAGGCGATTCAGGGACCACTCGTAAGACATCAGGATATCTCTGCTTAGCCTGTCCGCTATTACGTTTGACTTCCCCGGAATGTGCATTGCCACCAGAAACCGTTGGGAAGCTATTGCCCAATGCCACACTCGCATAGCCTCTCTGCACAGAGGGTAAGACCGGGTTCCCCCTTGCTTGTTGAGATACCATACTACTACTGATATGTTGTCTGAGTGTATCGCAATTGTCCCTAGAGGAAAAACCTTCTGAAGTTCCTGCAATGCAAGAAGCACTGCTCTCATCTCCAGGACGTTTATATTCAAATATATCTCGTGTTCCTGCCATGTGCCTTGGACTATCCTGCCAAGATAATGCCCCCCCACCCCATCTGGGAGGCGTCCGTGGTCACCGTGGCAATAGGGCAGGTGGAACGAAGGGCTTTCCCCCGTTCAAACTGTTGGTGCACAACCACCAACAGAGGTCCTGCTTGCACCTGTCCATGAGTAAGATGCAATGAGATAGTGGGAGTCTTTGGCGAGACCATTGAACAAAGAGGAGCCATTGAAGAAGTCTCATGTGTAATCTCGCTAGAGAAACAAACATGATAGTTGCTGCCATGGTCCCTAGGAGTTGGAGAATTAGTCTTGCCTTCGCTTGTCTCAGGGGCATCAGCATGTGTATTTGTTGTAATACTGTGATCCTTTCTTGTGGTAAAAATGCTCGCATTCGAATGGTGTCTAAATCTGCTCCTATAAAGGTGACACTCTGTGAGGGCAATAAGGCAGATTTTTCCCAATTTATTGTTATGCCCAACTGGTGACAGATTGATGGTAGCGTCCCTGGTTTGAACTAGTTGATGCCTGGTGGGGGCGGTAAGGAGCCAGTCTTCCAGGTATGGAAACACCTGGAATCCCTGACGTCTCAAGTGAGCCGTCACCACCGCCATACATTTGGTGAACACCCTGGGGGCTGTGGTGAGACCAAAGGGCAGGGCTCGAAACTGGAAAGGACTGGCTCCCCGGAAGCGTAAGTGACTCCTGGATGCTCTGTCCATTTTGACATGGTAGTAAGCATCCTTGAGGTCGATGCAGCACATCCATACCTCCTCTCCCAACAATGGGAGAATCTATTGTAGTGTGACCATATGGAACTTGGACTTGTGTATGTGATTGTGGAGTTGGCTGAGATCTAGTATGGGTCTCCAGTCCCCTGTTCTTTTTGGCACCAAAAAGAATCTTGAGCAAGTCCCTAATCCGATTTGATCTGAGGGGACACGTTGGATAGCTCCTTTTTCTAGCAGCTGCGAGAATTCGGAGGCTGCTTGATCCCTTTGACTGGGTGGTACGTCCGGGATTTTTCTGATTGGTGGGGGTACTGAAGAGAAGGGAATGAGGTAACCTCCGAAAATTATCCGTAATACCCATCAGTCCTGGGTAATTCTTGCCCAGGCTTCCAGATATAAGGAAATTCGACCCTCGACTGGCTCCAGATAAGCGCAGTCAGGCACACCCTCAGGAATGAGAGTATGGAGAACCACGGAAGGAATCGCGGTCTCCCGAATTGTGGAGGCCCCCCTCTGCCTCTGGGGCGACGTCTCCCTGAATACCCCCCCTCCCCTGCCTCTGGAGGGGGGGTTCACCCTGTGCGGCAGGAAGAAACCTCTGTGATTTCTTGAACCATAACCCCCCCCCCTGCTGGGCCTTGAGATAAGGCCTAGAAGGAAGGAAAAACAGACCCCAATGGCAGACAGGGTCTTTCCCTCTTGCTCACACCTGGTGAGGGCGTCTTTCACTTTGTTCCCAAACAAGGAGGAACCATCAAAGGGGGCGTCAGTAAAGGAAGACTTGAAGGCCACCGCAAACTGACACAAGCGCAGCCAGGCTTGCCTCCTAAGGGCGACCCCTGAGCTTGCTGCCCTACTCGCTCCCTCGGCTGCATACGAAATGAGCCGCATGTATGAGTCGACAATGGAGTGGAGGGCATTGACCTGGGCATTAACCGACTGAGCCACCGCCTCAGGAACGTTACCCGCAAGAGTATCTCCTAACTCGTTTAGGAGATCTCTCTGGAGCTGAGTGAAATGAGTAATTCGACCGGAAGGTAAAGGTTGCTGAAGAGAGAGTACGCTTCCCATACAGTCCATGGTCCTAGACTCCTTGTTAGGAGGATGAATGGATGAAGAAGACTCTGCTACTTCCTTTTGGGTGGCTGCCGCCACCACCATGGCATCTACAGGGACACCTTTAGACAGAAACTCTTTACCCTGGGGGGGCGGAAAGAAATTTGTTGGGATGCCTGGGCACGGGCTCCACAGAATCAGGATTCTCCCACACTCTTCGACAAATCAGGTCAAGGAGTTCATCGAAGGGTGGAGACCCCCAGGAGGTGGAGGGTTGAGCACGGAAAGCCTTAAGGAATACTGACTCGGCTTTGGAAGGCCAGTCACCTCTTTGTTTCAGTATCTCCAGGATATTGGAGAAGGAAATATCAAGAGGATGACTTGGGGGACCCCTCAGATTCCTCGAGGTCAGTATCAGAGGGGAGGGACTCTTCTTGGGCGTCTATGTGCTTCCTCTTGAATGTTTTCTTTCTGGGTGGCTCCTCAGGCACCAACTCTGAGGGACCCTCAGAAATTTGGGGACCACTCGTGGGGGTACCCCTAGGCTCTGGTGCTCTGCTGTCCATGGATGGGTGGTGAACAGAAGCTCTCACCGGAGTGGTGGGGGACAGAGTGACCGACCCGCCTGATGTAGCTGACGACCTGGCCAGCGCGGTCCACAGAGCCTCGAAGGCCGGCCCCCCGAGTCCGGGGAGCGACCAGTCTCCGAGGCCATGACAGGAACTGGAGTTCCCCGAGCCGAAGCACCGAGAGGGAGACTCTGAACCGAAATAAGTGTCAAGATGTCCCCCATGGGCCCGACCGAAGAGTCCCGAGTCCTGAACCCCGATGACGGAGCCAACTGGGTCGGAGCCGATGTCGGTACCTATGGAGCCGAATGGAACATCAGAACTGGCCTAGAACCATCACGCGGCGCAGAACACTCCGGCTCCAAAGACAGAGATGCGCTCAGAGGAGGAATGATCAAAGAAGGTGTTGGGACGGGCTCCGGAGCCAACTGGGTCAGAGCCAAAAACAATTTTGCCAAAACCGGTGACTGGAGGAGCTTCTAAACCCCCCTATCCACATCCACATCTGAAAGAGTCCTGGAGGATTTGGAGGACAAGGATGGAGAATGCGATCTCCTCTCAGGAGAAGTAGGTTTGATACTAGGCGATCGGTTCCTAGGAGGTTCCAATACAATTGGAGCAGACACCGGTTCCATAGATATCGATCCTTCCGGCAGCCCCAAGGACAGTGGAGCCGAGGAGGTTGATGCAGTTTTAGTCATCTTCTCCGGAGGCTCCGATGAAGCTGACGGAGCCAGAGATCTCTTTTTTGACTTGCCAAATTTGGGCTTGCCACTGGAAGCCGAATCCATAGCCTCTTCAAAAGAGGGGTTCAAAAGTCCCTTTAAGATTAGTTTATTTTTTCTCTCTTGGAGAGCTCTAGGGCTGAAAGCATGACAAAGGCTCCAGGATTCCTGCAGATGGACGGCTCCTAAGCAGTAGACACAAATGGAATGTCCATCGGTTATGGACATTTTATACCCACATTTTAAATCCTGAAGGTTTATGCTCCTTCATATCCTTAGACATTTTAACTGCTGCGCCCACAACACAAAAACCAAGTCAATACAAGAACAGGCGTTCACTCTATAAAGGCGGGAACGACACGGAGGTAAACACCAAAGCCGCGATCAAACTGTACACAACTCTAGCACAATATCAACAAAGGAACAAGAAGGAGAGGGTAGCCAAAACCTCTAATTTAAACTGTTTGCTTAACACAGAAGGAAACAGAGAAGAACTAGGCCCTCTAACTGAAACGGGCCTAGCCCGGGGAACAGTAAGAGGGCTACCACACAAAAAACTCACAAAAATTCACAACAACCAAGTCTAACACACCAGACAAAAACAGACAGCTTTAAACAATAGCTATGAAATAGCTTTTGATTGAATCAAACTTCTCTTAAATCAAGAAAAGAAGGTACTTAGCCACAGCCAAGCGAGACCACGTCCTAGCTACACGAGTGGCAAACGAGATCTGGGGATATGGAGCAGTGCACCATGGGATACCCACTTAGCCCAGCCAATGAGAGACTTCAAACTAGTAAAATCGGACGAGTCGGAACAGATATTCGGCTCTGAACCCACGGGTAAGAATGTAGGCGAAATAGGACTACATAACATCAAATACACCCCATCATTACAGATGTGTGTTTATGGACAGACTGAATGAATATACCCCATCATTACAGGTGTGTGTTTATGGACAGAATTAAGGAATACGCCCCATCACTACAGATTTGTGTTCAAATACACCCCATCATTACAGCTGTGTGTTTTTGGAAAGACAATGAATACGCCCCATCACTACAGCTTTGTGTTTTAACAAATATGACCCATCATTACATGTGTGTGTGTTTATAGACAGACTTAATAAATACGCCTCATAATTACAGCTTTGTGTTTAAGGACAGGCTGAATGAATATTCCCAATCATTATAGCTTTGTGTTTATGGACAGACTGAACGAATATTTCAAATCATTACAGCTTTGTATGTTAGGCAGAGATCACCTCTGAGTAGGCGATATGCGACGAAGTAAATCTGGAGTTTTTTGAGACGGTCTGCATAGGGCATCTGTTTCAGGCCAGTAATCCTCTTTGTGAGGTATTTCTGTGGCCTTTCCAGTTGTTGTAGATGTCTTGTGAGGTACATACCAGAAGGTGCGTTGTACTCTATAATGGGTCTAATGAGCGATGAGTAGAGGAGAACAATGACCTCTTTTCTTCCTGGATGAGAAACCTTTTGTGATGAGGTGAGCCACGTAGAAGGATTTCCTGATCACTGTGGTGATGTGATTATCAAAGGAGAGACTACTGTCCACCTGTGTCCCAAGGTCTCATCACATTTTCGACATTAAGTACACTACCAGCTATGTGGTAGTTCATGGGTACAGAGTTTTTACCAAAGGGATGACAATACACTTTTTGGCATTGAGCTTCAGGCCATGGCTTTGACACTTCAGCTTTGTGTTTATGGACAGACTGAATGAATATGCCCCATCATTACAGCTTTGTGTTTGAACAAATACACTGCATCATTAAAGCTTTGTGTTCAAGGAGAGACTAAATGAATATGCCCTATCATTACAGCTTTGTGTTTATGGACAGACTGAATGAATACACCCCATCATTACAGCTTTGTGTTTATGGACAGAGTGAATAAATATGGCCCATCATTACAGCTTTGTGTTTGAACAAATACGCCCCATCATTACAGGTGTGCATTTAGGGACAGACTGAATACGCCCCATCATTACAACTTAGTGTTTATGTACAGACTGATGAATACGCCCCATCATTACAGCTTTGTTTATACTGCGGTGGTGGTGCTGCAGTAGTGTTGTCGCCTCACCGTTAGACGTTGCCCGTTCGATTCTCAGACCGTCTTCTGTGTGGCGACATGCGTGAATGGGCGTTCCTTCTTTGAATGTTGTGAGTTAGGCCCAGCAAACCAGCACATAAAAATCTACTGCCAATCATTAGCGGACCGGAGTTCCTCTGTGGTGGCCACTAACCGGGAAAAGCCAAAAGAGACAAACAAATTACAGCTTTGTGTTTGAACAAATATGCCCTAACATTACAGGTGTGTGTTTATGGACAGACTGAATGAATACGCCACATCATTACAGCTTTGTGTTTATGGACAGACTGAATGAATACGCCCCATTTTTACTCCTTTGTGTTTATAGACAGACAATGAATACGCCCGATCATTACAGCATTCGGTGTATGGACAGATTGAATGAATATGCCCCATCATTACAGCTTTGTGTTTATGGACAGATTGAATGAATACGCCCCATTTTTACTCCTTTGTGTTTATAGACAATGAATATTACAGCATTCGGTTTATGGACAGACTGAAAGAATATGCCCCATCATTACAGCTTTGTGTTTGAACAAATACATCCCATCATTACAGCTTTGTGTTTATGGACAGATTGAATGAATATGCCCCATCATTACAGCTTTGTGTTTGAACAAATACGTCCCATCATTACAGCTTTATGTTTATGGACAGACGGAACAAATAAGCTCCATCATTACAGCTTTGTGTTTATGGACATACTGAATACGCCCCATCATTACAGCTTTGTGTATGAACAAATACGCCCCATCATTACAGCTTTGTGTTTATGGACAGACTGAATGAATACGCCCCATCATTACATCTTTGCGTTTATGGACAGACTGAATGAATACGCCCCATCATTACAGCTTTGCGTTTATGGAAAATGAATGAATTCGCCTCATCACTACAGCTTTGTGTTTATGGACAGACTGAATGAATACACTGCATCATTACAACTGTGTATTTATGGACAGACTGAATTAATACGCCCCATCATTACAGCTGTGCATTTGAATAAATACGCCCCATCATTACAGCTTTGTGTTTATGGACAGACTGAATGAATATGCCCCCAACATTACAGCTGTGCATTTGAATAAATACGCCCCATCATTACAGCTTTGTGTTTATGGACAGACTGAATGAATATGCCCCCAACATTACAGCTTTGTGTTTATGGACAGACTGAATGAATATGCCCCATCATTACAGCTTTGCGTTTATGCACAGACTGAATGAATACCCCCATAATTACAACTTTGTGATTATGGACAGACTGAATAAACACGACATCATTACAGCTTTGTGTTTACGGACAGACTGAACAAAAGCGCCTCATCATTACAGCTTTGTGTTCGAATAAATACGTCCCATCATTGCAGCTTTGTGTTTATGGATGGACTGAATGAATATGCCCCATCATAACAGCTTTGTGCTTATGGATAGACTGAACGAATATGCACCATCATTACAGCTGTGTGTTTATGGACAGACTGAATGAATAAGCCCCATTATTACAGCTTTGTGTTTATGGACAGACTAAACGAATACGCCACATCATTACAGCTGTGTGTTTATGGACAAACTGAATGAATACGCACCATCATTACACCTGTGTGTTTATGGACAGACAATGAATACGCCCCATCATTGCAGCTGTGTGTTTATGGACAGACTGAATGAATAAGCCCCATCATTACTGCTGTGTGTTTATGGACAGACTGAACGAATACGTCCCATCATTACAGCTTTGTGTTTATGGACAGATTGAACCAGTATGGCCCATCATTACAGCTATGTGTTTATTGACAGACTGAATGAATACGCCCATCATTCCAGCTTTGTGTTTATGGACAGGCTGAACACATACGCCCCATCATTAAAGCTTTGTGTTTGAAAAAATATGCTCCATCATTACAGCTTTGTGTTTATGGACAGACTGAATGAATACCCCCCATCATTACAGCTGTGCATTTGAACAAATACGCACCATCATTACAGTTTGTGTTAATGTCCTGTGGTAGTGGTGCTGCGGTAGCTTTGTTGCCTCACAGCAAGACTTTGTCCCGTTCGATTCTCAGCTAGAGCGTCTTCTGTGTGGAGGCATGCGTGAATGGGTATGCCTTCGTTGAAGGTTGTGCGTCAGGGCTGGTAATTCTGCACGTAAAAATCCACTACCAAACATTAGCGGACTGGAGTTCCGCTGTGGCGACCCCTAACCGGGATAAGCCGAAAGACTCAACATTACAGTTTGTGTTTATGGAGAGACTGAATGAATACTCCCCATTACACAGATTTTTGTTTAGGGACAGACTGAACGAATATGCCCCAACATTACAGCTTTGTATTTATGGACAGACTGAATGAATAGGCCCCATCATTACAGCTATGAGTTTATGGACAGACTGAATGAATACGCCCCATCATTACAGCTTTGTGTTTATGGACAGACTGAATGAATATGCCCCATCATTACAGCTTTGTGTTTATAGACAGACTAAACAAATACGCCCCATCATTACAGCTTTGTGTTCAAATAAATACGTCCCATCATTGCAGCTTTGTGTTTATGGACAGACTGAATGAACACGTCCCATCATTACAGCTTTCTGTTTACAGACAGACTGAAAAAATACGCCCCATCATTACAGCTTTGTGTTTATGGACAGACTGAATTAATACGCCCCATCATTACAGCTTTGTGTTTATGGACAGACTGAATACGCCCCATCATTATAGCTTTGTGTATGAACAAATATGCCCCATCACTACAGCTTTGTGTTTATGGACAGACTAAATAAATACACCACATCAATACAGCTGTGTGTTTATGGACAGACTGAACGAATACGCCCCATCATCCTTCATTACAGCTTTGTGTTTATGGACAGACTGAATGAATACACCCCATCATTACAGCTGTGTGTTTATGGACAGACTGAAGGAATATGCCCCATCATTACAGCTCAGTGTTTATGGATAGACTAAATGAATATGCCCCATCATTACAGCTGTGTGTTTATGGACAGACTGAACGAATATGCCCCATCATCCTTCATTACAGCTTTGTGTTTATGGACAGACTTGAATGAATACACCCCATCATTACAGCTGTGTGTTTATGGACAGACTGAAGGAATACACCCCATCATTACAGCTTTGTCTTTATGGACAGACTAAATGAATACGCCCCATCATTACAGCTGTGTGTTTATGGACAGACTAAATGAATACGCCCCATCATTACAGCTGTGTGTTTATGGACAGCCTGAAGGAATACGCCCCATCATTACAGCTTTGTGTTTAAACAAATATGCCCCATCATTACAGCTTTGTGTTTGAACAAATACGCCCCATCATTACAGCTTTGTGTTTAGGAACAGACTGAATGAATACGCCCCATCATTACAGCTTTGTGTTTATGGACAGACTAAATGAATATGCCCCATCATTACAGCTTTATGTTTGAACAAATACACCCCATCATTACAGCTGTGTGTTAATGGACAGACTGAATGAATACGCCCCATCATTACAGCTTTGTGTTTAGGAACAGACTGAACGAATATGCCCCATCATTTCAGCTGTGTGTTTATGGGCAGACTAAATGAATATGCTCCATTATTACAGCTTTGTGTTTATGGACAGACTGAATGAATACGCCCCATCATTACAGCTTTGTGTTTATGGACAGACTAAATGAATATGCCCCATCATTTCAGCTGTATGTTTATGGGCAGACTGAATGAATATGCTCCATTATTACAGCTTTGTGTTTGAACAAATACTCCCCATCAATGCAGCTGTGTTTCTAGAGAGAATGAATGAATACACCCAATCATTAAAGCTTTGTGTTGGTGGACATACTGAATGAATACGCCTCATCATTACAGCTTGGTGTTTATGAACAGACTGAATGAATATGCCCCATCATTACAGCTTTGTGTTTATGGACAGACTGAATGAATACGCCCCATCATTACAGCTTTGTGTTTATGGACAGACTGAATGAATACGCCCCATCATTACAGCTTTGTGTTTATAGACAGACTAAACAAACACGCCCCATCATTACAGCTTTGTGTTCAAATAAATATGTCCCATCATTGCAGCTTTGTGTTTATGGACAGACTGAATGAACACGTCCCATCATTACAGCTTTCTGTTTACAGACAGACTGAAAAAATACGCCCCATCATTACAGCTTTGTGTTTATGGACAGACTGAATTAATACGCCCCATCATTACAGCTTTGTGTTTATGGACAGACTGAATTAATATGCCCCATCATTACAGCTTTGTGTTTATGGACAGACTGAATACGCCCCATCATTACAGCTTTGTGTATGAACAAATACGCCCCATCACTACAGCTTTGTGTTTATGGACAGGCTAAATGAATAAGCCACATCAATACAGCTGTGTGTTTATGGACAGACTGAACGAACACGCCCCATCATCCTTCATTACAGCTTTGTGTTTATGGACAGACTGAATGAATACACCCCATCATTACAGCTGTGTGTTTATGGACAGACTGAAGGAATACGCCCCATCATTACAGCTCAGTGTTTATGGACAGACTAAATGAATATGCCCCATCATTACAGCTGTGTGCTTATGGACAGACTGAACGAATATGCCCCATCATCCTTCATTACAGCTTTGTGTTTATGGACAGACTTGAATGAATACACCCCATCATTACAGCTGTGTGTTTATGGACAGACTGAAGGAATACACCCCATCATTACAGCTTTGTCTTTATGGACAGACTAAATGAATACGCCCCATCATTACAGCTGTGTGTTTATGGAAAGACTGAACGAATATGCCACATCATTACAACTTTGTGTTTGAACAAATACGCCCCATCATTACAGCTTTGTGTTTAGGAACAGACTGAATTAATACGCCCCATCATGACAGCTTTGTGTTTATGGACAGACTAAATGAATATGCCTCATCATTACGCTTTATGTTTGAACAAATACGCCCCATCATTACAGCTGTGTGTTAATGGACAGATTGAATGAATACGCCCCATCATTACAGCTTTGTGTTTATGGGCAGACTGAATGAATATGCTCCATTATTACAGCTTTGTGTTTGAACAAATACTCCCCATCAATGCAGCTGTGTTTCTAGACAGAATGAATGAATACACCCAATCATTAAAGCTTTGTGTTGGTGGACATACTGAATGAATACGTCTCATTATTACAGCTTGGTGTTTATGAACAGACTGAATGAATATGTCCCATCATTATGGCTTTGTGTTTATGGACAGAAACAAATACGCCCCATCATTACAGCTTTGTGTTTATGGACAGACTGAATGAATACGCCCCATCATTACAGCTTTCTCTTTAAGGACAGAAACAAACACGCCCCATCATTACAGCTTTGGGTTTATGGACAGACGAATGAATACGCCCCATCATAGTTCATAGATTAGTACTAGTCTAGCTACCCTTGCAAACCATTTTAAGCCTAGCCAATTATCCCTTGTGAGACTCAAACCCTGCACCTTGTATTTGTAAGGCAAACATCTGAACCATTAGGCCACAGTCTCTTACAGCTTTGTCTTTATGGACAGACTGAACAAATATGCCCCATCATTACAGCTTTGTGTTTATTGGGCAGACTGAATGAATACGGCCCATCATTACAGCTGTGTGTTTATAGACTGAATGAATACGCCCCATCATTACAGGTTTAGGTTTATGGACAAACTGAATGAATATGTCCCATCACTACAGCTTTGTGTTTATGGACAGACTGGCTGAATATGCCCTATCATTACAGATTTGTGTTTATGGACAGACAATGAATACACCCCATCATTACAGTTTTGTGTTTATGCACGGACTGAATGAATACGCCCCATCATTACAGCTTTGTGTTTATGGACAGAAATAAATACGCCCCGTCATTATAGCTTTGTGTTTGAACAAACAGCCACATCATTATAGCTGTGTGTTAATGGACAGAATGAATGAATCCGCCCCATCATTACAGCTTCGTGTTTATGGACGGACTGAATGAATACGCCCCATCATTACAGCTTTGTGTTTATGGACAGACTGAATGACTACGCTCCATCATTACAGCTTTGTGTTTATGAACAGACTGAACGAATACGCCCCATCATTACAGCTTTGTGTTTACAGACAGACTGAACAAATATGTCCCATCATTACAGCTTTGTGTTTATGGACAGACTGAATGAATGCGCGCCATCATTACAGCTTTGTGTTTATGGACAGACTGAATGAATCCGCGCCATCACTACAGCTTTGTGTTTATGGACAGACTGAATGAACACGCTGCATCATTACAGCTGTGTGTTTATGGACAGACTGAATGAATACACCCCATCATTATTGCTGTGTGTTTGAACAAATAGACCCCATCATTACATCTTTGTGTTTGTGGACAGACTGAACGAATATGCCCCATTATTACAGCTTTGTGATTGTACAAATACACCCCATCATAACAGCTTTCCGTTTATGGACAGACTGAATTAATACGCCCCATCATAGTTCATAGATTAGTACTAGGCTAACTACCCTTGCAAGTAATTTTAAGCCAAGCCAAATATTCCTTGTGAGTCTCAATCCCTGCACCTTGTGTTTATAAGGCAAACATCTGAACCATTAGGCCACCCTCCCTTACAGCTTTGTGTTTATGGACAGATTGAACAAATACGCCCCATCATTACATCTGTGTGTTCATTAACAGACTGAATGAATAACGCTCCATGATTACACCTTTGTGTTTGAATAAATACTCCCCATCATTACAGCTGTGTTTATGGACAGACTGAATGAATATGCCCCATCATTTCAGCTTTCTGTTTTTGGACAAACTGAATGAATACGCCCCATCATTACAGCTTTGTGTTTATGGACAGACAATGAATACGCCCCATCATTACAGCTTTGTGTTTATGCACAGACTGAATGAATACACCCCATCATTACAGCTTTGTGTTTATGGACGGAAACAAATACACCCCATCATTACAGCTTTATGTGTATAGACAGACAATGAATATGTCCCATCATTACAGCTGTGCGTTTATGGACATACTGAATGAATATGCCCCATTACAGCTTTGTGTTTATTGACAGACTAAATGAATATGCCCTATCATTACAGCTTTGTGTTTTTGGACAGACTGAATGAATATGCCCCATCATTACAGCTTTGTGTTTATGGACAGACTGAATGAATACGGCCCATCATTACAGCTTTGTGTTTTTGGGCAGACTGAATGAATATGCCCCATCATTATAGCTTTGTGTTTATGGACAGACTGAATGAATACGCCCCATCATTACAGCATTGTGTTTGAACAAATACGCCCCATCATTACAGCTTTGCGTTTGAACAAATACGCCCCATTTTTACAGCTTTGTGTTTATGGACAGACTGAATGACCCCATCATTACAGCTTTTGAACAAATACGCCCCATCATTACAGCTGTGAGTTTATGGACAGATGGAATGAATACACCCCATCATTATAGCTTTGTGTTTGAACAAATATGCCCCATTATTACAGCTTTAGGTTTATGGACAGACTGAATGAATACGCCCCATCATTACAGCTGTGTGTTTATGGACAGACTGAATGAATACGCATCATTACAGCTTTGTGCCCCATTTTTACAGCTTTGTGTTTATGGACAGACTGAATGAATACGCCCCATCATTACAGCTTTGTGATTATGGACAGACTGAATGAATACACCGTATCATTACAGCTTCTCGTTTATGGACAGACTGAATGAATACGCCCCATCATTACAGATTTGTGTTTATGGACAGAATAAACGAGTATGCCCCATCATTACAGATGTGTGTTTATGGACAGAATAAACGAGTACGCCCAATCATTACAGCTTTTTGTTTGAACAAATACGCCCCATCATTACAGCTTTGTGTTTGAACTAATACGCTCCATCAGTACAGCTTTATGTTTATGGACAGACTGAATGAATACGCCCCATCATTACAGCTTCATGTTTATGGACAGACTGAATGAATACGCCCCATCATTACAGCTTCGTGTTTATGGACAGACTGAATGAATACGCCCCATCATTACAGCTGTGTGTTTATGCACAGACTGAATGAATACGCCCCATCATTACAGCTGTGTGTTTATGCACAGACTGAATGAATACGCCCCATCATTACAGCTTTGCGTTTATGGACAAACTGAATGAATACGCCCCATCATTACACCTTTGTGTTTGAACAAATACACCCCATCATTACAGCTGTGTGCTTATGGACAGACTGAATGAATACGCCCCGTCACTACAGCTTTACGTTTATGGACAGACTGAATGAATTCGCCCCATCATTACAGCTTTGCGTTTATGGACAGACTGAATGCATACGCCCCATCATTACAGCTTTGTGTTTATGGACAGACTGAATGAATTTGCCTCATCACTACAGCTTTGCATTTATGGACAGACTGAATTAATTCGCCCCGTCATTAAACCTGTGTGATTATGGACATTTTCAGCCTCCTTTTCAGTCAATGTGGGTATAGTCTACGAGGATATGCATATTTAACTATGACAGATGGTGGGTACAAAGGTCAGAAAAGTTGTGTAAGCTGAACTTCCCATAAGAGTAGATGTTTGAATGATCCCTGCTGCAGTGGGCTTAGCTATATAGGTTATATCCTGCCAAGGATACAACAGCCACCCTCCTTCCATGGGCCCACATTGTCAGGCAGCTCAAGCTGAGCTGACTAAAAGACAAGTCTGGGCACCAAGCCCTTTAGAGCTTTCCTCCCAGCAGAGGCAGGGAAGCAGAGCCTTGAAAGGGCAATGGTAGGAACAACAACAACAAAATAAATAACAGTCCAAACCCCGGCATAAAAACACAACAAAAACAAGGGGGAGGGATTAGGGGAGTGGCTACTGCAGCAGTGATCATTTTCAAACATGTACTACCGTGGTAAGTTCAACTTACACAACTGTACTATGTTCATCATATTAATCACTGCTGCAATAGCCTTGGCTATAAAGGTAGTTTACCTTATCTAACTACATTTGAGAGGTGGAAGGAGAAGAGTCCAGAAGCCCATGGAGAATGGGCCTAGCAAATGATTTGAACCTAGAAAAGGAATTACACGTATAGTACTTTGGAAAAATCTGTACAGAGGGCCAAGTAGCAGTCTCTAGAATACTTCTACAGTTCAACCCTTTCCAAAAAGGCCGTAGATGAGGCCACGACCCTAGCAGAGTGGGCCTTGACCCTGCCTGGAATTGTTTGTTAGTGTAGACAACCGTTTGGAAATAGTCCGTTTTGACAGAGGTTGTCCTGTCTTCTTACCTTCACAAGAAATAAACAACTGATCTGAAGATCTGAAAGATTTAGTTCTGTCAAGATAACACTAGGGTTGCCTGTGGACATCCAAGGTATGGAGTATCCTCTCTCTCATTTTTAGGTTCAGGAAAG
The DNA here is from genome assembly GCF_019279795.1 of Protopterus annectens. Lineage (NCBI taxonomy): Eukaryota > Metazoa > Chordata > Ceratodontiformes > Protopteridae > Protopterus > Protopterus annectens. The sequence continues at coordinate 973,600,163 of NC_056733.1, read as the reverse complement.
AAAACAGGGAGATGGACAGTTTGGTTTAAAGTAAACTCAGATAATATTTTACACACACAAGAAAGATTTGCATCTCAAAGAAACCCTGTCCTTATGGAAAACGAGACAGGGCTGACTCAAAATAAGAGCTTGCAACTTGGATACCATTCTTGCAGAAATGACAGCAAACAGTAAAAAACTGTTTTCAGTGTTAAGTACCTCAAGTCAGCCAGATTAGCTGGTTCAAATGGAGCAAGCTGTCCCAACTTACTGACACATTTAAAATACTCAAACACCCTGACAAATGTCTTTCTTGAGAACTTAGTCTTATCATATACCAATCGGCCACTCTTGAAAATTGTTAAATCCTCAACTCAGGAGGTGATGCTTGGAATAGTTTGGAACTCACTTCCTCTAAATATATCACAATTACCCCGTCTACCCCATCAAAAAAACACACCCACACATTTCCAGTCGCGCATTGGTTGTGCATTTCTCATTTTCCTGATTAATTCCCTAGGATCCTAGTGTCTTCCTACTTCTCTCTAACCTAAATCCACCTTATGACTGTTGTTGTTATTATATGTATTAAACGCGATGCTGCATATTACATAAAATAAATAAATAAGAAAATTTTGATACAGAAATGCATTGAAAGAGGAGAATCCATGGGCAGACATGCTGAAATGGCTGATAAAATGAACCCTGACAGAGGAATGAGAAAGGCCATAGATAGGGATTCACACAAATATTGTAAAACCAGAGAACAACTAGCCCTGAATGGACTCAAATCTGTTTCTTTGAACTCGGCACTTGTTCAGAACTCAATGTAAGCACTGCAAAATTACTACAGCACTCAACTTTCCGCACTTGTCTAGTGGAAAGCAGTTTTTATACTTAATAAATAAGCACCAATCCAGGCATGTCTAAGGGTCAGCTCCCAGTGATTTCTCCTGTCTACCTGATGAATCTGGGCATCTTGGGGCAATGTAGCAATTGCCTCATGTACACAGACAACCCTCTCCTCTTTACCACCCAACACTACAACCTGTGAAAGATGCACTAATATAGTCAAACTGGAAGCAAAGCTCTCTTCACCCAAGACTGGACTAGACAGTCAAGAGGAGAAGGTAAACACTTGCACCACACCACAATCATCACATAGTCCCTCAAAACCTACACCACCAAAACACACACACAGAAACACAAAACACACACCTACATTTGCGGAGGCTCTCAATAAAAACCTGCCCAAGCATCAGGGACATCCAAAGCATAAATGCAAGAAAACTCCACCCCCCAACACAACCCAAATGACACATAGCCCACAAACCCAGTGTGCCACTCAACCACAGCCCATAAGGCATAACAACGTACCCAACACTCTAGTCATAGGTGACTCTATAGGTCAGGCACACTGATGTTTCACTCACTAGACTAAACAAGGAGAAAGTTACTGTCAGCTGCCTGTCAGGTGCCAGGATCCACCACATAACACATGCATTCAGGTCACTCCACAATAAGTACAAATATGACACTGTCATTGCCCATGTTGGTGTGAATGACCTGAGACATACCTCCCTGGACTACATGAAAAGTGACATGGAGGAGCTCTCCAATCTTATATCCCAGGCAGGTATGACCCTAAACCTGAGTAGCATCCTCCCATCACCCAGAATGATACCACAGTACAAGGACAAAATGATTGACTTCAACAATTAGCTAAGCTTCTGGTGTCATTCTAAGGGAATCCGGTATTTGTCTGCCTGGGACGACATGATCGACAGACCACGATGTTTTGCCAGAGATGGCCTGCACCTGTTGCCCTTAGGATTCCGGATACTGGCTAAGGCTCTTGCCACCCCTATAGTGCCTTTTTTAGGCAAGGTTCAAGTGACAAATTCACCACCGTAACAGGTACAAGCAAGCAAAATCTGAGGGTAATGCTACTCAATGCTAGAAGTCTAAACCTCAAAATGCACTCACTCGAGGCACTCCCTAAAATGGAGAACATTGACATCTGAGCAGTGACAGAGACCTGGTTCAAAGCTCCAGAGAGCACCCCTGCATTACCAGGCTACACTTCATACCACACCTTTCGGCCACCTTACCCAGAACGAAGCACTAAAGGCGGAGGCGTGTCCATATTCATTAAGGATATCCACACCTCCAGGCTAGTTGCACAGCATAATGCATCCGAGATTATCCAACTGCAACTAACTCTGGGCAAGACCGCAATCCAAATTGTAGCTTGCTACAGACCCCCTACCATGCCCCAGGATTCCCACTCCCTATTTCTTGATACACTGGAAAGTATTAGGGTACAACCCAACACCCTAATAATTGGCGATTTCAACTACCCCACCATTAACTGGGAAAACTACTCATGTACCAACTGTTTTGCTCAACGTTTTATAGAATTCATAAATTCCAACGCCTTGGATCAACTTATTCACACCCCCACCAGGGCCAGCAATATCCTAGACCTGGTCATTACCAACATGGGAAACCAGTGTTCCACACCAGAGGTAAATTCCTTGTTGGTCAGATCCGACCACAGGCTAATCAGCCTAAACATCCACATCCCACCCCCAATTAGGGAAATCATCGTAAAAACTTCTCCAAAGCCAACTTCACACTTCTTAAGACAGAAGTGGCAAACTTCATGACACCCATGCAGATGGACAATAGAGGTAAGACTGCTGAATCCTACACAAATGCACTTTATAAGCACTTACACGCGTGCATGGATCATGCTATCCCTAACAGAGATGTTATCCTCCAAAAAAAAGGAAGCCAATCTGGTGGTCCTCTGCTGCAAAAAAGAGTAAAATCACATGACTGGAGGAACTCCCTGGTCAACTTCAGTAAGAAGCTGAGATCCCTCATAAAATCCTCCAAAGCTAGTTACGAAAACAAAATTGCCACTGACTCTAAAGACAACCACAAAGCATCCTATAGCTATGTCAAGAATCTAAATAGGAACACTCAGATCTGCTCTGAGTTGCAGCACAATGGCACTAAATATACAGAACCAACTGATATTGCCAACATCCTAGCAGATAGGTTCAGTGCTAACTTTACCCCCCTCTCAACCCCTAGAGGGCCCATCTCTATACTGGAAGAACGCAAAGTTCCTATAATCACGGCTGCACAGGTAAAAAACACACTCTCCAAAGCCAAGAACACAGCATTCATGGGACCTGACAATATCCCAAGCTGCATTGTACACGAACTACAGAATGAACTGGCACCCTACCTAAGTACCATGTTCAATCATAGCCTCACCTCAGGCTTTGTACCCACTGAATGGCGCACCGCGACGGTTATCCCACTCCACAAAGGGGGAGCCACGACAGACCTCGGGAACTACCGTCCCATTAGCCTGACGAGCCTGGTCTGCAAGGCCATGGAACGTATCATCGTGGAACTCATAAACAAAGACATTGGTAATCTACAAACTCTGGACCCTACCCAGTTTGGATTTGTAAAAGGCAGATCATGTCTCCTAAACCTGATGGACTTCTTTGAAGCAGTCACCAAAGCCATAGATGAGGGTAAAATGGTTCACACAGCTTATCTAGATCTCGCCAAAGCTTTCGACACCATCCCCCACTCTGGAATTATAGATAAGCTCACTAAACTAGGTATAAATCCCTATGTCACAAGATGGGTTGCCAACTGGCTCACGGACAGAACCCACACTGTGAATTTAGCGGATTCCAAATCCGACTTCAGACCAGTGACAAGTGGAGTACCACAGGGTTCAGTATTGGGTCCTCTCCTGTTTGGTATCTACTTCTCTGAAGTGCAGGCTAACACAGAAGGTCTTTGGGTAACAAAGTCTGCAGATGACTGCAAACTAGGAGCCATAAATCAAAACTCCTAACGATGTGGACAAACTACAAAAAGGCCTCACTGAGACAGATACCTGGTGTCAAAGCCATGGCCTGAAGCTCAATGCCAAAAAGTGTATTGTCATCCCCTTTGGTAAAAACTCTGTACCCATGAACTACCACATAGCTGGTAGTCTACTTAATGCCAAAAATGTGATGAGACCTTGGGACACAGGTGGACAGTAGTCTCTCCTTTGAAAATCACATCGCCACAGTGGTCAGGAAATCCTTCTACGTGGCTCATCTCATCACAAAAGGATTCTCATCCAGAAAAAAATGAGGTCATCGTTCCCCTCTACTCATCACTCATTAGACCCATTATAGAGTACAACGCCCCTTTTGGTATGTACCTCACAAGACATATACAACTGGAAACACCACAGAAATACCTCACAAAGAGGATTACTGGCCTCAAACAGATGCCCTACACAGACCATCTCAAAAAACTGCAGCTTTACTCCATCGCATATCACCTACTCAGGGGAAATCTCTGCCTAACATACAAAACTACGTCAAACCCAGAGCTGTTGGACATGCTCCACTTAAAGAAATCCCAATCCCTCAGAGCTACACACTCTAGGGACCTAAAACTTGTCACCACAATAAACAGAACATGCTGGAGGGATAGATTCCTGTCCCAGAGACTTCCCATACTCTGGAACAGACTACCTATCTATGTCAAACAGAGCTCCTCATTAGCACTCTTCAAGAAAAATCTTGATGATTGGATGGGAAATGGGAAATTCACCCCAGGGATCACTTCTGTGGCTCTGCTCGACAGGGGCATAGGAAAATAATTTTCTTGGGTGGCGAAAGCCAGGGTACATTTTTTGGCTAGGCTTATATAGGACCTTATAAACCTATGCTGGTTATATTGCTGGCACCAACTAGAAAACGTATTCCATTTGCTAATATATGATTTTCAAGTTTAGAGTTTTCTTTAGAGGGAGCATGGCATAATGGTTAAGATATTTTCCTTTTAGACATGAGATGCACAGTTTGATTCTCACATGGGTTAATTGTCTAGGCTTATGCCCTAGCACTAATCTATGAACCTATGAAGTAGAAGGGTGCAGGGTTTGATTCTCACGTGGGTTAATTGTCTAGGCTTATGCCCTAGCACTAACCTATGAACCTATGAAGTAGAAGGGTGCAGGGTTTGATTCTCACGTGGGTTAATTGTCTAGGCTTATGCCCTAGCACTAACCTATGAAACTATGAAGTAGAAGGGTGCAGGGTTTGATTCTCACGTGGGTCAATTGTCTAGGCTTATGTCCTAGCACTAACCTATGAAACTATGAAGTAGAAGGGTGCAGGGTTTGATTCTCACGTGGGTCAATTGTCTAGGCTTATGTCCTAGCACTAATCTATGAAACTATGAAGTAGAAGGGTGCAGGGTTTGATTCTCACATGGGTCAATTGTCTAGGCTTATGTCCTAGCACTAATCTATGAAACTATGAAGTAGAAGGGTGCAGGGTTTGATTCTCACGTGGGTTAATTGTCTAGGCTTATGCCCTAGCACTAACCTATGAAACTATGAAGTAGAAGGGTGCAGGGTTTGATTCTCACGTGGGTCAATTGTCTAGGCTTATGCCCTAGCACTAACCTATGAACCTATGAAGTAGAAGGGTGCAGGGTTTGATTCTCACGTGGGTTAATTGTCTAGGCTTATGCCCTAGCATTAACCTATGAAACTATGAAGTAGAAGGGTGCAGGGTTTGATTCTCACGTGGGTTAATTGTCTAGGCTTATGTCCTAGCACTAACCTATGAACCTATGAAGTAGAAGGGTGCAGGGTTTGATTCTCACGTGGGTTAATTGTCTAGGCTTATGCCCTAGCACTAACCTATGAACCTATGAAGTAGAAGGCTTTCTTGACTCCATTAGTACCTGCTGCATATCCCAGTAAACTGGTGCCAAAAAAGGAATTATGATCCCATCATCCAGGCAGTCAACGGAAGAGGACTGATGTTTAGGAGCATCAAATACCCCTGGTCTTGTGCGACTAGATCCAGTGCGAGGAAGCATGTAGTCATTAACCCTGGCCATTTCCAAAGGAAGGTAGAACAGAAGGGAGTCACAACAATGATCATGGGGCAATCCTTCTGAATCTTCAGAAGTACCCTGGATATTAGTGGAAAGGGTGGAAAAAGCATACATGAACATTCCTCTCCAAAGAAAAAGGCATCCATCTTCCAAGCTTCTTGTATGCATTCCTGGAACACAATCTTGCCAGTTGATTGCCCAGACAGGAGGCAAAGAGGTCTCCTTGAGGAACTCCCACAGCTGGATCAATCCTGAAGACCTCCTGACCTAGTTTCCATTTCTGAGGGCCTGCCTTGTTCCTGCTCCCCTTGTCTGCCACACGATTTTGCTCTGACGAATGTAGGATGTCTGCCTAATTGGCACAGTGCTGTGAAACTATATCCCAGGTTAAAATGGCTAGTCTGCAAAGGGGGTATAACCTGGCTCCCCCTTGCTTTCTGATGTAACATATGACGGTGTTATTGTCTGAAACCACTTGAAGAGGTCCTGGGGACCAAGGACTGCGCACAGGGTTGAGTGCCTTCATTAGGGCAAGCACCTCCTTGATATTCACATGCTTGTGTCTGTCCAGTGTCCCGCACCCCCTGCATTTTTAATCCTCCTGGAACTCCAAACTTAAGTCCAAAGTGTTTGTGGTGACTGACCTCATTTGGAGAGGGGGAAGACCTGAATTTAGGGATAGGTGTTGTCTTCACCAAAAGATTTATCTTCTGATAAACCCCAGCAATTGTATTTAAAAAGATAAAGGGTAATGATGCCAAGACAAAGATTTTACATACCATTCTATCGTTCTTATGTAGAATATTGCCAGGGGGAATCACGAGAATCATAAATGCCATGAAAAACACAATCTTGAGGTATTCCTCACAGTGACTAAAGTCTGAGTGGAAAACCTTAAAAATAGATCAAAATAAAGATTTGTCCCCCCATAGTAGAAAAAGTCTTTGAAGTGAGGTGTCTAGTCCACATCCCAGCTTGTGTAAGAGATCTCTCCCCCAAGAGAGAGATTCCTGACCCTCTGAAAAAGACTCTGCAAAAATAAGCAAGTCATCTAAAGATGGAAAAATATGGATACCCTGTAGCCTGCAATAAGCTATAACCAGAGCTAGAGACTTTTTGAACACTCTCAGTGCAGTGGATAATCCCAAGGGTATGGTAAAAACTGATAAGGTTGTGTGTCTGGATCATGTCAAGAAAGATGAAGTCTAGATGAATAAGGATGTGACGATAGCGTCAAAGTCTCGTGTTACCAGGAAACTTGAAAGAGGAAAAAGAGATACCAGGTTGCAAAGTAACAACATTTTGAATGTTGGTAGTATCACAACAGCTTTAGGAAAGAAAGATCTAGAACTGGTCTTCAAGCATTTTCTTTCTTTGGCACTAGGAATATCCCTGAATAAAACTACCCACCAGAGGAGGAGGAAAGTACAGTTTTGTACCTACCATAAATGTAGATGTTCGAGTGTTCACCCTGCTGCAGTCATCACACTTGGGTTATCCTGTCGCCAGGCGGTCCCGCAATCGGCCGGAATTCCAAAGTCTTGGTCCAGCGTCGGTTGCTGTTGCCTCTTCCCTGACGTCAGTGCGCCAGGGGTATATATAATGCAACCAACGGCATTTTCTTCAGTTTTTCTTGTCCCAGATGTCAGGTGGCCCCAAAAAAGTGGTCAGAATTAGTACCAAATGGAGTGAACACTGCACAAACACAAAATCCCTTCAGCTATAAGCAAATACATCAGTAAGGTATAGAAGAGGTTTTGCCAGTACATCAGAGGGGATGGAGGGAGGGTAACCTGGACTGCAGCAGGGTGAACACTCGGAACATCTACATTTATGGTAGGTACAAAACTGTACTATGTTCATCGTGTTACCCTGCTGCAGTCATCACACTTGGGTAGAATCCCAAAGCTAAAGTAGGGGGGAGGTATCATAGAGGGTTAGTGGAGGCAATCAGGCCCTGCAGAACTGCAGTGGCGAAGCCCGCCCTGGACTTGGAGTAAAGAGGTAGGTGATAGTGTTTGGTAAAGGTGTGTACTGAACTCCAAGTTGCAGCTTCTAAAATTTCCTTGGTTGGAACCCCCCTGAGAAAGGCTGTAGAGGTAGCTGTTGCCCTGGTAGAGTGGGATCTAATGGTAGCAGGAACTGGTTTCCCATGATGGGTGTAGCAGAAACATATGCAATGACCTATCCATTTAGAAATGGTTTGCTTAGATATAGCCTTCCCTTGAGAAGCTGTAGCATAGGATACAAAGAGCTGGTCAGTTTTTCTGAAAGCCATAGTTTTGTCCAAGTAGTAACGAAGCTGCCGGTGAATGTCCGAGGAATGCAGGAGTCTCTCACCTTTGTTCTGTGGATTGGGGAAGAAGGTGGGTAAGTGGATGGTTTGATTTAAAGCTACACTGGAAACCACCTTAGGCATAAAGGAAGGATTAGTTCGTAGAGAAACTCTGTCTTGATGAAAAATGAGGAAAGGTTCCACTGCCATTAGTGCCTGTAGCTCTGAGACTCTCCTAGCTGAAGTTATTGCTAGGAGCAGGGCAGTCTTCCATGATAGGAACTGAAGATCTGCAGAGAAAGCTGGTTCAAATGGAGGTAGCGTTAGTTTTTCCAGAACAAAGTTGAGGTTCCATGTTGGTGTAGGAGCTCTCCTGGGTGGTCTAATGTTTTTTGCCCCTCTGAGGAACTGTCTTAGAAGAGGATGTGAAAATAAAGGTGGATCCGTGTTGTAGTGAGCTGAAATAGCTGAAGCATGGATTTTAATTGAGGAAAAGGAAAGTCCTTTGTGCAACATCTCAGCTAAATACTGTAGAATGTGAGGCATGTGAGGCTGAATTGTGTCTTGGCCTTTAGCTTGGTTCCAGGCACAAAACCTTTTCCATTTGTCCGAATAAGCCTTCCTGGTGCTTGGCCTCCTGGCTTCCAGAATAACATCCAGAACTGCTTGTGAAAGAGGAGCTGGTTGGATGTTTAGTTGATATGCCATGCAGCCAGATTTAAAGTTTTGAGATGGCTGTGAAGAATCTGTTTTGTTGTGTGAGCAAATGGGGTATTTGAGGCAATATCCATGGTGGGCTGTGGGTCATACTTTTCAATAGCGGGTACCAGTGCTGGCGTGGCCAGTCTGGGGCTATGAGAATCAGTCGTGGTCTCTCCTTTTTGACCTTCAAAAGAACCTTTGTGAGGAGAGGTAATGGAGGGAAGGCTTATGCGGTCAGGTTTTTCCAACTGAAAGAGAGAGCGTCCATTTTCCAAGCTTGATAGTGAAATGTCCTTGTACAAATTTTTGTCAGTTGGTAGTTTTGAGGACTGGCAAACAGGTCTATGTTTGGAAGGCCCCATTTTTGAGTTATCATTACAAATATTTGTGGATCTAGTTTCCACTCGTGGGGATCTTTGATGTTTCTGCTGAGGTAGTCTGCCAATGTGTTCTTCTGTCCTGGCAGGAATTGAGCTTGTAACTGGACTTGGTAGGCCAGAGCTGTGTTCCATAAGATCATTGCTTGCCTGCATAGAGGGTAGGAATGTGTACCCTCTTGTTTGTTTATGTACCACATTACTGTGGTGTTGTCAGTCTTTATTGCAAGTTGTCCTGGATGTAATAGATCCTTGAAGGCTGTCAGAGCTTTCTGTACAGCTAGCATCTCTTTTTGATTTATGTGCAGTTTTCTTTGTTCTGCAGTCCATAGGCCTTGAATGCATTGTCCTGCCATGTGTGCCCCCCAGGCATAGTCTGAAGCATCTGTTGTGATAGTTTGCCTGGCTGGGGGCAAGGTGAAAGGCTGACCCTTGTTGAGGTGACATGCCTGTGACCACCATAGAAATTCCTGTTGTAGGCAGGGAATGAGAGATATCATTGTGTCCAAGCTGTGGCTGTGTTGAGACCATAGCTTTTTTGGTACCACTGTAATTTCCTCATATGCAGCTTTGCAAATGGTATTATTAGAATGCAAGATGCCATGAAGCCCAAAGCCTGCAGAATTTTTCTTGCAGTTAATTGGGTCTTTGTTGCCACTGTCTTGAAATATTGAGTCAGTTGTAGTTGCTTGTCTGGCATAAGATAAGCCTTCTGGGCCATTGTATTCAAGCTGACACCCAGGAATGTCATTTTTTGTGAGGGTACTAGTTTTGACTTCTTCTCGTTTACTGTGTACCCCAGGCAGTTTAGTAGATGCTTTACAAAGGCCAGATGATGTAAGAGAATGTCTTTGCTTTCTGCTTGGATGAGGCAGTCGTCCAGGTATGGATATATTTGAATTCCTCTCTGTCTGCAGTATGCAATTACTGGTGCCAGGCATTTTGTGAAAACTCTGGTAGCAGTAGATAAGCCAAAGGGCAGTGCAGAGAATTGGTAATGGGTTGCACCTGCAATGAAACGGAGGTATCTTCTGCAACTTTGTCTGATGGGGACATGCAGGTATGCCTACTTGAGGTCCAACGTTACTAGCCATGCTTCCTTGCCCAACATGGGAAGTAGCTGCTGTAGTGTTAGCATCTTGAATTTGGGTACTTGTAAGTGTTTAGAATTGAAAGGTCCAGAATTGGTCTCCAGGCATTGTCCTTTCTGGGCACTAGAAAGAGCCTTGAGTAAAATCCTTGGCCTTGCTCTCGAGTAGGTACCAGTTGAATGGCTCTCATGTCCATGAGAGCTGTAATTTGTTTTTGTGCCTCTGCCCTTTGATTTTGTGGCAGGTTTGGCATTCCTCTTTTCATTGGCAAGGTGTGAAAGTGGAATCTGTATCCTCGTGAAATTATGTCTAGGACCCATTTGTCCTTTGTGACAATGTGCCAGTTGTCTGCAAAAAGTGCTAGTTTTCCCCCCAAGGGGGCTGCCAAGAGAGTATTGCTTGGACAGATGAGATGCAAGTCATTGAGTTTGCCTTCTGGTGGGTTGAGACCTGTCTTCGCCTCCCTTCTGTGTTGTAGTGCCCCATTGGCGAGGTTTATACTGGGCTTGTGTGGTTGTCCTCTGCCCCTTGGGCGTCTGTATTTACCCCTCTGCGTCTGTCAGTGGCTGGAAAGGACCAATTTTGTGTTGGCCAGTTTCTGCTGAAGCGAGGGGGTTGTACTTGTAGGAAATCTTTGACTGTCTGCATAGATTTTGCCTTATCTTCCATTTTCTTTAAAACTACTTCTGCTTTAACTCCAAAAGAACATCCTGCTGTAAGGGAGCATCTAGTAGTTTTGCTTTAACATGATCAGGCAGAGTTTGTTCCTTTAACCAAGCATGCCTACGTATAACAGACCCAGTGACAGCTGCTCTGCAGGAGGCCTCCAAAGAATCAAACCCACATTGTAAGGTATGTTTGCCCACCTGCTCAGTGGCATGCAACAGATCCTGTACTTCTTTCAATTCAGATTGTTGAGGGGTACTTCTTTCAATTCAGATTGTTGAGGGAGAGTGGTTATTCTTTGCTTTAACTGAGAGATTAGAAATTGCTGATACTTAAGCATATGAAATTGACAATTCAGTGCCCTCATAGCTAGTGTGGCTGAGGTGTAAACCTTTTACCCCCACCTATCTAGTGCTCTGGAATCCCTCTCAGAAGGTACTGGGTTTTTAGCCATAGAAGCCTTAGCCCCCTTGGGACCCTGGGAGATGGTCTCTGGGTCAGCTACTGGGCTTTTGTAAAGAAATTTGTGGGAATCAGGCATTCTGTAGTATCTGTCAGGCTTAGCCGGAGCAGGAGGTAGAGAGTCTGGGTTGAAACTGGATTCTAAATAGACATCATCCACAATGTCCAAAACTGGTGGGATGGCAAGTGGTCTGTGTTGGGTGAGTAAAAGAAACTCTCTGAACCTTTTCTTTGAATCAGAGTAGTCCTGACCTTCCCAGAGAAAATGTTCCCTCATAGTGTGTAAAGTTTCCCCAAAGGAGTAGTCTTCAGGAGGAGAAGCTGAGGGAATAGAATCCTCAGCATCAGAATCTTCATAAGGAGAGAAGGAATAGTCTTGGTCCTCAGAGGAGTCTTAAGAAATGGACATTTGCTCAGAGGAAGCATAATCTTCCTCTTGTCTAGGCCTTTTGTCAGGAGGGGGCTGTGAACCCCTGATTAAAGAAATCAAATCTTCAGCCATTTTGAGCATCTGTTTCTTAGGCATAGGGCCTTGAACAGGAGACTGAAGTGCAGTCCTTTTTGATTTAGGAGGAGTCTTTGACTTAGAAAACGTTTAATGGTAAGAGTTGTTGGTCTGAAAACGCCTTCAGAAACCAATGGCATTTCTGTAGCACCGACGTCTTTTGAAGCAAAGTCGTCGGAAGGGCCTGAAGTAAAAGGCTGCGTCGGCCTGGTACATTCCATCAAAATTTCCGTAGCGGTCTCGGGTTCCAGATCTGCGGTAGTCAGGGGCTGCGTCAGAGCCTCACTGAGGACTGGAGACCGGATCAGCCGAGGCCTCGGAATCTGGCTTAGGCCTGGGCTGTCTGTCCTTATCCCTGCGTTCTTTGTGCACGCCGGTAGTCGGTTGCTCTGACGGCATGGTGTAGTTAAATTTCCTACCGAAGTAGTGTCGTGCGAAATCAAAGCGTCTTTTAATAGTACGCTTATTAAACCTAGCACAAAACCGACAAGAAGTGACGTTGTGGTCTGGGCCTAGGCAAGGTATGCAATAAGAATGAAAATCCTTATGAGGTATTTGCTTCCCACAAGAAATACAATTGTTAACTTTTTCTGACATCGGTCTGAGGCAAGAAAAGTTTCCCCAACGGGGTACTTAGCTTTATAGAAGACTTGGGTCTGAAATTCGAATTCGAAAATCTCAGGAGTCGGCCGACCGGCACTTGCAAACTGCTTCTGCTTTGGGCACTGCGTGGCAAGAAAGACTGAAGAAAATGGCATCGGTTGCATCTTATATACCCCTGACACACTGACGTCAGGGAAGAGGTGACAGCAACAGACGCCGGACCAAGACTTTGGAATTCCGGCCGACTGCGGGACGCCTGACGACAGGATAACCCAAGTGTGATGACTGCAGCAGGGTAACACAATGAACATCTGGTTCCAGCTCTACTTGGGATGGCATGTAATGAAGAACAGATGGAAACGAGAGTCTGGGCTGGAGGATTAAGAATGCCCCCACCCCCCCGGAAAGGAGGAATTTCCTCTCACTACCATCTGCAACCCTGACAAGTTATTTTCAGAACCCATTTGCCTGAAACAATCTGTTGCCAAAAAGAAAACTGGAGATTCAGACTTCTGGAAGACAAAATGGACCAGGGTGGGAAGGGTCACAAGGTTTTTGTGAAAAGCCATTCACACTTCATAGGTGTGTAGTAGGCTAATGGCCCTGGAGGCTTTACAAGCCTACCCCAAACAAACTGGCAGGCACCGTGCCACCCAATTTTACTTCACAGTGCCCATATCCAGTAGTGCAACTGGAATGATCCCTGGAGTGAACTTGGTTACCCATCCACTCGTAAAGATTTCTCTTGAAGACGGCCAATGAGGTGCTCTGCTTGACATGAATGGGAAGCCTATTCCAGAGTATGGGCAGTCTTTGGGAGACTAACCTGTCCCTCCAGCATGTTCTGTTAATTGTGGTAATGAGGCTGTGACCTCTGGAGCGTGTTGAACGGAGGGATTGTGATTTCTTTAGGTGTAGCATTTCAAGTAGGACTGGGTCAGACATGACTTTGTAAGTCAAGCATAGATCACCTCTAAGTAAATGATGAGAGACTGAGAACAGCTGAAATTACTCGAGTCTGTCCATGTAGGACATGTGTTTAAGGCCTAGGATTCTTTTTGTGAGGTACTTTTGTGGCCTCTCCAGCTGTTGTAGATGTCTTGGTCAGGTACATGCCAAATGGGGCGTTATATTCGATGAATGGTCTAATGAGGGATGAGTAGAGAGGGATGATGACCTCTTTCTTCCTGGATGCGAAACCTTTGGTTATAAGATGTGCAACATAGAAGGACTTTCTGACCACAGTGGCAATGTGGTGGTCGAAGGTGAAGTGGCTATTGACCTGGGTGCCCATATCTCTTATGGCCCCTTCAGTGTTCAGTGAACTCCAATCAATGTGGTAATTCATGGGAATTGAGTTTTTTCCAAAGGGGATGAGAACGCATTTTTTGGCATTAAGCTTTAAGCCATGGCTCCGACACCAGTCACTGGTTTCAGAGAGGCCCTTTTGTAGGAGGTCTGCATCACGTGGGGAGTTGCTAAGGACTCCTAGCTTGTAGTCATCAGCGAACTTGGTCAACCAGAGTCCTTCTCTGTTGGCCTGGACCTCTGAGAAGTAGATGCCAAACAGGAGAGGGCCCAGGACTGAGCCCTGTGGGACTCCACTCATGACTGATTGACAGTCTGACTTGGAATCTGCAGCTTTCACTCTGTGGGTCCTCTCTGAGACAATTTGCAACCCACCTAGTGATGTAAGGATTGATACCTAGTTTGCTGAGTTTATCAACGATACCCAGATGTGTTGCCAGTTCGTTTTGTAGCTCATGTTGGATGCAGCCAGGGATGTTATCAGGTCCCATGGATGCTGTGTGCTGGGTACCAGGCTTTCATCTGGTATTGTTATAGGGCTCTTGAGCAGGACAGAGGGGTAAAGTTAGCACTGAATCTGTCGGCCAGTATGTTGGCTACATCTGCTGGGCTCAGTATAGGAGGTGCCATTGTGCAATAACTCAGAGCAAATCTGGATATTGTCTTTGGGTTTTTGATATAGTTATAGAAGGCTTTGTGGTTGTTTTTGGTGTCAGCTGCAATTCTGCCTTCATAGCTGGCTTTAGAGGATTTGATAAGGGATTGCAGCTTTTTTTTTTTTTTTTTTTTTTTTTTGAGACTGATAAGGGAGGTTTTCCAGTCTTGTGACTTCATTTTTTTCTGCAACAGTTTCTTCCTTCTGTTGTAGAGTTTATTGATGGCAGGGGACCACCAGATTGGCTTCCTCTTTTTGGAGGAGAGCATCTTAGTTCTATATGGTAAGGCAAGGTCTATGCATTTGTGTACATGCTCGTACAATGCATTGATGTATGATTTGGCAGTCATGCAGCTATATTCCATTAGCATGGGTGCCGAGAAGTTAGCCACCTCTGCTTTTAGGAGTCTAAAGTCGGCTTCAGAGAAGTTTTTCAGGGTAGTTACCTAAGCGGGTGTGGAGGGGGGGGGGTGTAGGTGAGATGAAGATTTCCATAGTGATCAGTTTGTGGTCAGATTTAACCAGGGAGGAACTGACTGCAGGTGTGAAGCAATGGTCTCCCATGTTGGTGATAACCAAGTAGAGGATGTTGCTTCCTCTAGCGGGGGTAAGAATGAGCTGGCCCAAGACATTGGAATTGATAAATTCCAGAAAGCGTTGGACTTGTACATTGGTACTTGAACAGTTTCCCTAGTTGATGGAAGGGTAGTTGAACCAGTATGAAAAGACTGGATTGGACCAGGACAGATTCCAGGGTGCTTAGGAAGTTGGCGTGTCTGTCTAGAGACATGTTTGGAGTTCTGTAGCAGGCTAGGACTTGTATCACCGTCTTACCCAGTGTTAGTTGTACCTGAAGTGTCTCGGATGCATTATGCTAAGCTACCAGTCCAGAGATGGGCCTATCCTTTAAAGGATATGTACACACCACCGCCTTTAGAGCATCCGGCCGCATTCTGGGGCCGAAAGGTATAGAATGAGTTGTAGCCTGGGAGCGCAGGGGTGCTTTCTGCCTCTTTAAACCAGTTCTCCATTACAACACAGATGTCGACATTCTCCATTCTGAGGAGAGCTTCGAGCGAGTGCATCTTGAGATTTAGACTTCTAGCATTGAGCAGCATGACCCTCAGATTGCATTTCTTTGTAGCTGTTACTGTGGAATTTTGGTCTTTAGAACAAGGGTGGCAAGAGCCTTAGCCAGTACCTGGAATCCCAGGGGTGAAAGATGCAGGCAGTTTCTGGCAAAACATCGAGGTCTGTCGATCATATCGTCCCAAGCAGACAGATACTGGATCCCTTTAGGATGACACCAGAAACTTAGCCTATTGTTGAAGTCAATCATTTATCTGCTCGTACTGTGGCATCATTCTGGGTGACAGTAGAATACTGCTCAGGGCTAGGGTCACACCTGCCTGGGCCACATAAGAGAGTTCCATCATAACTCTTTTCATGTAGTCCAGGGAGGTACGTCTCAGGTCATTCACACCCACATGGACAATGACCGAGTCATATTTGTACTTGTTGTGGAGTGACTGAGTGCATGTGTTATGTGGCGAATCCTGGCACCTGATCGATAAAGTACAGTTGTGTACCTACCATAAATGTAGATGTTAGAGTGCATTCACTGTTGCAGTCATTACTCTTGGGTTATCCTGCTGGCAGGCTACTCGCAGTCGGCCAGAATTCCAAAGTCCTGGTCAGGCGTCGGTTGCTGTCGCCTCTTCCCTGACGTCAGTGCGCCAGGGGTATAAAACATGCAGCAGACGCCATTTTCTTCAGTTTTTCTTGCCCCAGATGTCAGGTGCCCCCAAAAGGGTAGGCTAAATAGATTATGCCAACAAACATGCATGCACTAAAGTAAACATTTCCTTTATCTACAAGCAAATACACCACATAGGTTGTATAGAATAGAGAAGTACAGAAAAGACACAGCAAATGAAAGGGGGATGGTGGGAGGGTAACCTGGACTGCAACAGTGAATACACTCAAACATCTACATTTATGGTAGGTACACAACTGTACTATGTTCATAGTGTTTCACTGCTGCAGTCATTACTCTTGGGTTGAATCCCAAAGCTGTGGATGGGTGGCTGGGCTAAATAGGATTAGGAGAGGCTATGAGGCCCTGCAGAACTGCAGTGGCAAAGCCTGCTCTGGATTTAGAGTAGAGAGGTAAGTGGTAGTGCTTTGTAAAAGTGTGCACTGAACTCCAAGTTGCAGCCTCTAAGATGTCTTTGGTTGGTACTCCTCTGAGGAAGGCTGCTGCTCTGGTTGAATGTGGCCTAATGCCCTTAGGCACTGATTTGCCATGCTGTGAGTAGCAGAAACGAATGCAATGGCCTATCCATTTTGAAATAGTCTGTTCTGAGATAGCCTTTCCTTGTGATCCTGCAGCATATGCCACTAAAAGTTACTCAGTCTTTCTGAAAGCTTTAGTTCTGTCCAAGTAGAAGCGTAGCCGTCTGTGTATGTCCAAAGAATGCAGAAGTCTCAACCTTGTTCTGTGAGTTTGGATAAAAGGTAGGCAAGTGAATGGTTTGGTTTAGAGCCACACTGGACACCACCTTAGGCATAAATCCTGTCTGAATGGAAAATGATAAAAGGTTCCACAGCCATGAGTGCCTGTAACTCAGAGACTCATCTTGCAGAGGTTATTGCTAGGAGCAGAGCTGTTTTCCAGGATAAGAATTTTATATCAGCTGTTGAGGCTGGCTCAAAAGGAGGCAGTGTGAGTTTTTCCAAGACATAATTGTGGTCCCATGCAGGTATTGGTGCTCTCCTTGGAAGTCTTATGTTTTTGGCCCCTCTGAGGTACTGCCTTATTAAAAGGATGAGCAAAGATAGGTGGTTCCGTATTGTAATGGGCTGAAATGGCAGAGGCATGAATCTTGATTGATGAAAAGGATAGGCCTTTGTCCAGCATTTCAGTTAGGTATTGTAAAATCCGAGGAATATTTGGTACAAATTTGTCAATTCCTTGTTCCTGGTTCCAAGCACAGAATCTCTTCCATTTTTCTGCATAAGATTTTCTGGTACTGGGCCTCCTGGCCTCCAGGATGACATCCATAACAGCTTTTGAAAGAGGAGTGTTCTGAATGGCTACATTATCCGCCATGCTGCCAGATTTAAGGTCCTGAGTTGGCTGTGCAGGATCTGATTGTTTTGTTGGGTCAGTAAGTGAGAAGTCTGAGGCAATGTACAGGCTGGACCCAGAGACAAGTTCTTTAGGATTGGGTACCAGTGCTAGCGTGGCCAGTCTGGGGCAATCAGTATCATTTTTGGTTTCTCTTGTCTGACCTTTAAGAGTACCTTGGGGAGGAGAGGCAGTGGAGGAAAGGCATATACAGTTAGGTTTTTCCAGCTGAAGGATTGGGCATCCACTTCCCATGCTTGTTTGTGATAAATCCTTGTGCAGAATCTCTGTAATTGGCAGTTGTGAGGGGAGGCAAATAGATCTATGTCTGGACATCCCCATTCCCTTGTTATCATGCTGAAGACTTGTGGATCCAGTTTCCACTCGTGGGGATCCATGAGGTTTCTGCTTAGTCAGTCTGCCAGAGTATTTATTTTTCCTGGCAGGAAGTGTGCTTGCAGGTGAACTTGATAAGTGAATGCTGTGTCCCACAAAGTCATGGCTTGTCTGCAGAGGGGGTTGGAATGTGTGCCTCCTTGCTTGTTTATGTACCACATGACCGTAGTATTGTCCGTCTTTATCAGTAGTTGTCCTGGATGAATTAGATCATTGAAAGCTGTCAGGGCATTCTGAACAGCTAGCATCTCTTTTTGATTGATATGAAGATGCATCTGGTTTGTGGGCCATGTGCCCTAATACATTTTCCTGCCATGTGTGCCCCCCAGGCATAATCTGTTGCATCCGTTGTTAGTGTCTGCCTGGCTGTGGGTAAAGTGAATAGCTGTCCCTTGTTGTGGTGACAGGCCTGTGCCCACCATCGAAACTCCTGTTGCAGGCAGGGAATGAGGGTAATTAATTAATTGTTTCCAGGCTGTGGCAATGTTGAGTCCAAACACTTTTTAGATACCATTGAAGTTTCCTCATATGCAGTCTGGCATATGGTATTAGTAGAATGCAGGATGCCAGAAAGCCCAAAGCCTGCAGGATTTTCCTTGCAGATAACTGGGTCTTTGTTGCCAACATTTTGAAGTAAGAAGTCAGTTGCCTTTGTTTGTCTGGCGTGAGATAAGCCATCTGGGCAGTTGTATTTAAGCTTGCACCGAGGAATATTACCTCTTGAGAGGGTACTAGTTCTGATTTCTTTGTGTTTACTGTGTACGCTAGGCAAATTAGTAATCTTTTCACAAACGTCAGATGCTTTAGTAGAATGTCTGTTCTCTGCTTGAATAAGGCAGTCGTCCAAGTAAGGATATATCCGAATTCCTCTTTGTAGGCAAAATGCAATTACTGGTGCCAGGCATTTTGTAAAGACCCTGGGCGCAGTAGATAAGCCAAAGGGCAGTGCAGAGAATTGGTAGTGCATCGAGCCAGCTATGAATCTGAGGTATCTTCTGCAAGATTGTCTGACTGGGACATGCAGGTATGCCTCTTAGGTCCAAAGTTACGAGCCAAGCCTTCTTGCCCAGCATGGGCAGTAGCTGCTGCAGAGTCAACATTTTGAATTTTGGAACGTCCAGATATGTGTTTAGTATAGACAGGTCCAGTATTGGTCTCCAGGCTTTGTCCTTTCTGGGCACCAATAAAAGTCTAGAGTAAAATCCTTGTCCCTGCTCTTGTTGTGGTACTCGTTGAATGGCCCTCATGTCCATGAGGGATGAAACTTGCTTTTGTGCCTCTGCCCATTGATTGTGCGGCAGGTCTGGCATTCCTTTTGCCCTTGGCAGGGTGTGAAAGTGGAACCTGTAGCCATGAGACACTATGTTCGAGACCCATTTGTCCTGGGTAATCGTGCCAATTTGGTGAAAAAAGTGCTAGTTTTCCCCCTAAGGGGGCTGCCAAAAGGTAAGTGCTTCGTTCTGGCAGAGGAAAGTCATTGGGACCGTTTCCTGTATGGTTGTGATTTGTCTTCTCCACTTTTGGAGGTAGAAGCACCCCACTATTTAGGCCTGTATGAGCCTTGGGGCGGAGATCTGCCTCTGCGGCGTCTGTATCTGCCTCTTTGTGGCCTGTCACTAGAAAGGACCAATTCTTTGTAGGCCAGTTCCTGCTAAATTTGGATAGCTGCACCTGTAGGAAATCCTTAACTGTCTGCATGGATTTCACTTTATCCTCCATTTTCTTCAACACCTCTTCTGCCGTAACATCAAAGTATCATGCTGTAATGGAGCATCCAATAATTTTGCTTTCACATGATCAGGCAGATTCTGTTCCTTTAACCAAGCATGCCTTCTAATGACAGAACCCGTAACAGCGGCCCTGCAAGAGGCCTGCAGTGAATCAAAACCACATTGCAAAAGTATGCTTTCCCACTTGTTCAGCTGCATGCAATTAAATCCTGCATTTCCCTGTTAACAGAACATTCAGAATTTGCCAACAGTTTCTGTTTAAGCAGTGACATTAGGTATTGCTGATATTTAAGCATATGAAACTGACAATTTAAAGCCCTTACAGCCAAGGTAGCAGAAGTGTAAACTTTTTTCCCCCATCTGTCCAGTGCCCTAGAATCCCTATCAGAGGGAACAGGGTTTTTTGCAGTGGAAGCCTTGACCCCTTTGGGACCCTGAGATATAGTTTCTGGGTCAGCAGCAGGGTTTTTATATAGAAATGTGAGAGTCTGGAACCCTGTAGTATCTGTCAGGCTTTAGCAGGTGCAGGGGTAAAGAATCAGGAGACCGGCTGGACTCTGAAAATACATCATCTACAATGTCTAGAACAGGTGGAACAGCAAGAGGTCTGTGCTGAGGCAGTAAAAGAAATTCTCTGAGCCTTTTCTTAGATTGAGTAATCTTGGCTCTCCCAGTGAAAATGCTCCCTCATGGTATGCAGGGTTTCCCCAAAAGAATAATCCTCAGGAGAAGAGGCTGAAGGAATAGATTCTTCAGCATCAGAATCCTTATAGGGAGGAAAAGAGTATCCCTGTTCAGAAGAGGAATCAGATGAAATGGAAACCTGATCAGAAGAGTCATATTCTGTCTCTTGCCTAGGCCTCTTATCAGGAGGGAGATGGGAACCACTGATCAAAGTAATTAGGTCTTCGGCCATTTTAAGCATCTGTTTCTTAGGCATGGAAGTCTGTCCAGGAGAATGCTGTACTTGTTTCTTTGTCTTTAAAGGTGTTTTAGTCTTTGAAGCCGAGGTTGGCTTGACATATAATTGTGTAGGTCTGAAAACACCCTCAGAAGCCGATGCCTGCTCAGCGGCTCCGGACCCATCTGAGGGAATAGTCTCCGAGAGTCCAATACCTTGAGTATCCAGAGGCCTAGTCGGCTCCACGTGGGAGTCGGAAGCAGCCTGTGGCTCTGAGGTAGTGGGCTTCAGGGGCTGCGAAAGCGCCTCACTGAGAACCGGCGACTGGCCTAGCGGGGGCCTCGTCATCGGTTTTGGACCTCGGATGCCTGTCCTTTTCCATGCGTTTTTTATAAACTCCAGTCGTCGGCTGTTCCGACGGCATTACATAATTAAACCTTTGGCTAAAGTAATGAAAGGCAAAATCGTACCGACGCTTAATAGTGCATTGGTTAAATCTAGCACAAAACCGACGGCTAGCAATGTCGTGATCAGGGCCTAGGCAAGGAATACAGTAAGAATGAAAATCCTTATGAGGTATTTGCTTCCAACAAGAAATACAATTGTTAACTTTTTCTGACATCGGTCTGGAGCAAGAAAAAAGTTTCCCCAACGGGGTACTTAGCTTTAATGAAGACTTCGGATCTGAAATTCGATTTTGAAAATCTCAGGAGTCGGCCGACCGGCACTTGCGAACTACTTTTGCTTCGGGCATTGCACGGCAATTAAGACTGAAGAAAATGGCGTTGGCTGCATCTTTTATACCCCTGGCGCACTGACGTCAGGGAAGAGGCAACAGCAACCGATGCTGGACCAGGACTTTGGAATTCAGGCCGACTGCAGGTAGCCTGCCAGCAGGATAACCCAAGAGTAATGACTGCAACAGTGAAACACGATGAACATCGGACCGTCACCTTCTCCTTGTTCAACCTAGTGAGTGGGACATCAGTGTGCCTCACAACTGAGTCTCCTATGATTAGTACATTGGGTAAAGTTTTTTGCCTTAAGGGCATGGGTTGAGGGGCACACTGGGGTGGTAAGCTGTGTCCTGGGGTTTGGTGTTTTATTGGTGGTCGAGTGCGTTTCTCTCTCGGGGGTCTCTGCTGTTTCGGTAAATTTTTATTGAAAGCCTCCGTGAAGGTGGGTGGATGGTTTGTGTTTATGTGCAGGTTGTGATGGTTGGTGGAATGTCCTTGGTTTTGGGAGGTTCAAAACTTCTTTTTGGAACCCTTTTGCTGCTTCTTAAATATCAACTTGGATTTTGTTGAGACTATTTATTTCTGCTAAAATTAGAAGAAATTAAAAAAAAATCTCTTAACAATTTGGAAAAGGAGGGCTAAGATTCCCTGAATCAGCTTTCCCCTTTCATCATACTTTTTAAACACTTCTAAGCAGAAGGAGCAAACACTAAATTTCTATCCAAGGGAGACTTTAAAATCTAATTTTTATCATAATCTGGGAGGTTCTGAGAATGCAGCCATGCAAACCTCATCAAAATAGTACCACTGGCCATAGCCCTGGAAGAAGTACCAGAGTCATACACGCACTGCCAACAATGAGTAGTGACCTAAGTTTTTAAAAACAGGTTTTTCCTCACAAGAAGAAACCACAAATAAATATTCCTCATACATATTTGTCAGAACAAACGTATGAGCCTGACAATTCAACATTCTGAAAAATCAAAGTTGCAGAAGTATACAGTTTTCCCATACCCATCAATAAATTTCTCATCCTTATGAGAAAATGTGGGATTAGAATTAAAATGCTTAGTAGCAGTGGGCTCAACCAAGGCTATAGCTGCTGGGTCAAGTTTGGGAATAGTGAAGAACATTATACATCCTATCTCCCTTTTTAGGGACAGCTGGCTGACCAACAAGAAAACTGCAAGCAGTAAACACACATCCTCTAAAAGCAGAAAGAACAGGAGGAATGTGTGAAGGTTCTGGAAAATTCTTCTGCAACAACTCACACTGGCACATTCTAGCAATAGCCTCAGAGAAAAGTACAGTTGTGTACACTTACCATAAATGTAGATGTTAGAGTGCATTCACTGTTGCAGTCATTACATTTGGGTTATCTGCTGGCAGGTTTCCCTCAGTCAGCCTGATTAACAAAGTCAGGAGTCCTGCGTCGGTTGCTGTCCCTTCTTCCATGACGTCAGGTTGTCAGGGGTATAAAACATGCAGCTGATGCCATTACATCCATTTTTCTTGCCCCAGATGTCAGGTACCACCCTAACGGGGAGCAAATAAACACAAAAACAAAGGTATACCTCCAACCAAAAGCAAATACACCAAAAAGGCTTTTAAGCATAATAAAGGAAAGGAGGTATAGCCAGAAAAATCTAGGGGGCTGGAGGGAGGGTAACCAGGACTGCAACAGTGAATACACTCAAACATCTACATTTAGGGTAAGTGTATACAACTGTACTATGTTCTTCGGGTTTCACTGTTGCAGTTATCACATTTGGGTAGATTCCCAAAGCTATGGCTGGGAGGAGGGGTTTATACAGCATTAGGGCCAGCTATAAGGCCCTGCAAGACAGCAGCGGCAAAGCCTGCTCTGAATTTAGAGAAAATTGGTAAATGATGGTGCTTGGTGAAAGTATGTACAGAACTCCAGGTAGCAGTTTCTAGAATATCCCTGGTAGGAACACCTCTGAGAAAGGCTACAGAAGTAGATGCAGCCCTGGTGGAGTGAGATCTGATCCCCTGGGGAATAGGTTTTCCATGGTGCTGACAGCAGAAATGAATGCAATGGCTTATCCATTTAGAAATGGTTTGTTTTGAAATAGCCTTCCTCTCTGCCCCTGCAGCAAAAGCTACCAGCAATTGTTCAGATTTTCTTCGAGATTTAGTCCTGTCCAAGTAGGATCTTAGTTGTCTGTGCACATCCAAAGAATGCAGAATCCATTCCCCTTTGTTCTGTGGATTGGGGAAGAAGTTTGGCAAATGAATGGACTGATTAAGAGCCACACTGGAAACCACCTTGGGCATGAAAGTTGGACTGGTCTTTAGAGATACCCTGTCCACATGAAAGATGATGAAAGGCTTCACTGCCATAAGAGCCTGTAATCCAGATATCCTTCTAGCTGAAGTGATTGCTAAAAGGAAGGCTGTTTTCCAAGAAAGAAATTTTAAGTCTGCAGTAGCAGCTGGCTCGAAAGGAGGTAGAGTGGGTTTCTCCAAAACAAAGTTAAGGTCCCAGGCAGGGGTAGGAGCTCTCCCGGGTGGTCTCAAGTTTTTTGCCCCTCTGAGATACTGCTTGAGCAGAGGATGAGAGAAGAGGGGTGGTTCTGTGTTATAGGTGAGCTGAAATAGCTGAGGCATGGATTTTAATGGAGGAAAAAGACAGTCCCTTGTGAATCATCTCAGTTAAGTATTGTAAAATCTGAGGTAAATTGGGAGCTACTGTGCTCATCCCTAAAGATTGGTTCCAGGCACAGAATCTTTTCCATTTGTCAGCATAAGATTTTCTAGTACTAGGTCTCCTCGCCTCCAAGATGACATCCATCACAGATTTGCTGAGGGATGATCAGGGTGAATTTAAGTGATTAGCCAGGCTGCAAGGTTCAATGTTGGAAGCTCAGGGTGCAGAATTTGGTTCTCCTGCTGAGACAGCAGGGCAGGGGTCTGTGGCAGGTGCCATGGAAATATTTGCGACACACTGTGCAAGAGGGGGGTACCAGTGTTGGCGCGGCCAGTCTGGAGCAATCAAAATCATCCTTGGTTTGTCCTGTTTGACTTTTAGTAGAACTTTGGAGAGCAGAGGAAGAGGGGGAAAGGCGTAGACAGATTGGATGCTCTGTCCTTCAGCTGAAGGACAGAGCATCCACTTTCCAGGCTTGGTTGTGGGGAGTCCTTGTGCAAAATTTGTCCAACTGGTAGTTCTGGGGGGAGGCAAATAGATCTATGCCTGGGCTCCCCATTCGCTTGTCAACATGTTGAAAATCCGTGGTTCCAGTTTCCACTCGTGTGGGTCCATGAGGTTTCTGCTTAGTCCGTCTGCCAGGGTATTCAATTTACCTGGCAGGAATTGAGCTTGTAGATGCACTTGGTAGCTCAAGGCTGTGTTCCACAACGCCACGGCTAGTCTGCAGAGGGGGTAGGAATGTGTACCCCCCTGCTTGTTTATGTACCACATAACCGTGGTGTTGTCCGTCTTTACCATTAGTTGTCCTGGAAGAATGTAGTCCTTGAAGGCTGTCAGAGCATTCTGTACAGCTAACATTTCTTTTTGATTGATATGTAGGTGCATTTGATTTGGGTTCCATTTGCCCTGAATGCACTTCCCTGCCAGGTGAGCCCCCCATGCATAGTCCGATGCATCTATAGTTAGGGTTTGGGCAGCAGGGGGTAATGTGAATGGTAGTCCTTGTTTTGGTGGCAGGCTTCTGCCCATCATAGGAACTCTAGGCATAGGCACGGTATGGTAGGAATCATTGTTTCCAGGCTGTGACAATGTTGACTCCATAGACTTTTTAGATACCACTTTAGTTTCCTCATATGCAGTCTTGCAAATGGAATTAAAAGAATGCGGGAGGCCATGAACCCCAAGGCTTGCAGTATTTGTCTTGCAGATAGCAGGGTTTTTGTGGCCACTTGTTTGAAGTTACCAAATGAATTTGCTTCTCTAGCGTGAGGAAAGTCATCTGGGCAGTTGTATTTAAGCTTGCACATAGGAATGTAAGCTTGCACCCAGGAATGTAATCTGTTGACATGGTACCAGTTGAGATTTCTTTTCGTTTATGGTGTACCCCAGACAAGTTGGAACCCTTTTTACAAATGCCAGATGATTTAGAAGTATGCCCTGGTTTTCCACCTGAATTAGACAATTGTCCAGGTATGGGTATACCTGAATATTTCTTTGCCTGTAAAATGCAATAACTGGAGCCAGGCACTTTGTCAATACCCTGGGTGCAGTAGACAAGCCAATGGGCAGTGCAGAGAACTGATAATGCAAGTAGCCTGCTTTGAAGTGTAGGTATCTTCTGCAAGATTCCCCGATTGGGATGTGCAGGTATGCCTCTTAAATCTAGAGTTGTCAACCAGACGTCTTTGCCTAGCATAGGAAGTAACTGGTGAAGTCAACATCTTGAATTTTGGAATCTCCAGGAAAGGTGTTTAGAGTAGACAGGTCCAGGATTGGACACCATGATTTGTCTTTTCTGGGTACCAGAAAAAGCCTGGAGTAGAAACCTTGCCCCTTTTCCTCTTCTGGTACCAGTTGAATAGCCCCCATGTTTAAGAGGGAAAGTACTTGTTTTTGAGCCTCTGCCCACTGATTTGGGGGCAGGTCTGGCCACCCGTTTGGTGTTGGCAATGTGTGGAAATGAAATCTGTATCCTGGGACACTATATTTAAAAACACATTTGCCCTGGGTTATGAGTTCCCAGTTCTTTGCATGAACAGCAATCTTTCCCTCCAAAGGGGCGGTTAAAAGATAAGTGCTTGGTAATTTTAAAAGTAAATCACTGAGACTGTTTACTATAGGGGGTGTCTTGTTATTTCCAAATTTGGAAGTGGAGGTCCCCCACTGCTTAGTTCTGAGAGTCCCCTGGGACTGAAACCTGGGGGTTTTGCTGTGTCTGGGTTTGGCTTGAGAGGATCTGGAAGGGGCTGGAAAGGACCATTTCTTAGTAGGCCAGTGCCTACTAAATCTTGGAGGTTGCACTTGTAAGAAATCTTTAACAATTTGCATAGATTTAGCTTTATCTTCCATCTTTTTTAGAACTTCTTCAGCCTTATTGCCAAACAGGCGGTCCTGATTTAAAGAAGCATCCAACAATTTAGCTTTAACATGATCAGGCAAAGATTGCTCCTTAAGCCAAACATGCCTTCTAAGCACAGACCCAGTAACAGCAGCCCTGCAGGAGGCCTCTAAAGAATCAAAAACCACATTGCAAAGCATGTTTTCCAACTTGTTCAGCAGAATGCATTAAATCCTGTAAATCTTTATTTTCCACAGTCAGGAATCAACATCATTTTCTGTTTAAGCAGTCCAATAATATGCTGTTGATATTTTAACATATGAAATTGGCAGTTTAAAGCTCTGATCGCCAAGGTTGCAGAAGTATAAACCTTTTTACTCCATCTATCCAGCGCCCAGGAGTCTCTATCAGAAGGGATAGGATTTTTAGCAGCAGATGCCTTAATGCCCTTGGGTCCCTGAGAAATGGTTTCTGGATCTGCAACAGGATTTTTGAAATGGAACTTGTGGGACTCAGGAACCCTGTAGTATCCATTAGGTTTACTAGGAGCCAGAGGCAGGGAATCAGGGGCCAAACTGGATTCCGAGAACACATCATCAACAATGTCTAGTACAGAAGTTATAGCGAAAGGCCTATGCTGAGGTAGAAGGAGGAAATCCCTAAGCCTCTTTTTTTTGAATCAGAAAATTCCTGGCTTTCCCAGTGGAAATGCTCCCTTAAAGTATGTAAAGTTTCCCCAAAAGAAAAATCCTCAGGAGGGGAAGCAGAGGGAATGGAATCCTCTGAATCAGAAACCTCATAAGTAGGTATGGACAAATCCAGGTCATTAGAAGAGTCAGAAGAAACAGAATCCTGATCAGAAGATTCATAATCAAGCTCAGCCCTAGGCCTCTTGGGGGGGGGGGGGTTGACTACCCCTGATTAGAGTTATTGGATCTTCAGCCATTTTTATCATTTGTCTTTTAGGCATAGAGGTCTGAGCATGTGGCCTGGGCATCGGTTTTTTAGACATGGATCGAGATTTAGGCCTTATTAATGAAGGCGGTGTCGATTTAATATGCAAGACTGTAGGCCTGAATACACCCTCAGAAGCCAGCGCCTGCACAGCGGCTCCAGACCCATCCAAGGTAGAGACATCCGCGGGTTCCATAGGTGAAGCATCTTGTGGCATACCGGACTCCGAATGGGTCTCAGTAGAGGCCTGTGAATCAGACGTAGCAGGTATCAGGGGCTACAAATGCACCTGAGTACTGGCAAACTGGTGACTGGCTTAGGAGAAGCGTCGTCGGGCAGTTTTGGACCTCGGCGGCCTGTCTCTGTCTTTATCTTTGCGTTTTTCGGAATCTCGATAGTCGGATGGCTAACCGACGACATTTCTGGGTAATTAAACTGAGAAACAAAATATTTAGAGGCAAAAATGTTCCGGCTGATTAAATAAAGCAAAAAACCGACAGCAAGGTACGTCGTGGTCAGGGCCTACGCAAGGAATACAGTACGAATGAAAATCTTTATGAGGTATTTGCTTTCAACAAGTAATGCAATTATTAACTTTTACTGACAAAGGTAAGGAGCAAGAAAAAGTTTCCCCAACGGGGTGCTTAGCATTAAGTTGAAGACTTCGGTTATGAAACTTGAAAATGAAAATTTCAGGAGTCTGCCGACCGGCACTTGCGAACTGCTTCTGCTTCGGGCACCGCACGGCAAGAAAGACTGATGTAATGGCGTCGGCTGCATGTTTTATACCCCCGACGACCTGATGTCATGGAAGAAGGGACAGCAACCAACATAGGACCCAAGACTTTGTTAATCAGGCCAACTGAGGGCAACCTGCCAGCAGATTACCCAAATGTAATGACTGAAACAATAAAACATGAAGAACATCATACCCCCCCACACACACACATGGAGAATCCGAAACAGTTCTCTTCAGTCTCTGAATCAGAAATATGAGGGGGAAAAACCCTATATCCATCCCTACATCTTCCTATTCAGATTCAGGATCTTGAATCTCTTCAGGAAGAGAGGAATTCCTTTCTTTTACCAGAAACTACTTTACAAGAAGGATCAACAGCTTAAATTAAACCCTGAGCCAGACCCAGTAAACTACTCATTTCCACGGAAACTTGTGGTACAGTAAATATATGTTTGGTTTTCCGTTTCTTTTTGACAGAATAATGGGACCAACCATGTTACTAAATAGCAGCAGCTACTTTGCCAAGGATGGGAAAAGCATTCTGACAACAGGGAAACCTTCCCTGTTCCCTCTCCCAGCACTGACAAGAGTAGCTCTCCCTTGCCCACCAAGGGGACCCCAACAGCTTTAGAGGATGTTGTTAACCCCTGGTCGATAGTGGCTATAGGTGCTACACCAGAGGGATCTGGGGTAAAACAGGAGTAGTCCAAGGTACAACAAATGCCACAGCAGAGTCACCCACCTGCAGCTAAGGCAAACTGCTAGCCTGCTGTGGTGGCAAAAGTTGTTTGCTTAATTTTTCAAAAGAGGACCGATTGTGAGACTGGTAGTCCGTTCTATGGTCAAGCTGAAAATGGTGCCTCTTTCCCATGGAAGAACAAGCAGCAATTGCCAGTAAACACTAACAAAAGTTATTTATTTTTTGATTGGGAAAAAAAAAATTAAAACACTACGCCAGCCCATCAAAAGAAAATAAACATGGTTTCTCCACAGAAAAAAGTTTTCAGTTACTTTACATTGCTTTTAAACTGACAGGAGAGAAAAATAGTGCGTTCTGCTTAAAAGTATGTTACAGACTTGAGACAACAAAACAGTCCTAGCTTTAAAATAACTTTCCTGAAAAGGAAAGCAAAATTAAAAATAAAAAATGGAAAACATTTTCCCCCCAAGGGAACTTACCTGCCCAGCAAAGGAAAGACAAGCAGACCGTGAATCCTTGAGAGCCTCAGAACAGCGTACTCTTGGGTGACAGTAAAGCTCAAAATGGCTTCACGCCCAAACTTGTTTTTAGTCAGCTTAAGATGCCTGACAGTTTGGGCATGTGGAAGGTGCCCTGAAGCTTTGGAAGCTGGCTGGTTGGCTGTTCTGTCCTTGGCAGGATATAACCCACACAGCAAAGACTACCACAGCAGTGATCAATACAATGAACATCTAATGTGTGCAAGTTTTTAAGAACACAGGGAGACCTAACCCATCATTGACTTCCCAAGACTCCTTTTTATTACTACAACTTCAAAGCACCCCTACTGCAGATGTCTTCAGATTTATTTCAATATGCAAATTACACATCACAAAAGCTCACAAAAACAGATTGCCACAGCCCGAAATTTTGCATTACATGTGGTTTCTACTGGGAAAAAGTGTGTTACACAATCGGTTATACGACCTCCTTTACAGGAGAAATTACTGTTGGGAAGTAAAACAAGTAAAATTCATCCATATTCCTGAAGGGAAAGGCCTTTTTATCTGACCCATCTCACTAGTAATACTATTACCACCATTTCTGCTAACAGCGTGGCCATGCAGGTTTGACAGCTGGTATTTTCTTTTGTCAGAAGCTAAAAGAGAAGGTATGTACTCACCATAACATTCCATGTTTGTAGTCTATCTCGCCCTTCATTCTTACATATGGGTTCGGACTGGCCAATTATAAAGCTCAAAGTCTCTCAGTTGGCTCGTGGCAAGGTAGGTATCCCATAGTGCACTAGTAAGAATCCCCAGATCTTGTTTGCTTCCGTCTAAAAAGTGATAAAAGGTATTTATTTCCACAAAGAACAACAAAGATGAAAGGTCTCTACCCTACAGAAGTTAAAAATATCTTGTCTCCAGATCTTCCAAAGGATACATGGATGGGGATAGGTGGGTGGGTTCATAAGAATGAAGGGCGAGATGGACTACAAACACGGAACGTTATGGTGAGGACATAACTTCTTTATGTTCTGTAGTCCTATCTCGCCTTCATTCTTACATATGGGACAGCGTCCCTAGTACCTTTTTTTCGGGCGGCTCACAGGAATATACTCTTCAGAACCGTGGAACCAAAAGAGGCTCTACCCCTTGATGCCAAATCCAATTTGTAATGAGTAATAAAGGTATAAGGTGTAACCCAAGTTGCTGCTGCATATCTACTGTCAATTGGGACTCTGGCTTGAAAAGCAGCAGACGTGGATACGGATCTGGTAGAATGAGCTTTAATTTTAAACGGGAGTTCCTTGGCATTGGAAGAGTACATAAACGAAATCCAATTTGATGAAGTTCTTAGAGACTGGCATACCTTTTCTTGTCTCAGAAAAAGATAGGAACAACTGATCTGACCTTCTAAGTTCCTTGGTTCTACGTAGGTAGAACTTTAACGGTCTGTGAACATCAACTTGACGAAACTTGTATTCTGCACCGTTTGAATGATTAGGAAAGAAGACTGGCAGTGCGATTCAAATTAGACGGAGAGCAAACCTTGGGGATGAAGGACGGATTTGTACGAAGGGAAACTCTCTATGAAAAATCAAATACGGAGGTTTGACTGACCGTGCTTGTACTGACAACTCTTCTGGCGGATGCGAGAGCTGCTAGAAAAATGGTCTTCCATGAAAGGAACTTCAATTCACAAGAATGTGCGGGTTCAAAACGCAGGGAAATAAGTTTGGACAGAACGAAATTTAAATCCCAAGGAGATACAGGTTTCTTAAAAGGAGGTCTTAGCAAGATAGTGCCTTTTAGGGAAGATTTACACAATCTGTGAGCCATAAGATTAGGCTCATGTTGTCCCAAATGAAAACTAGAGATTCCTGCCAACAACTTTGACTGTAGCAGCAGCTGATCCCTGATGAAAAAGTTTGGTTAGGAATACTAACACCAAGGAAATGGAGGCTGTGTAAGGTTCTACATTTTTTTTTGCCCAGATAGAAAATCTTTTCCATTTGCTAGCATATAATTTCTCATAGAAGGCTTGTGGGAAGACATGAGGATATGAGTAACTGTAGGTGAGAAATCATGAAGTCTGACTAAGGATGGAAGTGGAGCAGCCACGCTGTCAAGTTGAGGGTGTGGAGGCAGGGGTGGAAGGTGCCGGACGTGTGTGTGTCAGAAGGTCTGGTACTGGGTCCACAGTCCATGGATCGTCCAAAAGGCGAGGCCCGAGAAAGGGGAACCAAATCTGACGAGGCCAGTAAGGAGTGATGAGAATCATTCTGCTTCCCCAAGGTCTTTGCTTTCTGGATCACCTTCTATATCAGCGGAAAGGGAGGGAATGCATAAAGAAGTCCCGGAGCCAATTGTGAACAAGTGCATCTCTCGTGCGTCTCCCCTGGAGGGGGGGGGGCTGCTGCATTTGGCGTCGAGTGGGCTGGCAAACAGATCGCAGCAAGGTTGTTCCCATTTGCGGAAAATCTGTCCCGCGACTTTCTGATTCAGAGACCACTCGTGAAGCATCAAGATTGCCCTGCTGAGATTGTCGGCTATCACATTGGTTGTCCCTGGAATATGCGTTGCAACTAGAAAGCGTTGGGAAGATACCGCCCACTGCCAAACACGAAGATCCTCTCAACATAGGGGGGTAGGATCAGGTTCCTCCTCATTTGTTTATATACCATACCACTGACATATTGTCAGATTGGACTGCTATCGCCCTTAGAGGAAGAAAGTCGTGCTTGCAACACTAGTAGCACCGCTCTCATCTCTAGGACATTGATATGTAAGTGAACCTCGTGATCTTGCCATGTGCCTTGGACA
The DNA here is from genome assembly GCF_019279795.1 of Protopterus annectens. Lineage (NCBI taxonomy): Eukaryota > Metazoa > Chordata > Ceratodontiformes > Protopteridae > Protopterus > Protopterus annectens. The sequence continues at coordinate 973,567,990 of NC_056733.1, read as the reverse complement.
GTCCTGCCTAGATAATGCCCCCCCCCCAATCTGGGAGGCATCCGTGGTCACAGTAGCAATGGGTTGGCGAGGAATAAAAGGTGTTCCTATCGTTAGTTGGTCAGGCTGAATCAACCAACGAAGGTCCTTTTTGCAACATTCCGTTATCAGAATAGGATGAAACAGAGGCAGTTGTTGAAGGGATCACTGGGGGGGGGGGGGGGGGGGGGAGTAGCCACTGAAGGATTCTCATATGTAATCTGGCTAGTGGAACTAGAGTTATAGTATAGTAAAGGCCATGGTCCCTAAAAGTTTCAGCACCGCCTTGGCTTTGACTCTTTGTTGAGGAAGTAGACTGTATATCTGTTGTCTTAGATTTTGTATTCTGTCTGCAGGAAGACGAGCTAGCATGGTGACTGTGTCTATTTATGCGCCTATAAAAGTCACATACTAAGAAGGTGACAAGGCAGACTTTTCCCAATTTATCGTAATCTCTAGCTAAATGCAGAGCTGGATGGTTGAATCTGTGGCTTGTAGAAGTAGGTGCCTGGTGGTGGCAGTCAGGAGCCAATCGTCCAAGTACTGAAACACTTGGAATCCAAGACGTCTCAAGTGAGCTGTCACTACCGCCATGCATTTGGTGAACACCCTGGGGACTTGTGGCGAGACCAAAGGGCAGAGCACGAAATTGGTAATGACTGGCTCCCAGCCGGAAGCGTAAATGACTCCTCAATGCTCTGTCCACTTTTATGTGGTAGTATGCATCTTGGAGGTCTTGGAGCACATCCAATTGTCTTTCCCTAATAAAGGGAGTATAGATTGCAGTGTTACCATTTGGAACTTGGACTTCTTCACCGATTTGTTTAATTTGCCGAGGTCCAAAATGGGCCTCCAGTCCCCGGTTCGTTTTGGCACTAAAAATAATCTGGAGTAAGTTCCGAATCCTATCTGGTCTGCGGGGACAGTTTGGATGACTCTCTTTTGAAGCAACTTTTGAACTTCTACAGTTGCTTGATCCCTGTGATTGGGTAGAACATCTGGGATGTTCTTGGTGGTATGGGGGTGCAAAAGAGAAGGGTATGGAGTATATTCTGGTAATTATTCTTTGTACCCACATGTCTTGCGTGATGTTGTGCCAGGCTTCTGCATACAAAGATAAGCGACCCCCAACTGGCTCCAGAGAAGCACAGTCGGGCCCCACTTCAGGAGCGCTGATAGGGATATCCACGAAAGGAATCACGGCCACCCTAGTTTTGCGGCCCCCCCTCCTGCCTCTAGGGTGAAGTCTACCATTACTTCCTCCTCCTCTGCCTCTGAAGGAAGAATCACCCTGTGGGCCCGGGAAAAATCTCTGAGATTTCTTGAACCACATTTTCCCGCCTCTCTGACCCTTAGGGTACGGTCTAGAAGGGACAGAAAAATGTACTCCCACAGCAGAGAGAGTTTTCCCTTCCTGCTCACACCTGGTGAGTGTATCTTTTACCTTTGATCCAAACAGACAGGAACCGTCAAAGGGGGCATTGGTAAAAGTAGATTTGAAGGGCTCCGCAAAGTTACATAAACGCATCCAGGAGTGTCTCCCAAGTGAAACTCCTGTATTCACTGCCCTACTCGCTCCATCTGCTGCAGAAGATATCAGTCTCATTGAGGAGTTAACAATGGAGTTTAAGGTGGACAACTGAGCAGTAACCGTCTCAGGGACTCCTACAGCTAATGTACCTTGAAGGGCATCTCCTAGCTCCTTTAGGAGATCTCTTTGAAGCCTAGCAAAATGGGTGAGGTACGTGATCAGAGTGTAAATGCCGCTGAAGGGAAGATATGCTTCCAGTATCTATCCATCGTTCGAGACTCCTTGTTCAGTGGATGGACAGATGAAGTCTCCACTAGTTCCTTCTTTGTGGCTGCCGCCACCACCGTGGCATCAACAGGCACAACCTTTAGTCAAAAACTCTTTCTGTTTGGGGGCTGAAAGAAATTTGTTGGGTCTTCTGGGGACTGGTTCCACGGCATCAGGAATTTCCCCACACATTTCGACTAACTAGGTCCAAGAGCTCATCGAAAGGTGGAGACACCCAAGAGACTGAAGGTCGAGACCCGAAAGCCTTAAGGTACACCGACTCCTCATCAGAAGGGGTGACAATGGGCCAGCCACCTCTCTGCTTCAGAATCTCTAGGTTACCTACAAAGGAGATATCATTAGAGGACGACCTAGGGGACCCTTCTGACTCCTCGAGGTCAGTGTCAGAGGTGAAGGACTCATCAGAGGAGTTTACATGCTTCCTCTTGCAAGTTCTCTTCCGAGGAGACTCCTCAGAAGGGTATTCTGGGGAGGTCTTGGAAGACTGGGGGCTACCCAATGGGGGCTCCTGAAGCTGCGGGTCTCTGCTGCCAAGAGAGAGAGAGAGATGGTGCTAAGACAGAAGTCAGAGCTTGAGGGGGAAGAGCATCGGTACCCTTGCACGGAGCTGAAGAACTAGACAGCACGCTCATCATCTCGAAGGCAGATCTCTCTTGCTCCGAGGACATTCCCAGCTCCGAGGAAGCAGAAGTAGCACTCTGTTCCAAAGTGATTGGCTCCGAGATAAATGTAGGATCAGAGCTCAACCTAGCAGACGCGCAGAGAGGTAGGCTCAGAACAGAAGAGGTCTGGGCTCCAAGCGTCCCTGTCAGGGCCAACTGATGAGCTTCAGCTCCTAGACACCAAGGACGGTGCCGAAGGTGTCGGAGCGGAACTTGGCTCAGAGACATATATGACAGGTGCCGGAACTGATGGTTCCACAACAAGCGGCACCGATAGCTCTGGCTCCGAAGGACCAACATGGCTCGGAGAAGAAACAGGGAGTATGGTCTTAGACGGCTCCGGAACCAACTGGGTCGGAGCTGACAAGAAATTGGGTAACGCTGACGACTTCAAGAGTCTAAGCACTACTCTCTCTACATCCTCTTTGGAAAGACTCTTGAAGGATCTGGAAGATATGGTAGGTCACCTGGATGTCTGCAAAATGGGAGATCTGAGAGTTGGGGAGACTGGCAATAATTCTCTAGACCAGCTCAGAGGTAAATGTTCAGTAGTTGGTTCCAAAAAACTTGGGGCTGACACTGGAGTGTCGATAACGTTAACCTCGACCAGCTCCGAGGACAGTGGAGCTGAAGAGGTAGAAGGTTTGTCCAATTTTGAGATTTTCTGAGGAGGTCCAGATATAACAGTCAGTGTGGGAGAATGTCTCTTGGCCAACCTGACCTTCTCTTTTTTAGAGGAAGGAGATCTAGAATGTGAGGATGATGAGCTGGCTAAATCCTCCTCAAAGGAAGGACGCGCTGGCTAAATTCCTCCTCAAAGGAAGGCTTAAGGAGACCTTTCAGGATCAATTTGTTCTTCCTTTCCTGGAGGACTCAAGAACTGAAGGAGTGACAGAAAGAATATGTTTCCTGAAAATGTATGGCACCGAGACAGTAAACAGAATTACTATGCCCGTCAGTTATTGACATTTTTTGAGAGCACTTGAGACACTTCTTAAAACCTGAAGGTTTATGATCCTTAGACATGTTTTCAATAACACAAACACGAGGGAAAGACAGGAAAAGAGGACACGGTCATCTAACTTAAACGGGCCTAGCCCTGCAAAAATCACTGCACACAAGGAAAACAGAAGACTAGGTCCTCTAACTTAAACGGACCTAGCCGTAAACAGATAAGAAGCTACGACAAAAATTTGCTGCAAATATCGCAAATTTCAACAACACGCTAACTACTAGCTAATAAGAAGAAAAAACACTGCACACAACTTTCAATTATATAATGCTATTCTAGTGAGAACAACAGTAGAGAGAGTCCTATCCAAAAAGGACTTGCACCACGATATGTAAATAGTAAAAACTAGCACACTAAAAGGGATACCACTCCGAGGTAAAACAGCCAACAAGATTTCAACAACAACTTAGAAAATAGTAGTGTGGTTTTCAAATTTTGTATCTATAACAACAACTAAGCTATATAAACTAAGCGAATACTATTACAAAAAAATGATCACTAAAGAACAAGAATAATGAAGAAAAATCCAACTTAGCCACGGCCAAGAAAGACAGCACTTCTGAACTCGCAGACGTGGCAAACGAGATCTGGGGATTCTTAGCCACGACCAAGAAAGACAGCACTTCTGAACTCGTAGACACGGCAAACAAGATCTGGGGATTCTTAGCCACGGCCAAGAAAGACAGCACTTCTGAACTCGTAGACGCGGCAAACGAGATCTGGGGATTCTTAGCCACGGCCAAGAAAGACAGCACTTCTGAACTCGTAGACGCGGCAAACGAGATCTGGGGATTCTTACTTGTGCACTATGGGATACCTACCTTGCCACAAGCCAACTGAGAGATTTTGTGCTTTGTAAATCGGCCGAGGTGGAGCTGAGGATCAGCTCCAAACTCATATGCAAGAATGAAGGCGAGATAGGACTACAGAACATCAGATTTTTTTTCCCATTTTATGCCCCATCCACACTTGCATATTTTGTGGGCTGAAGGGAGTGTTTCTCCATTCAAGAACTGCAAAACAGTCTCGCTTTAAGAGGCTGACACATTTTTTCATTTAAGTCTTTCGCTGGAATAACTATCTTAACTCTCTTATTTGTGGGCATCTTGTTGAAGATGTACTATGACATCTTGTGTTTAACCCCTGTATTTGTGCATAGCTGCGCACCACGCTAAGGGGTTTAGAGCTGCTGTGTACAGATGCAAACACACAGAAGCACAATTTTCCCTTGATATCTGCTAGAGAACCCTCCTTAGTGCCACTGCCTTTTTGTGCGCAACACTGTTGCACATTGCTACCTAGCCAGCAACTCAGTTGCACATTTCTGAGGCACTGAAGCAGTCTTCCACAGTTAGCCCTCCAAACAGCCACCTTTCTTAGTGTCACAAACAAACGCTGGTTGAGCTAGCCCACCCCCACTAGTAACTACAATATACCTGCCATAATGGGTTGACAGTTTCCCACCATTTCTCCAGCCAATCTGATTGACACGGGCATCCTGAGGCAATGTAATAATTGCCTCGTATACAGACGACCATTTGCTCCTAAAGCAAACAAACACAGCATGTAAGAAATGCAACTACACCATGAAATTAGAATCAGTCTTCTTACATAACATACAAGATATACAACAGGTTGTCAGCACACACAACTCCCTCTCTCTCACACAAGATAAGGTTAAGACACACAAACCCACATATGTGGAGATACTCACTAAGAGCCTACCAAAAGACCAGAAACAGCCCAAGTGTAAACAACATACACAAACAGAATCTACCACTACACAACAAATATACCAATGTCTCAATAACTAAGATCCTATGGCAAAAGATCTCAAAACCTAATGTTCTGGTCATAGGTGACTCAAAAGTGACACAGATGTCTCCCTCACCAGAATGATCAAGGAGAAGGTCACTGTCAGCTGCCTATCAGGTGCCAGGAACCATCAAATCACGCACATACTCAAGTCGCTCAGCAATAAGTACCGTTACAACTGTCATAGTAGAAGTTGGTGTGAATGACTTGAGACATACCTCTCTGGACCGTATGAAGACAGACATGACTGAATCTTAGACTGTCTCCCCCAGGCGGGTATGCCCTTAGACCTAAGCAGCATACTACCTTCACCTAGAATGATGTCACAATACAGAAAAAAAATGAAGGACTTCAATAATTGGATTAGCTTCTGGTGTCACTCCAGGGGGATCCAGCATCTGTCTGCCTTGAAGACATGGGCAGCAGCCGATGCCGCTTTGCCAGAGATGGCCTTCATCTGTCTCAAGGCATTCATACTGACATATGCTTGCCTCCCCCATAGGGCCGTTTTAGGCCATGGCCAAACAACAAAACTTCCAACATAAAGAAATTAAACAAAAGTAACACTGCTGCAGCTGGATACACAAACAGTTCCAGTTTATTTAAAATAAATCCACAAATTCAGATTGAGCGCTTTCTTCCCTTTGAAAAGGGATTTCATCAGAATTTGACATTTCTAATCCAATTTCCCCTGAAATACTAAATTAATAAAAGACATCATCCAAATAACCACATAAAGCTACACATCCATATACTTTAAAATCCAATACATCATAATTAAAAGAAAACTGCTAAAACATTTTATTTATTTAATAAAACTACACCCAAAATATTTTTTAAAAAACTAACTACAGACTTCTGGGTATGAAGTATTTCATAAAAGCTGCTTTTTTATGTAACAAGGGCTTGACAGAAATGTTGTCATTAAGCCCAGGGTCTTGACTTGCCTGTAACTTAATTTGCCACCTTACCTCATTTTCCTCTAAGACTTCTATAGTCTCCTCCTCTTGGATTCTGTAACACTCTTCAATATAGCAAACTCAAATTCAGAAAAACTCGGGCAAACAGTACAATGCTCGTATAATGCATTATTCATGTTATTAGTTAATATTTGATAAGTGTATTCATATATCCTGTCCCTTAACCGTCTCCCAGTCTTACTGACATAAAAACTGGGACAGGATTTACACATAGCTAAATATACCACCCCTGTGGTTTGACAATTATTTTATTTTACATTTGTTGACCGGGCTAATCTAACTGGATATATGTCCATTTTCCGTAGAGGCCTGGGGAGAAAAGCTCCAAGCATGAACAGTGAAAGTTAATATATAAAAAGACACATAAAAATCACAGTACAGAGTCAACATTGGTCAAAAGAAAAATTATAATAATAAAATTATAAACTATAAAAGTTATCCTAAACACAATAGTAGGTATGAGCAAAACCCAATTAAGAGAGAAAAGCCCTTATATTTTATCCTCGTACTTTGACGAAAAGAGTAGTAACTAGATTTGGAGGCAAAGGTTAGAGGAGTAGGGAAAGGGGTGAGAGCAGGAAGGGGAGAGAGATCGGTCTAGGTTAGCACATGGACAAAGCCAGTGAGCTTTAAGATGTTTTTTAAATAGAGAAGTAGAAGCAAAAAAGGATTGATAATTCAGAAGGAAGCCGATTCCAGTTTTTACCTGCTGTGTTCGAGAAAAGTGAGTCACCAGCTTTGTTGCTAGATTTAAAATCTGCTTATTAGCAGAGTGTAATGTAGCCAGATTTTTATATGGTGTAATCAGATTAGTGAGGGTAGGGGTGTTGTTGGGGTGGTATAGGATCTTTTGAGTGATAAGTAATTGTTGACAGAGTATATGGTTCTGCAGTTCTAGCCATCCCAGTTGTTTGAGGTTGAGGCAGTGGTGAGTTTTAAAGGGGGAGCAAGTGATGAATCTAGCTATGCTATTATAACAGATGGAAAGCTTGGAGAGGTTGTGTTTAGATAGGTTAGTATATATAGCAGAGGCATAGAAAAGGGTAGAAATGAGGTGGGTCTGGGCAATACTTTTCCTGGCAGAAGGGGTAAGGAAGGGTTTAATTCTATAGAGAGTACCAAGTTTTTTGTTAACAGACTTTATGGTGGAATTGATGTGGTCATCGTAGTTGAGACGATCATCAATTGTTACACCTAGTAAGCAGGCTGTAGTATCTGGGCTTATGATGGTAGCATTGTTAGACATTACAGAGAAGAATGGATTAGGTGATTTATGAGTTGGAGTAAAAAGCAGTAATTTTGTTTTTTTGGGATTTAGGAGGAGGCAGTGTTGCATAAACCAATTTGCAGCATTACGGAAAACAGTTTGGGTGAGGAATTGGAGACAGGCTATATTCTTAGCTGTACAGATTAACGTGGAGTCATCTGCATATTGAATGCAGGTGGCTTGAGGTATGTTCATGTGTAGATTGTTAATAAACAAGGAAAAAAGAAGGGGACCTAAGATAGAGCCTTGGGGTACTCCAATATTCACTGGAAGTAAATGAAGACAGACTGTTATCCCAAAGTACTGCTTGCTGTCTATTTTCCAGATAAGACCTAAACCATCGCAATGCTTGTGGATCGAGAGAATGGGCCTTTAGTTTGTCTAGAAGTAAGTTATGGTTAACCATATCAAAGGCTTTTGGCAGGTCAATAAATAGTGCAGAGGAAAAAAAAAAAAAGAGTTATTGTTACGATTTTTATTTATAGAGTCGGTGAAGGATAAGAGGGCAGTCGTTGTGCTATGGAATGGTCTGAAGCCATGTTGGCAGTTTGCTAGTAGGTTATTTTGTAGCAGGTGGTTAAGTAGTTGTTTGTGAATACATTTTTCCATTATCTTAGCTAATGGGGAGAGTAAGGCAATAGGTCAAAAGTTAGAAAGCTCAATAGAAGATCCACCTTTATGTAGAGGGATGATACTTTCTATATGGTAGGGATTTTGTTTTCTGAGATAGTTCTGTTAATAAGGATAGAGGTGGGATTGTCTATGGCTTTTGAGGCAATTTGTAGGTATTCAGATGGGAGACTGTCAGCAGAAGGGGTGCAAGGTTTCAGTTTTTGAAGTAGCTTACAGATGAGAGATGTAGGTACAGGTTGTATTTGAAAGGTAGGAGATGTATTTAATGGGGAAGCAGTAAAAGGAGGTAAAGAATTGGCTAGGGTTAGAATGGCTTCTGTAAAGTAGTTATTAAAGGCGTCAGGGATCTGGTTGAAGTTATTCTGGTTGAAACCTGCTGGGGCAGGAGTAGTAGAGTGACCTGGCTTTAGAAGTTTGTTTATCCCTGACCAAAATTTTTGTGGAGTTTGACTGGTTTGTTGGAGGTGAAGGTAGAAGTCTTTTTTGTCTCTAAGAATATCCTTCTTGGTGGCATTTCTTAACTAAGTGGAGGTGATCAGATTGACATTTGGTAGCTCTCCATTTAGCCCAGATTTTATTTCTGAGGAACATCTTTTGTCTAGTTTGTTTTGTGAGCCATGGGGCAGATTTGGTTCTTATTCTAGTAGAGCGATAAGGTGCATGGTAATCTAGGATTTGAAGAAAGTTAGTGTTAAAGTAGGTCACAGCCTCATCAAGTTCCAGATGGGTCAGTGGTGACCAGTCACATGCTTGCAGTTAGTTTAGGAAGCTGTCTGGATTAAAGAATTTTTTTGAGCGGGAGGTTTTGAGATTGAGTAGTTGGGATATGGACTTCTTGTCTAATAATGTAGGTAAGCATATGGTCGCTGATATCGTCAGGAAGGGTTCCTGGTGTACAAGTTTCAGGGTGGCTATTAATAAGGATCCAGTCAAGCGTGGTTTCCTTACTGCTAGGTTTGTGGGTTCTAGTAGGAGTGGTTATTAATTGCAAGAATCCAAAGAGATTTATGTGGTTAGTAGGGTTAGGGGAACTGCAGGTGGACCAGCTGATGTTAAAGTCACCCAGTACAATGGTCTCCTGGGGTAGTTGGGTAGAGAGGTAACCAAGTAAGTTTTCAAGAGTATTGGTATTGTTACCTGGGGGGAGATGCATGCAAATTAGATAGATAGATTTGGAGTTGTTGATTTGGAGTTTGGTAGTCAGGGTTTCAGATTTGGTGTCTAATGATGGAAGCACATTAAAGGGGGGAATTTGGAGATTAGATTTATAGAGAATGGCTATACCTACACCTTTTTGGTTTTACGGTCACATCTAAGGATATTATAGTCAGAAGAGCTAATTTCCTGGTCTAGAGTAAAGTAGATGGTTTTAGCCAAGTCTCTGCAAGACACAGAATATCAAATGAGTGCACATCAAGGAGTGCATGTATTTGGGAAATTTTATTGTTAATACTTCTAATGTTAAGGTGAGCTATCAGGAGGGTGTTACCTATGTAGAAATCATAGGCAATGCTAAATTGTCAAGGTTACGGGTATAGTCAGTACTGGGGCCAGGGTTTGGATGAATATCTCCGTCTAGGAGGGGGTGTTGCTGGGGATATTGTAGAAATTTAAGGATTTTGTAGAAATTATTAAAATTATTTTTGGTAGTGAAGTAACATGGATTGCTCTGTGATATTTTGGTAGTACATAGTTAGAGGTACAGGTTATGTTACTGTGGTTAAGAGAGTAGATGAAAGAAGATGGTAAAGTTTGTTGGAAGTGATGGTTTTGTTCAGGTAGAGAAAGATTTTCAAAGAAGGTGAGCGAGTAAGATATGGTAAGAGAGGTTATTGTGGTAGTTACAAGTAGTATGTTTGCGAGAATAGTTGTGTGTGTTGGGGCCGTAGTAATAAGTAGATATGAGTTGAGAGTAGTTTGTGTGAGTAGGTGAAGTAGAAAATGGAGAGCGTTTCAAGAGATTGAGCAGGGTTTAAATTATGCAAATATGAAATTAGTGGAGGTTGTGTAGGACGTAGATTTGGGAAGTAGTTAGTGCTGTGAATGGTTAGGAAAGGTGAGCGAGTAGTTCAAAGAGAGAGTTAATTAGGAAACGAAGAGATAGGGGAGTGGCCTGGTGATGAGGAGGTTTGTGATAGGATGAGAAAAATTACCCCTGTTATATCTCACCAGGGTCTTTAAGGAATTGGTTATAGTAATGTTCTCTCTTGTACATATGTATTTACATTGAGAACAACTCGCACATCTTGTCGTACCATACCTTCCCTTACATTTGGGTACATCCTCAAAATATGTTTAAGTTTGTTCCCGTCTTATTAAAATGCCCAATTATCTTCCACTATTTTTTTCACCTCATAGGCCTTACCTCCATATGGAACCACCATCGCTCTTTCTTCCCTCACCGTATGTTTGTCTCCACTCATAGCACTTATATATAAGAAAATAACGAGTTTGAAAGAGCGATGGTGGTTCCATATGGAGGTAAAGCCTTTGAGGTGAAAAAAATCGTGGAAGATAATTGGGTCATTTTAATAAGACTGGAACAAACTTAAACATGTTTTGAGGATGTACCCAAATGTAAGGGAAGGTATGGTACGACAAGATGTGCAAGTTGTTCTCAATGTAAATACATATGTGCAAAAGAGAACATTATTATAACCAATTCCTTAAAGACCCTGGTGAGATATGACAGGGGTAATTGTCAAGCCACAGGGGTGGTTTATTTAGCTGTAAATCCTGTCCCAGTTTTTATGTCAGTAAGACAGATGGTTAAGGGACAGGATATATGAATACACGTATCAAATATTAACTAATAACATGAATAATGCATTATACAAGCATTCTACTGTTTGCCAGAGTTTTTCTGAATTTGAGTTTACTATACTGAAGAGTGTTACAAAATCCAAGAGAAGGAGACTATAGAAGTCTTATAGAGGAAAAGGAGGTAAGGTGGCAAATATAGTTACAGGCAAGTCAAGACCCTGGGCTTAATGACAAAATTTCTATCAAGCCCTTGTTACATAAAAAAGCAGCTTTTATTAAATACTTCATACCCAGAAGTCTGTAGTTAGTTTTTTTAAAAATATTTTGTGTGTAGTTTTATTAAATAAATAAAATGTCTTAGCAGTTTTCTTTTAATTATGATGTATTGGATTTTGAAGTATATAAGGATGTGTAGCTTTATGTGGTTAATTGGATGACGTAATTTATTAATTTAGTATTTAAGCGGAAAATTGGATTAGAAATGGCAGATTCTGATGAAATTCCTTTTCAAAGGGAAGAAAGCGCTCAATCTGAATTTGTGGATTTATTTTAAATTAACTGGAACTGTTCGTGTATCCAGCTGCAGCAGTGTTACTTTTGTTTAGTTTCTGGTGACTTTCAACACCGGTTGGCTCTAGCTGGTGTTATTTGGTAACAAAGAAATTCACTAGACAAACTCAAGGTCATGCTACTTAATGCTACGAGCTAAAACAGCGAACTGCACTTCCTGGAAGTACTCCTCACCTTGGAAGAGGTTGACATTTGTGCAGCCATTGAGACTGGGTTCAAGACCGCTAACAGCACCCTGGCTGTACAAGGCTACAATACCTTTCACACGTTCAGACCCTAAAACTAGTGTGAAAGAACCAGAGTTAGAGGTGTATCCATCTTCATTAAATCCAAATACACTTATGCTGCGGTGGTACTGCGGTAGCATTGTTACCCCACAGCAAGAGGTTCTCCCATTCGATTCTCGGCGTGGCTTGGGAGTGCCTTCTGTGTGGAGTCTGCATGTCCTGCCCGCAGTTGGGTAGCGTTCGAAAGATATGAGTGTGTAAATGGGCATGCCTTCATTGAAAGTTGGGCGTCGAGCTGGCACCTTGGTGTTTCGTAAAAAATCTACTGCCAATCATTAGCGGACTAGAGTTCCGCTGTGGCGACCCCTTACCGGGAAAAAGCCCAAAGACAAACACCACCACCTCAAGACTGGTGAAACAGTATAACTCATCGTTTTTGTGTTGGTAACATAAATAAACGAGTCTTCGTGGGTTCTGTTTAAGCAGCTTTACTCTATACAAACATCACTATATAGGCTTACTGAATACGACTTAAGTAACTTGTATACAAACTGCTACAATCATACATGCTCACTCTCTGGCTGCTTCTACAAAAGGGCACGTGTCTGGAATTTATACATGCACACAGCCTCACATGCTTCTTAAAGACATAGCGCACACACGTTACACTCTGATCTACATTATCCCTCTGAGAAACAGATCATCATGCAATTTGTAATGATTATTTAGCATGTAAAAATCACAGAATCTAAAGACATGCATTATACAATACTAAGTAGACAGATACATACAATCAAGTCCATGTTGACATGTAACTCATCCATATCGTGTGACATAAAACTGGGACTCAGATTTAGCAACTGGGACAGTGTCTGCAAAATGGTTGACCTGTGGAATGTTCAAATTACTTTCTGGAACAGAATCAGACTTTTGAACAGAATCAGACTTTTGAAAACATTCTGGTCTGGAAACAGTCTGACTCATTCTTTGACTTAGAGTTTGCATCACAGGCACAATGTTGTGACTGCAATGATGATGATTCTGGTACAGGAAGGTGTCTGCAATTCCTACTATACTCCACACCCTCGGAGCTTACCAAATATCTCGGCTCAGCACAGATAACTGCAATCTGTCCTATTCGATGAAAACCTTTTGTTGCCTGAATTCATACAATCTCTCCTTCCCTCATTGAATAAAGTAATCTATTTGATCTGTCGTAATTAGATTTCTGGACATTATGCTTCAACAATTCAGCCTCGATGGTTTTATTGTTTTTAGTTAGGCTGCAACAATCCGCGGTGGTGGTGCTGCAGTAGCGTTGTCACCTCACAGTAAGACGCTGTCCAGTTCAACTCTCAGCTTGAGAGTCTTCTGCATGGAGACGTGTGTGAATGGGCATACCTTTGTTGAAGGTTGTGCGTCAGGCCTGGCAACTCGGCACGTACAAATCAACTGCCAATCATTAGCGGACCGGAGTTCCGCTGTGGCGACCCCTAACTGGGAAAAGCCAACAAGTTAGGCTGCAACAAACTTGACTAAATAGGTAGCATAGTTCTAGTTTGTCTGGAAAGTAGTCTTTGAGCAGTTGGGTCAAGAATATCATCACAAGGTCCGTTTCTGAGATAATACATCGGTATTGTCACGCTTTGATTTGTCAAGTAATTGTTTTGCACACTGTGCTGCTCGTTCAGCTACACCATTGTACTGAAGTCATTCAGGGTTTTGCACACTGTACTGCTCGTTCAGCTACACCATTGTACTGAAGTCATTCAGGGTTTTGCACACTGTACTGCTCGTTCAGCTACACCATTGTACTGAAGTCATTCAGGACAACTAGCGACATACACAGTCCCATTCTCTTGCAAATTTCTGAAATAACTGGCTAGTAAATTGGAGTACCATTGTCAGAATAAAGTTTGCGTGGACTACCATGAACTAAGAAATAACATTTCAACTTAGTAATAACAGCTGTTGAGGTTAAGTTTGGCAGCAGATCAATCTCGAACCAATTCGAGTAAGAATCTACCAAAACCAAGTAGTGTTGATTGTTCTACTCAAAGATAGCAGTTGCTACAGTAGACCAAGGTAGTTCAGGTACTGGATTTAGTTGAAGCAGTTCTCTTTGCAAATGCACATTGGTACTATTACATGCTGAAGAAGAAAGAACTCTATCAATGTTCTTCGATAATGAAGGCCAAAATACTAATTTTCTTGCCCTTCCCTTAGTGGATAATAAACCTAAGTGACGACAATGCAAAATCTGAATAGATTCTTGCTGTAAGGAAGCAGGAAAAAATTTTAGGACCTTTGAAAATTATGCCATCTTCCATCAACAATTCATCTCTAAGTAAAATACGACTGCACCTCAGGTGATGCACTAGAATGCTTTGACGACCATTTGACATTGATGTAGTGATTAAGCTTTTGTGAAATTGTCTCAGTCATAGTGTAACCTCTCAATTCATCAAGTCTAGTGGTGGAAAATTATGCACTGACATTACATCAAAAAGTCAAACATTTCAGCATCAAACTGTTCTGTTGTACTTCTAGGCGATCTGGATAAGGTATCAGCCAAATAGAGCAATTTACCTTTGGTGTACACCATTTTGAAATTGTACTTTTACAATCGGAGCATCATTCGTTGTAATCTTGCCGAAGCAGAATGCATAGGCTTCTTTAGAATGGTAACTAGAGGTTGATCAGTTTCAATCTGGATAGCTTGACCATAAATATAATTGTGAAACATGGAACACACAAAAACGATAGTCAAAAGCTCTCTCAATTTGAGCATAAAGCATCTCAGTTTGAGTAAGTGTCCCAGATGCACATGCTACTGGTCTGCCCCCTTGAAGAATAACTGCACCAAGACCAAATTTTGAAGCATCACAGGAAACAACTGGTTTACTCACATCAGAGTATCTTAACATAGGTGGGGGGGTGGTAATTTTCTGCTCAAGGTCAAATGCCTTCTGATGATGTTCCAACCATGACCATACAACATATTTGTGTGTTAGCCCTCTCAAAGGTGCTGTCAACTCACTGAAGTCTGGTATAAACTTGTCTAAATAGTTGACCATGCCCAGAAAACGCTGTAAACCTTGCGCATTATCTGGTGTGGACATCTCTAAAATAGCTGTTTGGTTGGGTCAGGTCTTAAGCCTGTACTTGTAAACAAATGGCCTACGTACATAACTTCTGGAAATCTGAATTTGCACTTCAGAGGAAGGAGCTTCAAGGTTTACTTCACATGCTCTGTCTAGAACTTTGAGGTTTCTATCATGCGCTGCTTCGCCATCGCCTCCAACTAACATATAGTCTACTATCATGGCACAAAGATGACCTGAAAAAAATTGTTCCATTGCACGCTGAAAGACTTCACTTCAGAATTTATTCCAAATGGCATTCTTAGGAATCTGTATCTGCCAAACGGAGTCCCAAAAGTAGTTAGAAATGAGGACTTGCGATCAAGCATCACTTGCCAAAATGAATTCTGCATCCAAAACAGAAAATACAGTGGCATTCGGTATTAGAGATGCAACTTCAACTGTGTACATTGGATGATATAGCCTTTTTAATGCTTTGTTCAGATCTGCAGGATCAATGCATATTCTAATTTCATCTGAGCCTTTCTTATGAGCGGCTACAATGGACGACACACATTCAGTTGGTTCTGTGACTAGACAAATCACACTTTGCTGCACCATCTTATCCAACAGAGCTTATTTTGCATTGCTATCAGAACTCTTCTTCCTGGTATAACTACTGGTGTGATCTCGGAATCTAACTTCATAGAATACACGACTGGAAGATTGCCCAATTTGTCATCGAAATCATCAGCATACTCTGAGAAAATGGCTTCCAAAAAACTTGAACTTGGAACTGCACTCACATGATGAACTTCTTTAGCAAAAGAAAGCAGATTCATTCTCAAACTGTCTGAGACCTAGTAAAGATTGCACTGGTAGGACTACTTAAAATAAGAAGTTGTAACAGTTCTCAGCCAAATAACATGAAAGTATTACTGAACCCTCAGTTTGAATTTCTTCCCCTCCATAAGCAACAAGTCTCGCACTGCTGGTTACATTGAGTTGTTTGTTCTCACTTTTACAAATGTGTCTGCTCATAATAACATTATACTTTGATCCATTGTCTACTTTGAGCTCTGTGGATTTTCCATTGATCCAAACCGTACAAAACATTTCACTCCTTGTTGTTAAAAGTTTACTGCATCAACTCTTTCACCAAGTACTGATACACCATCCACATAGAAAGTTGACTGTTTTGGCTCTACTTGAGCAACTTGCTTTCTTGTGCGACCTTTCTTTACAACTGAGTGAGGCTTACTCTATTTGCAAAACCTTTGGAAATGGTTCAATTTTTTACACTTGTGGCACCTTTCTCTTTTAGACTAATGATTTGCACTACAATTGTGATGGTTAATAATAAAGCTAGACTTTGGTTTTGCTGACTCACATTTGTGTTGCACTGAGCTGGCGGAGGAGTTTGCACTTTTTCCTGGATCTACCTGGAAAGCTTAGTACCTTCTTTGGAAACCCAGTGGCTGCCCCTTGCTTAGGCCTGTTTCTGTTTGCCACGTATTGCATACCTATGTTTGCTATAGAGCTCAATGAAACCATACTTTTGTCACTCGCGAGCATATTTGTATGTCTTTCTATCACCTCATGAATCTGACAAATCTCTATTGTTTTGCTTAATGTCAAATCACGGTCATGAAGTAAAATCTTTCTCACTGCAGGACTATTAATACCACACACAAAAGTCTGTCCTTTATCAGCTCATTTTTCAATTCATCAATCCGACAAGTTTTAGCTCAGTTTCTCAAGTCAGTTATATAAGCTGCAAATGTTTCCCCTGATTTCTTGTATAAAACAAAATGCCTCTCTAATGTAATGTTCTTCTGGGGGTTGCACATTTCCCTGAACTTACGTTTCAAACACTGCGGGTCTTCCCTTGACTCAGCTTGCACAACAATATGGCAGTCTGCACCTTCACACACCGCTGGTGCATATATAAATGAACGTTCTCTTTCTAGCCTCAGATCCTGATAGATTTAGCAAAATGAATGCCTTGGCGCATGCCGCTTATCTGCATAAGCTGCTTGTATGAAAATATCGTACTCTTGTTCAAATACTCTCCAGTTCTCTGCAATATTCTGATGAAATACAACTGGTTGAGGTTTTTACAATCCGTCTGCCATATTAACACGTACCAGCGAAGGGTCCTGCAAAAACACACTAATATACACACACACCTAAAAAGTTGTTCGTTGTTGTGTCTTTCGGCTTATCCCGGTTAGGGGTCGCCACAGCGGAACTCCGGTCCGCTAATGTTTGGTAATGGATTTTTACGTGCCGAGTTACCAGCCCTGACACACAACCTTCAATGAAGGAACACTCATTCACGCATGCCTCCACACAGAAGACGCTCTAGCTGAGAATCGAACGGGACAACGTCTTGCTGTGAGGCGACAACGCTACTGCAGCACCACTACCGCGCACACATACCTAAAAAGTAATTGGCATAAATACAATTTATTCAATACTTTTGTGCTCTGTACTTATACTCTCTCTCTTTTAGCTTATCAGAATTGTGCTAATGAACATCCTTGTAGTACTTTTAAATAACTGAACTTTGCGAAATAAACTTTTCAGGCTTCACTGTACTTTGATAAATAGCTTTTCAAATTTATTGTCATTACTGTGCTTTACGAAATAGCTTTTTTAGATTTCTCAATGCTTTACTGTACTTTGCGAAATCTTTTTCGGGCTATCAGTGCTTTACAAAATCTTACGGAATAGCTTTTTGATGCTTTACGGAGCTTTGCGGAATAATGTCTTGGACTTTTCGATGCTTTATGAAAACTTTGATTGGTTGGTAACAGCAGAAATGCTAAAGTCATTCATCATCACTCGCTATGCTTGCAGAATTAGTAAAGGCAGAAATGCTGCTTCTATATTACATAATCAACCTTTTAAAAGTTCGAATGTCACATGGTCAACACCATATGATCGAACTTTTAAAAGTTCGAAAATGTAATAAAAAAAATAAACCAAAGAAAATACCTAACTGAACGGTTTACCTCCCCCCCACTTTTTAAATATAACAACTCCGAGATCGCACTACCGTGCAGAAAAGGGAAAACTTTCCATTCCACACTGTATGGAGATCTTCATTCAAATGTTCGAATTTTTAAAAGTGCGCTCATATGGTGTTGACCATATGACGCTTGAACATTTAAAAGTTCAACAACTATAGACCCGAAATGCTAGTAATCACTAGGAAGTATAGAGATAAAGGCAGGACTGCTACAGTCATACGCCATCACTTGTCAAAGTCATCACTAAGAAACATTCGAGAACTTTACAATGCAAGCGAGCAAGTGACCAGCACTGTAATATTTTTATAATCTTCTATAAGAAGCACCTTTTACCAATGCAAAAAAAGATATCGGGCAACTGTACAATGCGAATAAATCGGATTTCTGTTGCCCAAATTCAATATATTCTGAAGTATCTGCACTTTGCAAATGACTACATGTAATGCACTGAAATATCCTCAAAATGGTGGTACCTTGCCAGACAACTCTTTACAGTACAAAAAGCACACTGTAATGGCAGCACTTTGTGAATAGACACACCCAGCACAAGACCTTTTCTTCAAATAATCATGCTTTGAGTGGATTACACAACATAGTTGCACTTTGCACACAGTGAACCCTTTGAAATACATGCACAGTAATAAGCACACATTGTAAGCACTTTTACACACAGAGATGCTTCGAATAACTTTAATTACCCCCTTGATATAATATAATGTCTTAGTTATGCACCAAACACAAGCAATCACCTCGTTTTACTTTTTGCTTACTGTACCCTTCTCTCTTTTATTATATTCTTTTTGCCTGTTTAAGCCCTTTTATATGCCCAATGGTACTTTTCTTGTTGTGCTAATTTTTCTCTAAACATGCCCAATTCTGCTTTAAACACACTTGTTCCGCCTTAAACACACTCGTTCCGCCTTAAACACACTCGTTCCGCCTTAAACACACTCGTTCCGCCTTAAACACACTCGTTCCGTACTTTAAAATCAACTGTGTCAAATACTTTTATCTTATACATTTTCTTTAGTTATCAAACTTTTTGTACTTTCTGCTTGCCTGATAATGCAGTCTGTGCCCTGGTAATGCCCTTCCTTGCCTCTTTTCACGTTGAAATAATTAGTATTATTTTTCATTACCTTTGATTCTTTCTGGTTTTGTTTGTACTGTTTTTCTCTCTGTATCACCTTCGCTGTCGTCTTTACATCTCATGGCTCCAAATGTTCTTCTCTTTTCCATCACGGTTCTGACACCATGTCGCTTTCGTATTGATACACAAATAAATGAGTTTTTGTGGGTTCTGTGCAAGCAGCTTTATTCTATACAAACACTATAGAGGCTTATTGACTATGACATAAGTAACTTGTATACAAACTAACTACTGCAATTATACAGGCTTACTCTCTAGCGGCTTCTACAAAATGGTAGTAGGGATTGCACGTGTCTGGAATTTATACGTGCATTCACAGCCTTGCATGCTTCCTAGAGACATAGCACACACGTTACACTCTGTTCTACACTCTCTTGAACTAGTCCACGTCCAATTAACTATAGATAAAATACTCCCCACATCATCGCTAGCTACAAGTCCCCCACCATGAACCAGGAGAAGAACACCACCTACCTGGACTTGCTACAGTAGCTCAATGTACAGCCAAACACCTTGGTCATGGGATATGTCAACCATCCTTCCGCTGACTGGGCGATTTGCACTGCCAACCATCCTTCCGCTGACTGGGCGATTTGCACTGCCAACCATCCTTCCGCTGACTGGGCGATTTGCACTGCCAACCATCCTTCCGCTGACTGGGCGATTTGCACTGCCAACCATCCTTCCGCTGACTGGGCGATTTGCACTGCCAACCATCCTTCCGCTGACTGGGCGATTTGCACTGCCAACCATCCTTCCGCTGACTGGGCGATTTGCACTGCCAACCATCCTTCCACTGACTGGATTTGCACTGCCCCAAATCCCCTCCGCCTGACACTGGATTTTTGATGGCCCAACCATCCTCCGCCTGAGGAGGTGCCGGCACTGCCAACCATCCTTCCGCTGACTGGGCGATTTACACAAGGGGCTCAAATGTCCGGGACCTAGTACTCACCAACATGGTGGGGGAGGTCACTGCATTACCCCCCCCCATGTGTGTTGCTCTCCCTGGTATGGTCAGATCATAAACCTGTCTCGTTTGAAGTAAAGATCAAACCTGTACCCCTCACAGGAGTAAAAAACTGAAAATTTTCTCCAAAGCAAACAACTGCCTACTAAGCGATGGTGTAAAGTTTCAAAGCCCCTGCAAACATGCCCAACAATGACTGCTATGCAGAGGAATACACAAATTACAGCCACTTAAATGCAGTGACTCGAATGTAACCAACAGGAACAAAACCAGGTCTTCCCGAAAAAACAAGCCACCCTGGTGGACTGCAAGTATAAATAAGCTATACATCAAAAGAAAGAAACCGATATCCAAGAACAGGAGGGAACTTACTCAGAGGAAGAATACCCTCCACAGACTGAACAAGCAAAGTTATCCTGTTAAGTCCTCCAAGGCTAGCTAGGAGTCTAAATTAGCATCCCTAGCTAAAGACAATCATAGGGCATACTTTAGCTACGTCGGTGCTGAATCTGTACCTGATGGTACCACTCACACTGAACCTGAGGAAACTGCCAACCTAGTTTCATCAAGGGTAGATCTTTATTATTAAACCTAGTGGACTTCTTTGAGAATGTCACCAAAGCTCTGGATAAAGACAAAACAGTACATACTGCCCATCTTGATTTAGCCAAGGCCTTTGACACAACCCCCATTCAAGTACCACAGAGAAACTTTCTCAGCTGGGGATTAACCCATACATTACTAGAAGGGTAGCAAACTGGCTCATCAACAGAACGCATACTGCCAAAGTTGGCGGGAACACATCCACCAGTAGACCAGTTAGCAGTGGGGTACCACCAGGCAAAGGTAGATGGCCTGTGGCTTACCAAGTTTGCAAATGGCTGTAAACTGGGTGCAATCATAGAGTTCCCCCAACAATATTAACATATTACAGAAAGGGTTGACACAGACAAATAATTGGTGCCAAACTCACGGACTAAAACTTTAAACAAAAAAAATGTATCGTTATCCACTTTGGCAAAGTAGCAGCCCCTGCTAATTATGATATAGACAGCACCCCTCTAAGCTCAGACTCCGTGGTGAGAAACTTGGGAAAACAGGTTGACAGCAATCTGAACTTCGATCATCATGTGTCCGTACTGATCAGAAAAGGCATTCGACATTGTGCATCTCATAAAAAAGGGCATTACATCCAGGATCAGGAAGGTTATAGATCCACTATACTCAACCATTATCAGACCACTAACTGAGTACAATGCTCCCTTCTGTAAGTACCTCACCAGACACCTGGAGCAACTTGAGACCACAGAGGTTTCTAACTAAGAATCCAGGGCATCCAAAGCATGACATACATAGAAAGACTGAAAACTCTGTCACTGTACTCTGTATCATGCAGGCTACTGAGAGGCAACCTGTGCCTGGCCTACAGAGCAGCCTCAGACCCTGCCCGAATTGAAAAGCTGCACATCCACAAATCAAACGGGACAAAAATATCTCACTCCGGGGATCTCAACCTAGCCTGTGACATTAACATAACATGCTGGAGAGACAGATACATCTCCCAGAGATTGCTACTTCTCTGGAATAAGCTCCCACTCTATGTGAAGCAGAGCCCCTCAACGACCCAACCTAGACAACTGGATGGGTTACTGTTAATTCAACCTCGGAGTGGCATCTGTGTCCCTCATGGACAGGGGCAGACTGTGCTGCTCTTCCAACAACCATGTAGCTACTGTCAATAAGGACACTTGGGTTATTACACAGCTACGCTTGTAAAGGCCCTGGGGGCATTAGCCTAGTAACCTCCTATGAAGCTTTCTTTGTTGAAACAAAGCTTGAATTTTTATCTAACAAACTGTGGTCGACTGTCTGCAAGGAGTATACCTGAAATACCATGTTAAGAAAAAAACTGAGTTTGAAAAGGTAAAACAGTTGGTGAAGTAGTATTTAACTTGATGACTTCAAACTCTTAACAAGTGCGAGATGTTTAAGTGGAATTTTCCCTGTGGTCTTTCTGGAATCTTGCGAGGTACCAATGTCACATGCCCTTGATTTACTTTTAATGCAAAACTACATTTCACACGTCTATCCACTATGAGATTATGGATCCGATTTGGCAGAAACTCATTACCAGATATGAATACAAGTTCTGGTGATTTATTAATTTTTACACAATAGCTGTAGTGGATTTGAATTAGAAATGGTACTTTTTCCTGGTCACTTGGCTATCCTGTCAGTAGTACAACTTTCAATAACTGTAAACATCTGCTGTAGTGAAAGACGTGACTGCCCAAGACCAATGCGTTTTCTCTTTTTACCTCCCCTAATATGGGACAGCCAGAGTTTGTGTATAGATACATACAGGCTAAAGGGGGGGTACAGGGGACTTAGTCTGCACTCAAGGAACCGAGGGGGTCTCAGGCAAAAAAACAGGCAACTTCAGAGGTTGTAGGAATGACTACTTGCAATGTGTGGAACTGTGTTACGATTGCTCAGAGTAACATAAATACAACCCACAACATCCTGTTGTGGCATCCTTTGGTGGCTTTATTTTTGTTAATTTACTGAATCCTCAGAGTACAAACTAGTACTGCCGCTCTCACAGTGCTGACTGTATGGGTCTGGGTCTGCACTGGCAGACTTAGTAAGGCTCCAGTTTGCATCTAAGCCTCTAATATGTGATATGCTTGACTAACTGTAAATAGTTTTGCGATTTGAATGGGTCAGTGCAATGCTTGCTACTTTGATGTGGTACAGAGATTTGTCACAATGTAAAAACTAGTTTGTATGCGTCTGCCATTCATGACTTGTAAGAATGTACCAAACAAAAGTAATCTCAAAATTAAAATCTTTCATTTGGAAAGTACACTGACATGGAAATGACAGACAGAGACAGTTGAAAGTAACAAGGTTAGGTGTTTAAGAAAGATTAACATTCAAGAAAACTTTTTTACTGTGAAAAACTGTTCACTGGCGTTTAAACTATAAATTAAATGCTCAAAAATCCAGTTTCCAGAAAAAATGCTAAGAGCTTTCTTTTTTTTGCATAAAAGTGATATAAATATTTTAAAACAATAGCAAAAAACAAACTATTAATAAAAATACAACACAGCAAAACAAGATAACCATACAGCCACATATCTGACATATTCATACAATAGTATAATCACTGCATGTAAATGCAATGGTTTGACATTTCATTCACTGAAATAAAAAAGGCAGTCAGTCTCTGGCTCATTTTTTTCCTATAAAGTTGAACATTTCATAGGTTCACAGGTTCATAGGTGTGTACTAGGGCTAATGGCCCTGGAGCCTTTACAAGCCTAGCCCATAGGATTACCCTGGCATCGTGCCACCCGACCTTAGTTCCAAGTACCTCTGTCGAGTAGAGCCACTAGAGTGATCCCCGGGGTGAATTGTTTTCCCATCCACTCATCTAGATTTCTCTTGAAGAGGGCCAGTGAAGTGCTCTGTTTGACATGTATGGGAAGTCTATTCCATTTCTCTGGGTTATGAACCTGTCCCTCCAGCATGTTCCGTTTGTGGTAATGAGGTTGAGGTCTCTGGAGCTTGCGGTGCGAAGGGATTGGGATTTCTTTAGATGTAGCATTTCTAACAGAGCCGAGTCAGACATGGCTTTGTAAGTCAGCAGAGATGGCCTCTAAGTAGGCAATATGAAACAGAGAATAGTTGGAGTTTTTTTGAGTCTGTCCATATAGGACAACTGTTTAAATGCCTAGGATCCTCTTTGTGATGTACTTTTGAGGCCTCGCCGGTTGCTGCAGGTGTCTAGTGAGGTACATGCCAAATGGGGCATTGTACTCAATGACTGGCCTAATGAGGGAAGAGTAGAGGGAGACCATGACCTCTTTCTTCCTGGATGCAAAACCCTTAGTAATGAGATGTGCCACATAGAAGGCCTTTCTGATAAACAGTGGCAATGTGGTGGTCAAAAGAGAGGTTGCTGTCAACCCGTGTTCCCACATCTCTTATAACGGATTCTGTGTTCAGTGGACTACCATCGATGTGATAATTCAAGGGAATCATGTTTTTCCCCAAAGGGGGATGACAGTACATTTTTTGGCACTGAGCTTAAGGCCATGGTTCTGACACCAGTCATTGGTCTCAGTGAGGCCTTTCTGTAGGAAGTCAACATCGCTTGGGGAGTTAATAATAGCTCCCAACTTGCAATCGTCTGTGAACTTTGTCAGCCAGAGTCCCTTCGTGTTGGCCTAGACTTCAGAGAAGTAGATGCCAAACAGGAGAGGACCCAGGGTCAAACCCCCCTCGGGACTCCACTTGTGACCCAGGCCAAACCCCAGTGGGACTCCACTTGTGACCCAGGGCCAAACCCTCATGGGACTCCACTCGTGACTGGTCGGCAGTCTGACGTGGAGTCAGCTACTTTCACACTATGGGTTCTGTTAGCCAGTTTGCAACCCACCTAGTGATACAGGAGTTGATGCCTAGCTTAGTGAGTTTTTCTATGACTCCTGGCCAAGGCTTTTGATACCATTCCCCACTCAGATCAAGGTAGGCTGTATGAACCACCTTACCTTCATCCACAGCTCTGGTGATTGACTCAATGAAGTCGACCAAGTTGAGCAAGCATGATCTACCCTTCACAAAAGCAAACTGTGTAGGATCCAGAGTTTGGAGATTCCCTATATCCTTGTTTATTAGGTCTACGATGACGAGTTCCACAGATTTGCATATCAGATTCGTTAGGCTAATGGGGCGATAGTTCCCAGGGTGTGTAGTCGCTCTTCCTTTGTGGAGAGGGATGACTGTAGCAATGCGTCATTCGGTAGGGACAAGGCCTGAGGTGAGGCTGTGATTGAACAGGGTGAGGCTGTGATTGAACAGGGCACACAGGTCAGGTGCCAGTTCACTCTGTAGTTCATGTATAACACAGACAGGGATATTGTCATATCCCATAGAAGCTGTATTCTTGGCCTTGGACAGTGCAATTTTAAACCTGTGCAGCAGTAATACTGGGTGCCTGCCAATCTACTGGTATTGTGATTAGTCCTTTGGGGGGGGGGGGTAAAGTTGGCACTAAATCTGTCAGCCAGTATATTGGCAATATCTGTTGGCCTGGTATAGGGGGTACCATTGTGCAGCAGCTCAGAGCAAATCTGGGTATTGCTGTGGGGGTTCTTTACAGAAGACCTTGTTGTTGTCTTTACTATCTGCTGCAATTCTGTTTTCATAGCTAGCTTTAGAGGATTTGATGAGGGATCTCAACATTTTGTTGGGGTTGATAACTGAGTTGTTCTAGTCTTGGGACTTCACCTTATTCCGCATCAGTTTCCTCCTCCTGTTGTAGAGTTTATGGCAGGGGACCACCGGATTGGCTTCCTTTTTTTGGAGGAGAGCGTCTTTGTTCTACTGGGTATGGCGAGATCCATGCATTTGTGTACGTGTTCATACAGTGCATTGGTGTAGGATTTGGCAGTCAGCCGTGAAGTTAGCCACCTCGCTTTTTTAGGAGCCTAAAGTTAGCTTTGGAGAAGTTTTTCATAGTGGTTACCTTTGCAGGGGGGGTGGGAGGGATGTGGATTTCCAAGGTGATTAGTTTGTGGTCGGATCTAACCAGGAAGGAGCTGACTGTTGGTGTAGAGCAACGGTCGCCCATGTTAGTAATGACCAGGTCAAGGATGATGCTACCTCTAGTGCAGGTAAGACCGAGCTGGTCCAGGGCATTGGAATTAATGAATCCAAGGAAACGCTGGGCAACTCTATCGGTAGTTTTCCCAGTTAATGGAGGGGCAGTTGAAGTCACCTATTATGAGAGTGTTAGGTTGGAACCGAATATTCTCCAGGGTGCGTAGGAACATGGAGTGCGAGTCTTGGGACATGGTTAAGGACCTATTGCAGGCTAGGACCTGAACCACTGTCTTACCTAATGTTAACTGCACCTAAAGTATCATAGACACGTTATGTTGGGCTACCAGTCTGGAGGTGTGCGCATCCTTTATGAATATGGAAACACCACCGCCTTTGGAGCTTCGGTCCAAGTTCTGGGGCCGAAAGGTGTGGAATTTATTTTATTTTAAAAACTTCCTTGCATCCTTTTCAAACAAATTAGCTAAATACCATCTCTGACTATGCATTAACTCCAAGTCATTATTACTTTCATGAAACTAATGATTTTCAACCATTTACAAGTCATTTGATACATTTACTTTCAGCTTCCAATCTTTTACCAGCTGGGCCTCAAACATGTGCATTGCAGCTTGAGAGAGAGTTGTGCTGCTCTGCAATGTGTTTTATCCCGTCACTTCTAATGCATTTGGGCCATTTTTTTAAACCTTCATATACTTACTAAATCATGGACCCAAATAAAATCTATAAATCCAAAGTAATGTCAAAGCAGTGTTAGTGTGCCAGTGGTACTACAGGAGACTACCACCCAACACAGCCCTGTGAACGATTATGCACCGCAGTGCCAGTGGTACTACATGAGACTACCACCCAACACAGCCCTGTGAACGATTATGCACCGCAGTGCCAGTGGTACTACATGATACTGCCACCCAACACAGCTCTGTAAATGCTTATGAACCGCAGTGCCAGTGGTACTACATGAGACCACCCAACACAGCCCTGTGAACGATTATGCACCGCAGTGCCAGTGGTACTACAGGAGACTACCACCCAATGTCAAAGCAGTGTTAGTGTGCTAGTGGTACTACATGAGACTACCACTCAATGTCAAAGCAGTGTTAGTCTCATGTAGTACCACTGGCACACTATCACCCAACACAGCCCTGTGAACGCTTATGAACCGCAGTGCCAGTGGCACTACATACTACCACCCAACCATGTCCTGTGAGCAATTATGCACCGCAGTGTCAGTGGTACTACATGAGACTACCACCCAACACAGCCCTGTGAACAATTATGGACCGCAGTGCCAGTGGCACTACATACTACCACCCAACCATGACCTGTGAGCAATTATGGACCGCAGTGTTAGTGGTACTACATGAGACTACCACCCAACACAGCCCTGTGAACAATTATGGACCGCAGTGCCAGTGGCACTACATACTACCACCCAACCATGCCCTGTGAGCAATTATGGACCGCAGTGTCAGTGGTACTACATGAGACTACCACCCAACACAGCCCTGTGAACGATTATGCACCGTAGTGCCAGTGGTACTACACAAGACTACCACCCAACATGGCCCTGTGAACGATTATGCACCGCAGTGCCAGTGGTACTACATGAGACTACCACCCAATGTCAAAGCAGTGTTAGTGTGCCAGTGGTACTACATGATACTATCACCCAACACAGCTCTGTGAATGCTTATGAACCGCAGTGCCAGTGGTACTACATGAGACTACCACCCAACACAGCCCTGTGAACGATTATGCACTGCAGTGCCAGTGGCACTACATGATGAACCATTGTCAGGCTAGGGGCTCCAATCATTGTTAGTAAGCAGGATTTAAATGCTGTCAAGTTACGTGGGAAGAATCAGGAAAAGGGAGCTAATCTTGTACAACTGTAAATTCTAAATGCTGCCAGAATGTGAGACAGCAGTTAGGATTTCACTTGCAGATTCTTAATGAGGCACAGTCATTAAATGTCTTCTTAGCAGGCTTTTTAAAGCATTCCGCACCAAACAGGAGAATATCCACATCTCTGACCACCTTTGCTGCATATATACATGTACTTCACCTAATCTAGGACAACAGCGTTCTACAAATTCTGAGGTGAGGCATTCCTGAGGAGGTTTCTACATCCTCTCGCTTACACTTAACACAAGCTCAAAGCAGGGGATTTGTGCTGCTCATGTAGGGCAGGAGGGCCATTAATCTCGACCTTTATGACACGAACCGAGTCAGTCAACCATAAGTCCCATACTCACCACTTTCACTAAAAACATTGCTAACATAAAAGAGACAGTTGAATAATTGACAAATTCTACGCAAATATCTACAAATAAATCATTCCTCAGTGAAAAAATACTCTAATTTGAAACCATAACACTAGTAAAGTGCAAACCCTCACTAAGAAAGATGGGTAAAACTAAAAACTGTCATGTCACATTAGCAAAGACCTCCTCAACAGACTTCCTGAAAAGATTAGATTAACGCAAAAATAATAAAATTAGGTTCCACTAAGATCATGTATTTCACTGCTAAATATTTAATAAAACCTGGACTCGTATGTTCTACGATGTTGTTCTGTTTTCTTAAACTACAAAGCAGTCCAAGACTTAGAACAACTTCAATTTTGACTGCAAAAAAAAATGTAATGAGTCTTGGCTCCCCTCCAACGTGTATGTACCACCCCCCTTTTACCAAATATATACATATTACGCCAGTACTGCCAGGTTCGATGAAACAAACTAAATGTACTAGTGCTCAATGTTGGTCTCAACAGCTCATTTAAAAAAGGATCCACCAACAGGTCTTCTACTAATGCACTTTATTAATCTTATACTAGCTCATGGCATTTTAAATTAAAATTCAGTTCAAGCATTATACAATTACAAAGCATTCCACACACTAAATCATTAGCGTCAATGACCTTGTATTTTCAGACAGTTATGATCACAACTATCCCTTCCAGGTGATTCTGGCCCAACCTAGCTGCCTTGATTTTATCAGGGCACAATTTCAGTGACATCTTGAGCACAGTTTTACTGACCAAGTTAATTGCATAAACAGTTATGTGAACCAGTCCAAAGGCCTTCCACAGCCATAAAGCAGACACATACTTTAATATCTTTGCACCACAGAAATTCCACAAAACTGTAGAACATTTATTTAGGTGTTGATAGTATACTGCAAACTAAGCATTAACTACGCAAAAACTATACATAAAGCACTGATTACAGAGAATGCTGGGAGTGCATCACTAGCATAATAAAACTGTGTTTATTAGCAATTGTTTACAGGGTAGCCTGACTGAGCAGTGCTCCATTATACAGGCATCACAGACATCGTTTGCATAATATTTACAATGAAGTTTCCCTAATCAGACATCAGCTGCATTGTTTACCAACAGTTTGATTAAAACCAGTAACAGCTGCATAAATTACATGTGAATATTTTTAAATAAAGAGTTAGACCAGCTCAAAGAAAGGAGGAGGCACAAAGAACATAAGAGAGACGAGATGACAGAGGAGGATATAGTTCTGATAACAGTACATTCAGTTCTGGGGAGCAAGGCGTTAAGGCACAAATTCACATAGCTAAGTTAGTACAGTTTAACCAAGTGTGGCATACAGCCATTTATCTGGTGTTGCTTCAGTTGACATTTGAAGTCTTTCAGGCTGCAGACTGTTCATAGGTGGAGTGGGATGGTATGCCATCTATTAGCAATGCAATGTGAATACAGCCAGTATCCTGCATTGCTGTTAGGTGTAGTTATGGAGACTAATGATTTGTCAATTGAGTGTAAAAGTCTCTTATTAATAGGAGGTTGAATGACAGACTGAAGAGATGGGAATTTTTCAGGACTGTGTAGTAGTCTGAAGTATGTAATTAATTGAGAGTACAACACAGAATTTAGTTTGAGACAGTTTAGTTGTTTTAGACAGAAGGAAGGCAGTAACTGATTGATACTGCTGGTTGTGAATTTGGCTACTTTACTGTAGCACTGTTCCAGTTTGCCTGACAGAAACAACTTGAGACTGGTTAGGATAGGAAATCATATAATAGGGTGGGGAGTGGAAAAGTGGCGGCTATGTTTTGTCAAGCAGACTCAGAGGCACCCTAGTGTTTGGTGTGTCATCTTTATGGCTTACTGAAGGCAAAGATCAAATTTCAGGTGGTCATCTACAATCACACATAGTAGTCTACTGCGGGACTGCAGTTCTATACTGGGCTTGCCAGATGATAGTATAAAGTTAATTTCTTGGGAGGAGAAAGAGAGAGAGTTAGGGGTGGACAATAGTAGTTTGACTGATTCAAGAGTTTTACGTTGTTGAATCAAGTCTCAATTGGAGGAGGAGGATTTCTGAGTGAATGTTTGGAGCATGGGCAGTGTCCTAGCAGCACATATCAGAGTCAGTGGTGTATTGTGCTCTGGTGGCCTCTATGGCTGTTGTGTTTAGGTCTTTGATAAACACGTTATACAGTGTGGTCCTAGAATGGACCCTTGTGGGTCACCAACAGGTATAAGAAGGAATGAGAAGAAAACACCTTGCAATTTCACCGCTTGGGAACTATCAGTGAGGAATCAGGAAACCAGTGAAGTGGAGGGTGACAGCCCACAGGAAGAGAGTTTAGTTAGGAGAATAGGATGACTGACTGGGCTGAATGCCTTGGACAATCCAAAATAGGGTTGAGATTAGAAGACCTGAAATTCTACTGTGATTTATTATACCTATGAATTTTAGAAGTGCAGTGGTTATACTGTGATTGGTTTTGAAATCATGCTGAGAGGGAGAGAGGAAGTTATAAGAAGTAATACATGTAGTAAGTTAAATAAATCACGCTTTAGGGAGTACCAAAAATAAAACAACTTCAAAATAATAATGATACCCCCCCGGGTCTATAATACACAATAAGCTCCAGATCTGGAAAATAAAAAAGAATCTTCATTAAAACAATAACAGTTAAGCACTTTTGTCTCTTTCAGCTATTTACAGGACTTCATCAGAAAAGTCAACTACTAAAACACAACCCTGTTATACAGGAAGTACCACAAATCAAATTCTCTTTTTTGATTAATGCTCAACAGTGATAAAATAAACAAACAACTCTTTCATAAATAAAAATTAAAAACATTACAAACATTTTTATTACTTAATAAATATGCTTAACAATTCAAGGCTCTTTTCTTTAATATAGGTAATAAAGAAAGATATTCATTTAACCCAGGGGAAAAAAAGGGAGTTTAAAATCAATTGGAATTCTTTTACTCAATGTTTAATTCCCACCAACCACTCCTAACATTAATAGGCACTACCTCCAGGATCCCAAACTGAAATTTATTAAACCCTTAACATACTTTGTACAAGGAATTTTTCATATTTGCCTTGGAAATGGCACATAAGTGTTCATACATTCTTCTTCTAAACAATCTTTCAGTTGTTAAAGTTACTGTTAAACATCAATTAACAAAGGAAATTGATTTGTGGTACTTCCTGTATAAAAGGGTTTTAGTAGTTAACTCTTCTGATGAAGTCCCGTAAATAGCTAAAAGGGATGAAAGCGCTTAAAGGTTATTGTTTTAATAAAGATTCTCTTTATTTTCTGGCTCTGGAGTTTATTGTGTATTATAGACCCAGGGCATCATTATTATTTTGACATGTAGTAAGCTCAGAGTGCATACATCTTCCCAAGACTTTGGCTAAGGCTGAGACAAGCTCAGTTGATGAGCCACCTTTATGGAGGAGTATTATATACAGGATTTTTTCCATAAGGTGGGAACCAATTTGTCTTGGATTGAATTGTTTAATAAGACAGGCTATGCAAGGCTGTCTGCGGCAAGTTTGAGGTATTCAGATGGAAGATGGTTAGGGACAGTGGCTTCCTTAAAAGTGAGTAGGTATTTTCTGAAAGTAGGTGAAGGTCAGATGTGACTTCGATGATTGGAGTGGGATGGCTGGATTTGTGGTTCTGTTTGTATTTATAAACATGCGAGTTAAATGGTGAATCAGTGCTTTGGGAGTTCTTGGTTGGGACTGGGCCGATTTTCCAGGAGTGAGCAATGGAGTTATTGATTTCCAGAATGTTTTTGGATTGCTTGATGATGATTTTTGGATGCTGCTATAATAAACTTTTTTTGCTCCATTTTATGCATTGTTTGCCAAGATGTATTAACTGCCTATATTGTTGCAAAAATGTGTGAGACTGTTTGCAGCCATGACTTCTAGGCTTTATCTCTGAGTTGAGTTGCTTTGTTTTATTTAAAGTTAACTAAGGGACTGGTTTGTTTTTAACTCTGGCTCTTAATGATGCTTGCTCTGCTCAGCCAGGATATTTAGAAATATTGTATTGCACGTGTCTACTGCTTCGTCAAGAGGAAAAGTTTTAAGTGGAATCCAGTTTAAAGTTTCTTTATAGAAATTACTGAGGTTTCTGACTAGGTTATAGTGATGAACCTTGTGAGGCTGTTTGGGGAGTCTGATTATGTTAGCACAGTTTGTGGTGACTGTTTAGATGTGGCCTTGCTAATTCTAGTTGGAGTCCCAACTGAAATTAACTTTCTGGGCCTTTTAGGGCCATCTTTCGTCAGTCTATGTTAATGTCTCCTACCATGATGGTTCCCAGTCTTATGTTAAAAAAAAAGATGCATCACTTTCCCCCCTGATTAGGAGAGGAAAGAAGAACTGTGAAATAAATTAAAAGAAACTACAACAAAACAAATACCCCTGGAACGACAGAGAACGCAAAACTAATGCTCATCCTTTTACAGTCCAGCAGTGCTGTGAGGCAAATGCTGGGAACAAATACTAAACCCACAAACGAGATACGGGCATCACAAGATACATCATCGTCATCTATATGTGAAATAGGACACTTCAAGTGATGGGCATCACAAGATACATCATCGTCATCTATATGTGAAATAGGACACCAAGTGATGGGCATCACAAGATACATCATCGTCATATATATGTGAAATAGGACACTTCAAGTGATGGGCATCACAAGATACATCATCGTCATATATATGTGAAATAGGACACCAAGTGATGGGCATCACAAGATACATCATCGTCATCTATATGTGAAATAGGACACTTCAAGTGATGGGCATCACAAGATACATCGTCGTCATCTATATGTGAAATAGGACACTTCAAGTGATGGGCATCACAAGATACATCATCGTCATCTATATGTGAAATAGGACACTTCAAGTGATGCATCACAAGATACACCATCGTCATCTATATGTGAAATAGGACACTTCAAGTGATGGGCACCACAAGATACATCGTCATCATCTATATGTGAAATAGGACACTTCAAGTGATGGGCATCACAAGATACATCATCGCCATCTATATGTGAAATAGGACACTTCAAGTGATGGGCATCACAAGATACACCATCGTCATCTATATGTGAAATAGGACACTTCAAGTGATGGGCATCACAAGATACACCATCGTCATCTATATGTGAAATAGGACACTTCAAGTGATGGGCATCACAAGATACACCATCGTCATCTATATGTGAAATAGGACACTTCAAGTGATGGGCATCACAAGATACATCATCGTCATCTATATGTGAAATAGGACACTTCAAGTGATGGGCACCACAAGATACATCGTCATCATCTATATGTGAAATAGGACACTTCAAGTGATGGGCATCACAAGATACACCATAGTCATCTATATGTGAAATAGGACACTTCAAGTGATGGGCATCACAAGATACATCATCGTCATCTATATGTGAAATAGGACACTTCAAGTGATGGGCATCACAAGATACATCATCGTCATCTATATGTGAAATAGGACACTTCAAGTGCAGGGAACAGTGACAACTCATATGCTTATGGCCAATACTTTCTATACTAGTATTTATGATGCATTTTACAATGGCATTGTGAACCGCCACAACAACTGCAGCAGGTAGACGCACACAACTGCAGCAGGTAGACGCACACAACTGCAGCAGGTAGACGCACACAACTGCAGCAGGTAGACGCACACAACTGCAGCAGGTAGACGCACACAACTGCAGCAGGTAGACGCACACAACTGCAGCAGGTAGACGCACACAACTGCAGCAGGTAGACGCACACAACTGCAGCAGGTAGACACACACAACTGCAGCAGGTAGACACACACAACTGCAGCAGGTAGACACACATAACTGCAGCAGGCAGGCACATACCACCCAGTTCTGATGACAGCTAGAAGGTGCAATACAGCAGATACCACAGGAAACGTGACTAGGTCCGTCAGATTCTTGGATATTACCAAACATTAAAAATATACATTTTTCTTCCAGAAACACATGCACGCATTATCCAACTATGTGAATAACAGAGCTTAAGACAGCAGTGTTTACCTTACAGACACAAGGTGTGGGGTTAGATTCTCACATGGGTAAATTGGCTAGGTTTAAAATGGCTCACAAAGACAGTTAGCCTAGCACTATCTACAAACCTAGACGGAACATGTAAAATGTATGCATAATACTGATGAAAGCTCAGAGGATATAACTGCTGAAAAGAGGAGAATGTATGAAGCATTATGCCACTAAACCTTAACATAGCAGTATTACTATAAAACCTACACTTAAGCTCACACGACTAAGTCTACTGTAACAGATGGGGCACAACATCTATGCAAGCAGCTGAAAATTTCCAAAAGTATGAACAATTACATGATTTTCACCCACTGAAATACATATAAAAACTAACAGAAGACCTATAGCCTATGAAGATCCTAAGGAGTTGCAGCAAACTGCTATGAAAATGTCAACTTCTTACAACACCTGGTGTTCTATCTTTTCCACGCACTCTTGCTCCCTTCAGCAAATATACCTGTGACACTCCACCACTGGCCCAGTAATCAAGCAGCCTCAATCCTCAACACAAGCACTAGTGGGGGAAGTACACTGGGAGGATAACAGGTTACACATACAGTATTTCCAGATGCAGCTCCCTGCATCAAGTGCAATTTCCCTTAACAGCATACAGAGGCCGCAGTCAGTCGGAGGCAGGTTTCTCCCTTTCTCCAGATCCCCAATAAGACTCTCCCCACTGGCACAGCTATAGAGTTAAGATCTCAGTTGAGTAACCAAGCCAAGACCTCCAGCAACCTCTCTGCCCAACCACTGCTTTGTGTCCCTGCCCAAACAGCTTACTTACACACACATTGAGGCTTGATTTATACACAGACAGACACACACACACCTGGGAAAGCTGGCAAAGGTTTACTAGCTATGCTCCTTCTGCACAGACTATATAAGGTAGTTTCCACTGCCACCAGCCAGCTCCGTATCAGCTACTTTAAGGCCCTTAGCAAAGGGTATCCACTCTTACTGTGCAATGTCACTGTTAACACTGGCCCACAGTGTCACCAAATAAATATGCAAGTACTCTGAGAACTTAAATACGTCTCACAAATACCAGCCACAATGAAAGGTTTAAATATGTTTAATAATACACAATAAAAGACAATAAAATACTTACTATATAGTCACAGTAACATCAAAGTTCAAAAATCATAGTAAATATTTAAAACGACATTACAGAATATAAAGAAAAACATCTAAATTAAGCTTTGTTATATTCCTGACAATATCTAGAGAATTAATATATCCTAGTTAACTTACTTACAGAGCAAGCAAGGCAGATGTGGTAAGTGAGTCTTCCAGATGATGTTGTCAGGTCAAAGAAAAATACAAAACACTCAAGTCTCTCACAGAGTTCTTAAATTAATATTTCAAATATCACTACTGGGACAGCTTGCAGAATGACATTATTTCTTGTCATCTGACTCTATCCCAGGTGAAAAACAACTGAGGCAGCTGGTAGCATTTAGCATCTATACGTGAAAATGCATAGACAAGGCTTTTCTTAGACCCAAGGCAGATCCCGGAAGTCATAAAAAACAATAAAACATTTCCACATCTCAAGCCTAGTAATTATTTCACTTTCAAGACAACAAAGAGAGCTCCCTAATATAGACATCCTGTATCTTGCTGTCATCAAGTAATTTAATTTCAGCTATTTTTCTGAAATGAACCTCTTGTCTCCCAGTTTCCATTGTTAAAATATATACATCTAAACAGTTAGTGAAGGTACATTTCTGTTCTAATCCAATAGGGTACACTGTGGTTACATTTTAAGCTCAGGATTTTACAAACCCTTTTCAAAACACGCTTCTGCACCAGCAGTTTAATATACACACAATAAATTTGTAATACAATCATATGAATCATGCGGATATTCACAAATTACATAATTATTTACAAATTTCCAGATAGCTGGGCTGGCAGTATCTCCTTTCATGACAATACCAACCATTTATTTTGGTAAAATGTTAAAAAGGTCTCAATGACTAAGGTTCATAGATAAGTACTAGGCTAGCGCTTAAA
Organism: Protopterus annectens; assembly: GCF_019279795.1. Taxonomy (NCBI): domain Eukaryota; kingdom Metazoa; phylum Chordata; order Ceratodontiformes; family Protopteridae; genus Protopterus; species Protopterus annectens. The sequence continues at coordinate 973,531,936 of NC_056733.1, read as the reverse complement.
TGTTCTCACAATATTTTCACTGTGTGTTTCACTAAATGCAGCTACTACTTACCATCAACAACACTGTAATTCTAAGACCTAGGGAGATTTGCATACAACCAGGATGAAGTTTCTCTCGAATTCTAGTATCACAACTTAAACAGATCAGTCTCTGCAGACTCATCTCTCTTCCTCAGCGACTAATGCTGTACAGAGATCCTCCAACCTCCACCAATTTAGAATATCATACTCCAGGTATGTAGGACTAGAAGGCAACACCAACTTCCTGGTGGGTGGTAAGCACCAGGAACACTCCAATACTCTGACTTAGCTGAACTCAACCAATTCACTCCAGAAGATGGGGCACTTTTTTATTTTTTAATTATTACACTTAAAAAAGTTATAATAAATAGATTTGTATAATCATAAGTACTTTCTCGATAACGTGAAATCTATAAACTGAATAATACAATGTTACTTCAGATCACCACTTCGAAAGACTGTCAGGAAGCTTAACACAATGTCAAAGATTTAACCATTCTATACACATTTGTGAAATGTTTGTCATCATTGTGTGAAGAAATCTATGCGTGCTTCTTGATACTTAGATTAACAGACCTAACTAAGCTACAAAATACAATTTCTAAACAAAAACATATTAAAGCTGAATAATTCACAACATTAAGCTAGGGCCCAAAGCCCCTCAACGAAATGCATACAGATAAGCATCCTCTGTACTTCTGAGATCTCTGGAAGGTAATGTCCAAGTAATACCAAATCAAACATCAACATGCACTGGAGACACCCTGTCAACATTAAAACAGCAGGGAATGGAATAGTTCTACTTTACGTTATGCAAACTCGCATTCTTTTTCTACTGATTTATTTTACGAAGTAGAAGTCAGCTATAAAGAAAAAATTCCATTAAGACCAATCCCTGTCCCATTCCCCTAAGACCCACACTCGTCCTTCATGTCTGCCCAGCAGTACCTTTAAAACGAGCCGCTGTAACACTCGTTGAAAACGAATGAAGTTCCCTCTGAAGTCGTGGAGCGTCGCTCACTAAGTACGAATGCAAAGCTCTCACCGGTTACTGCCGCGGATAGCTGGCAGGGTCACACCCCCTCCCCTGTTGCCGTAGCGCTCTATCACCCCACCCCCTGCAGCTACTAATGCAATATTGCCGCGGAGGGAGGAGACACGCCTGACTGTAACTGCAGCAACAACACCAGCACGCGACGCTGCGCAAGGTAGCGTAATATGTGTGCGACAGCCTAACAGGACGTTGTGGGCTCATGGCCAGGATCTTGTTTGTGTACCGGAATAGTTTTTGTAGTTACGGAAGGTAAAAGCTGTTAGCTGTCTGTCATAAAGAGAAAAAAATAAAATAAAACAGAAAGATAAAAAGGTAATGTTATAATGTCAGTTCAGATGTCTGGTAGGGAGGAAGGGGTAGAATCTTACGACATGGAATGTTGGCTTTCGCCTCCCATTTTAAATTAATTGTGCTATGCCCTTTTTCGAGGTTAGTATACTGTGCCTCTGTCTTAACAGTGACACAGAAGTGATACCCGGGGTAAACCTACGATCTCCCATCCACTCATCAAGATTCCTCTTGAAGAGAGTCAATGAGGGACTCTGCCTAACCTGGACTGGGATTTTATTCCAGAGTGAAGGGAGCCTCTGGGTTATGAATCTGTCCCTCCAGCATGTCCTATTTATTTCAATGCTGAGGTTCAAGTCTCTCAAGCGCATAGCTCGATGGGATTTGGATTTTCTGAGGTGCAGCATGTCCATTAATTCCGGGTTGGACATGGCTTTATACGTTGGGCACAGATCGCCTCTGAGCAGGCGGTATGCCACTGAGTAGAGCTGGAGTTTCTTTAACCGGGCAGCATATGGCATCTGTTTGAGCCCTTTAATCCTCTTGGTGAGGTACTTTTGGGGACTTTCAAGTAGCTGCAGGTGTCTGGTAAGGTACATCCCAAAAGGGACATTGTACTCAATTATGGGCCTGATGAGGGATGAGTAAAGAGGCACAATGACCTCCCTTGATCTAGATGTGAATCCCTTCATGATTAGGTGGGCTATATAAAATGTTTTTCTATCCACTTTGGCCACGTGGTTGTCAAATGAGAGATTGCTATCAACCTGGGTCCCTAATTACTTCTGTACTTAATGGATTACCACCTATGTGGTAATTTGTGGGCACTTTGTTTTTGCCAAAGGGGATGACTATACACTTTTTGGCATTTAGCTTGAGGCCATGGCTCTGGCACCAGTTGTCTGTTTCTATGAGGCCCTTTTGGAGGATGCTTGTGTCGGCTGGAGAGTCGATTATGGCGCCCAGTTTGCAGTCATCTGCGAACTTGGTCAGCCACAGTCCTTCTGTGTTTGCCTGTACCTCCGAGAAATATATACCGAACAAGAGAGGTCCCAGGACTGAGCCTTGTGGGACGCCACTTGTAACTGGTTTGGAGTCTGACATGGCTCCAGCAATTCTAACCATGTGGGTTCTGTCCTTGAGCCAGTTTGCAACCCATCTAGTGACATATGGGTTTATATTTAAGCTGGTGAGCTTATCTATAATGCCTGAGTGGGGTATTGTATCGAAGGCTTTTGTGAGGTCCAGGTAGGCTGTGTGGACCACCTTCCCCTCGTCAATGGCATTGGTGACTGTTTCAAAGAAATCAACCAGGTTTAAGAGGCAGGATCTGCCCTTAACAAAGCTGAACTGGGTAGGATCCAATGTCTTTAGGTCCTCAATATCTTTATTTATGAGGTCCATGATGATCATTTCCATAGCTTTGCAGACCAAGCTAGTCAGGCTTATGGGGCGATAGTTTCTAGGATCTGTTGAGGCACCACCTTTGTGGAGAGGCACCACAGTTGCTGTACGCCACTCTTTGGGTACATATCCTGTAGTAAGGCTGAGATTGAACAGTAGTTTTATGTTTGGGTTTAGCTCTTCTTGGAGTTCATGTAGGACGCAGCCCGGGACACCGTCTGGTCCCATTGATGCTGTGTTTTTGCTTTGGAGGCGGCTCTTACCTGAGCATCTGAGATGTCAGGGGGGCAGCACTCTGCTGGGATAGATATTCGCCCTTTTGGTGGGGAGGGAGGGGAGTTTGCGCTGAACCTGTCAGCTAAGATGTTGGCAATGTCTGTGGGTTCGGTGTATTTTTTGTCATTTTGGACTAATTCTGAGCATATCTGGAAATTCCCACCCAGGTTCCTAACATAGCTAAAGAAAGCCTTGTGATTATCCTTAGTGTCCTGTGCAATTTTTCTCTCGAAGCTGGCCTTAGACGATTTTATGAGTGCCCGTAGTTTTTTGCTAATACTGATCACAGATGCCTTCCCTTTTTGGGATTTTGCTCTGTCATGTAGTAGCTTCCTCCTTCTATTGTATAGTTTGGTTATGGCTGGGGTCCACCAGACAGGACGTCTGCCTTTGGAGGATTGGGTCTTGGTTTTATTTGGGATTGCATGATCCATGCATTCCTGAAGGTGTTCATAGAATGCGTTTATAAAGCATTCTGCAGTCTGCGCCGTATGTTCCCCAGGCCCGGGGCTTTGAAGGATTCCACCTCAGTTTTGAGGAGTGTGAAATTTGCATTAGAGAGGATTTTCACTGTGGTTTTCTGGGCAGGGGTGGGGTCGGGATGTGAATATCCAGTGAGATTAGTTTATGGTCTGATCTTACCAGTGAGGGATACACTTCTGGTCTGGAGCATAGAGTCCCCATGTTGGTGATGATCAGGTCCAGTATGTTTTCCCCTCTTGTGGGAGTGGTAACAAGTTGTTCCATAGCATTTGAGTTTATAAATTCTAGGAACCTTTGGGCTAGGTGTTGGAGCTAGAGTAATGCTCCCAGTCTATGTTTGGGTAGTTGAAGTCACCCAATATAATGGTGTTTGGAGAGACCTTCATATTTTCCAGTGTTCTCAGGAAGGCCGAGTGGGGTTCCTGGGTTTGGGAGGGTGGTCTGTAGCAGGCTATAAACTGGAAGGCAGTTTTACCCACTGTTAGTTGCACATGGATAGTCTCTGATGCTTCGTGCTGTGCCACCAACCTGGAGGTGTGGGTATCTTTGACGAATATTGATACTCCCCTCCTTTTGTGGTTCGGTCCAAGTTTTGGGGCCAGAAAGCATGGTATGAGGTATAACCTGGTAGTGCTGGGGTGCTCTCGGAGCCTTGAACCAGGTTTCTGTTACTGCACAGATATCGATGTTCTCCATGCTAAGGAGAGTTTCGTGTGTGCATCTTGAGGTTTAGACTTGTGGTGTTGAGTAGCATTACTCTTAGTTTCTTATCCCTTGTGATACCTATGGAGGTGGGTTTGTCTTTTGAGCCTTGCCTAAAAAAGGCACTATGGGGGTAGCAAGAGCCTTTGCCAATATCCGAAAGCCCAGGGGTGACAGGTGCAAGCCGTCCCTAGCGAAGCATCGTGGCTTGTCGAGTATGTCGTCCCAGGCTGACAGGCATTCAATCCCCTTTGAATGACACCAATACTTAAGCCAATTGTTGAAATTGATCATCTTGTCTTCATATTGTGGCATCATTCTTGGTGAGGGTAAGATGCTACTCAAGGTCAGGGTCATAACGGCCTGGGCTACATGCTCAGAGAGCTCCTCTATGTCTCTTTTCATGTAGTCCAGGGAGGTATGTCTCAGGTCATTCACACCAGCATGGACAATGACTGAGTCATATTTGTACTTGCCTTGGAGTGACCTGAGTGCGTGTGTTATGTGGCGGATCCTAGCGCCTGACAGGCAGCTCACCATGACCTTCTCCTTGTTCAGCCTGGTGAGCGGGACGTCACTGTGCCTGATGATAGTCACCTATTACAAGTGTATCAGGTGTGTTGTTTAGCCTTAAGGGCTGTGACTGTTCGGCACACTGGCTTTGTGAGCTATGTGTTGCATGTGTTTTGTTTTGGGGTAGCGGTTGCTTGGGTGTCTGCTTTGGAGGTCTCTGCTGCTTAGGCAGATTTTTATTTAGAGCCTCCGAGTATGTTTTTGTTTGTTTATGTGTTTGGTTTGCTGTCGTGGTAGGTCTATGTGAGATTGGAATTGTAGTGAGTGTGGTTTCTTTCTCCACCTGACTGTTTACGCCAGTACTGAGTTGAGAGAGCTTAGCCTCCAGTTTGGCTATATGGTTGCATGTCTCACATGTGTTGGAATTTGTTGGGAGGAGGAGAGGGTTGTCTGTGTACATGAGGCAGTTGTAACATTGCCTCAAGATTCCCAGATTCACCAGCTGGACCAGAAAGGAGATTGACAACTGACCTTTGAACATGCTAGAATAGTATTGGGAATACCTTTATAATTGAAAAAAGGGCCAATGGGGAACAAGGTACTCAAGGGGAGTTTGTGAGGGTGTAGTGCTTTTAATTTTTTAGTGCTGACTTAGTGAGCAAGTGCCAGGTAACTTAAATGCAATGTGTTACAGGCAACATAAATGCAAAAACAACAAACAGTAACTTTCTTTCAAGTGAAGCAAGGAAATAAGTACAGTAAGCAATGCAGATATCACTAGGGATCCACAGAAGTGCTGAAAAGCCGCGTTTTAGGTGGAATTAGCATTTCAGGGAAATAACAAGCATACAAACAAAGCTAGATTCAGCAGGCCTGGATCTAGTCTATGCTACAGTAAACAAGATGTACCAACTTCAGTAAGAAACAGTTAAAATATGCAAGCACTATAAGCCTTTAACCAGAAATTCCCAGCTCAGAAGGGCAGAGTCAAGCCTCTCCACCCACAAGAGTGCAGACTACGAACCTTCGTAATGTAAAATAACTGGCCTGAAGCCCAAGTGCTTAAACCAGAACTAATACACTTTTAGAATAACAGACACTGAGCCCTCAATCAGCAGTTCCCAACTTAGAAGGATGTAAGCTACCTGTCCTGCCACCACAGTGCAGGCCACAAACCTTCCTAATGTAAAACAACTGGTCTGAAGACCAAGTGCTTAATCCAAAAGACTTAGAATGATAGCTACACTTTAATCAATTAACAGAGAAGAAAAACAAATGTGTATTAAGTATACTTGTAAATATGAGAGAGAAGCAGCAGGTGAGAATAGAGGTTCGAGTAATAGTGATGCAGATGAGTAGTGATTTAGGTACCCGCAGTGAGAATAGAGGTTCGAGTAATAGTGATGCAGATGAGTAGTGAGTTAGGTACCCGCGGTGGTGGTGCTGCGGTAGCGTTGTCGCCTCACAGTAAGACGCTGTCCGGTTTGATTCTCAGCTAGAGTGTCTTCTGCGTGGAGACATGTGTGAAGGGGCGTACCTTCGTTGAAGGTTGTGCGTCAGGGCTGGTAACTCGGCACGTAAAAATCAACTACCAATCTTTAGCGGACCGGAGTTCCGCTGTGGCGACCCCTAACTGGGAAAAGCCGAAAGAAACAACAACATGAGTAGTGAGTTAGGTGACGTGTCCAGTGAACAAGTAGCTGCAGTTAGATATTCTGATGGAGGTGTCTTTTGAGTGGAGCTCTGAATATGGGTAAAGATGAGACACTTTATGTGAATGAGTACCTCTCAACTGCCCAGATTTTTGCTTCATATTTTTGGTTTCCTCTTCTAAAAATGTGTGTTTTTCTGGCAAACTACAGAAGATTGATGTCACTAAATAGTGACATACATTTCAATTTCAGACTTCATATCTTTTAGAAAAATGTAAGCTAACACAAAACCTGTTATTCTAACAGCATTCTAAAATTATAAGAGCAATGTTTAACATCTGTCCCTATTTTTGGGTCCTTGTCCCTCCCATTATTTAAGGCTTTGTCCATATTTCTGACTTTAGGAAGTTGAGAGGTATATTGCCAGAGTTTGATTGTAAAAGTGGAGACGGGATGGTTGAAACAGTGCAGTTTGGTTTGGGGTGTCCGGAGTAAGGGAGGTAATTGGGAGAGGTTGCAGAGGTGGTAGGTTAGGTGAGAGTATTTAAAAGAGAAGTCATTGGCGAGTCTGCCACAAAATGACAAAGTTCAGCCTACCACTGTTGCAAGATCATAAAGATCACTGTTTTCCTACCTTCAGACTATTTCTTACTTCAAGAATCGGGACTGTCCCTAACTTCCTTTTATGTTCACTTTTTTATGTTCACTTGCCAGTATGTGGTGCATGTATGTATCTGGCAGCGCTATAGTTCAAGCAACCATGTCCAAAACTTGAACTTTTTTTTTTTTTCAGTACCCACTTGTTGCTTTTGTGTCTGGGACATGGATAAAGAGTCCTTGTGGGTTCTCTTTAAACAGCTTTATTTCATACAAGCACATTACTACTGTTGGCTACTGACTTTAATTTAAGCAACTTATATACAAACTAACAACTATGATCATGCACGCTCACTCCCTGGCTGTTCCTTCAAAGTGGCACTAGGGGTTTGCACGTGTGTGGATAATATAAGTGCACATACAGCCATGCATGTGTCTTAAAGATATAGCAAACACTTTACACTGTGATACTGCCTCCCTCTTTGAGAAATAGATCATGCGATTGTTATGAGACTGTTTAGCATGTAGAAATCATAGGTTACCCATAGTCATGCATTATACAATATTAAATATACATGTATGTACAATCAAGTCCACGTTGCTGCGTATTTCACACTTGGTTTAGATACTCGCCCATCTCGTGTGACATAAAACTGGGTATTAGATTTAGCAACTGGAACAGTTTCTGTAAAATGATTGATCTGTGGCATGTTCAAATCACTTTCTGGAATGGAGTCAGAATTTTGAACACATTCTGGTCTGGAAACAGTGTCTGACTCACTCTTCGATGTAGAGCCTGCATCACAGATACAATGTGATTACAATGTTGATGATGATTCTGGTACAGGAAGAAGATGTTTACGATTCTTCCTATACTCCACTCTTTCTGAATTTACCAAGTAAGATCTCGGCTCGGCACAGATGCCTGTAATCTGTCCTATTCGATCAAAACCTTTTGTTGTCTGGATTCGTACCATCTCGCCTTCCCTCAGCGGTCGAAGTAATCTGCTCAATCGGTCGTAACTAGATTTCAGGATATTATGCCTCTTAAATAATTGAGCCTTGATGGTTTTAGTGTTCTTGGATTTAGGCTGCAGCATACTTGAAGAAATGGGTAGCATAGTTCTAGTTTGCCTGGAAAGTAGTCTTTGAGCAGGTGAGCCAAGAATATCATCACGGGGTATGTTTCTGAGAGTAAGCAAATTGAAGAATACATCGGTATTGTCACGCTTTGACCTTTCAGCTAATTGCTTTGCACTCTGCATTGCTCATTCAGCTACACTATTGGACTGAGGATATTCAGGACGACTAGTGACATGTACTAAGTCCCATTCTTTTGCAAATTTCTGAAACAGCTGGCTAGTAAATTGAGTACCATTGTCAGAAAAAAGTTTATGTGGACTACCATGAACTGAGAAATGGCGTTTCAACTTAATAACATCAGTTGAGGTTAGGTTAAGTAGTAGATCAATCTCAAATCAATACGCATAAGAGTCTACCAGAACTAAGTAGTGTTGATTGTTCCATTCAAAAGATTTCAGTTGCTACAGTAGACCAAGGTAGTTCAGGGATTGGATTTAGCTGAAGTGGTTGTCTTTGCAAATGCGATCTGGTACTATTGCATACTGAACAAGAAGAAGGAACTCTATCAATGTCTTTTGGTAATGAAGGCCAAAATACTAATTTTCTTGCTCTTCTCTTAGTGGATGTGGACCCTGGGTGACCACGATGCAAAATCTGGATATATTCTTGTTGTAAGGAAGCAGGAACAACAGTTTTAGGACCTTTGAAAAATAATGCCGTCTTCCGTCAACAATTCATGTCTGTAAGGAAAATACATTTGCACTTCAGGTGGTACACTAGATTGCTTTGACAGCCGTCTGACCTTAATATAGTGATTGAGCTTCTGTAAAATTGGATCAGTCTGTGTGACCTCTTAACTCATCAAGTCTTCTTTTTTTTTCTTTTCTTCTTTCAGCTTTTCCTTGTTAGGGGTCGCCACAGCGGAACTCCAGTCCGCTAATGATTGGCGGTAGATTTTTACGGTCCCAATGTGCCAGGCCGATGCCGAACCTTCAACAAAAGCACACCCATTCACGCATGTCTTTCGAATGCCACTCGACCGTGGGTAGGACATGCAGACTCCACACAGAAGGCGCTAACTCATTAAGTCTAGTGGTGGAAAAATTGCGCACGGACATCACTTCAAAGGCAAATGGTTCTGTGTTAAACTGTTCTGTTGTAATTCTTGGAGATCTGGATAAAGTATCAGCCAGCTAAAGCAATTTGCCTTTTGTGTAGACCATTTTGAAATTGTACATTGTGAGTGGAATGCATAGGCTTCTTTAGAATAGTAACTAAAGATTGATGATCAGTTTCAATCTGAATAGCTCAGCCATAAATAAAATCATGAAACTTCGAGCATACTGTATCTCAGTATAGATTAGTGTTCTAGATGCATAGGCTACTGGTCTACCCTCTTGAAGTGTAACTGTGCCTCGACCAAATTTTGAAGCTTCACAAGAAAGAGTAACTGGTTTGTTCACATCATAGTATCTTAACGTAGGTGGGGTGGCAATTTTCTGCTTATGGTCTTCAGATGCTTTCTGGTGCTGTTTCAACCATGACCATGCAACATTTTTGCATGTGAGCTCTCTTAATGGTACTGTCAACTCACTAAAGTCTGGTATAAATTTGCCTAAATAGTTGACCATTTCCAGAAAACAGTGTACAGCTTGCACATTATCTGCTGCTGACATTTCAAGAATAGCTGCTTGTTTAGTTGGGTCCAGTCTCATACCTGTACTTGTAAACAAATGTCCTACATACATAACTTCTGGAAGTCTGAATTTGCACTATGGAGGATTGAGCTTCAAGTTTACTTCACGTGCTCTGTCTAGAACTTTCTTGAGGTTTCTGTCATGCTCTGCTTCACCATTGCCTCCAACCAGTAGATCTACTATTATGGCACAGGGATAACCCAAAAAAAGTTGTTCAGTTGCACTTTGGAAGACTTCACTTGCAGAATTTATTCCAAATGGTATCCTTAGGAATCTGTATCTGCCAAACGGAGTACAAAAAGTAGTTAGAAATGAGGATTTGTGATCCAGTATCACTTGCCACAATGAACTCTTTTGCATCCAAAACAGAAAATACAGTGGCATTTGGTATTAGAGCTGCAACCTCTTTGACTGTGCACATTGGATGATATGGTCTTTTTAATGCTTTGTTCAAATCTCTTGGGTCAGTGCATATTCTGATCTAGTCTGAGCTTTTTTTGTGAGCGGCTACCATGTTTGATACCCATTCAGTTGGTTCTGTGACTGGACAAATCACACCTTGGTGCACCATTTTATCCACACTGAGCCTTAACTTTATCTTGCATAGCTATCAGAACTCTTCTTGCTGGTCTGACTACTGGAGTAACCTCTGGGTCTAACTTCATGGAATACACAACTGGAAGTTTTGCCTAACCTGTCCTCAAAAACATCAGCATACTCTGAGAAAATGGCTTCTGAAAAATTAGAACTCGGAAATGCACTTACGTAATAAACTTCTTTAGCAAAAGAAAGCAGATTCATCTTTGAGACCAATAAAAATTGCACTGGTCTTCGTACTACATAGAATAACAAGTTGTAGCAGTTCTCGGCCAAATAACATGAAAGTATCACTGAACCTTCAGTCTGAATTTCTTCACCTCCATAAACAACAAGTCTGACACTAATGGTTACATTGAGTTGTTCGTTAGTTGTCACTCTAGCAAATGTGTCTACTGATATAACATTACACTTTGAACCAGTGTCCACTTTGAGTTCTGTGGAGCTTCCATTAATCCGGACTGTACAAAACACTGCACTTGTTAATAAGTTCACTACATCAATTCTTTTACCAAGCACTGATACACCATCTGCATAGAAAGCTGACTGCTTTAGGTCTACTTGATCAACTTGCTTTTTTTCTGCAACCTTTCTTTACAACTGTGTAAGGCTTAGTTGATTTGCAAAACGTTTGGAAATGGTTCTATTTTTTTACACTCGTGACATTGCTGACCAAATGCTAAGCACTTCTCTCTCTTTTAGACTCATGATTTGCATCACAGTTGCGATAGTTAACAATAAAGCTAGATTTGGGATTTGCTGATTCATGTTTATACTGCACTGAGCTGGCGCTGGAGCTTGCACCTTTCGTGGAATTTTCTAGAAAATCTGGGGGCTTCTTGGGAAACCCTGTAGCTGCCACATGCTTAGGCCTGCTTCTGTTTGCTATGTGTTGCATACTATCTACATGTACCCTGCAGCCAACTGAAACCATGCTCATATCACTCGCAAGCATACTTGTGTGTTTCTTTGTCACCTCGTGGATTTGACACATCTCTATGGCCTTGCTCAACGTTAAGTCACTGTCACAAAGTGAAGTATTTCTCACAGCAGCACTATTAATACCGTATACAAGCCAGTCCTTTATTAGCTCATCTTTTAAATCACCAAACTGACACATTTTAGCTCTTGTTTCTCAAGTCAGTTATATAAGCTTCAAATGTTTCCCCTGGTTTCTGATCTGTTGTGTAAAACAAATGCCTCTCTAATGTAATATTCGTCTGGGGTTACACATTTCTCTGAACTTTCAGTTCAAACACTCTGGGTTTTTCCTTGATTCAGCTTGTACAACAATATGGTGGTCTGCACCTTCTCCTTCATATACTGCTGGTGCATACACAAATTAATACTCTCTTTCAATGGCCTCTGACCCTGCTAGGTTTAGCACAATGAATGCCTTGGTGCATGCATCTTTGTCAATAAGCTGCTTGTATAAAATATCGTATTCTTACTCAAATATTCTCCAATTCTCTGCAATATTCTGATCAAACACAAGTGGTGGGGGTTCTCAAAATTCATCTGCCATATCAACACATACCAGCGAAGGGTTTTGCAAGTAAGCATAAACATGCACATATGCCAGAACTAATGCCAGTAATTGTCCAATGCCTTTGTACTTTGACGTTATACCTTTGTTGGGCTTTTCAGAATTATGCAAGTAAACAAACTCATAGTATTTTCAAATAACTGGGCTTTGCAAAGTAAATTTCTCAGGTGTTTTGCTACTTTTGTAATGTTGTGGTAAGGGCGAAAATGCTAAAGTAATTTATCATTATTTTAAGAAACATTCGAGAACTTTACAATGCGACTGAATAACTCATGAGCACTGTAACACTCTTGTAATAGGTTTATAGGTTCATAGCTGTGTACTAGGTTAGTGACCACAAGGGCCCTTTTAAGCCTAGCCATGCATCCCACATCTCTGATAAGTTCTGATACCCTTGATAAGTGTAACATGGGCCTGGGAGATGAACCATTTACAGGTTACCTGTGTCTGTTACAGACAGGTGCAAAATCAGGGATGAATTTCTGGTCTCCCATCCAATTGTCCAAGTTGTGCTTGAATTGGGCTAGAGAGGAACTCTGCTTCACATGGATAGGACACGTATTCCACAGAGGGGGAGTCTCTGGGATACATATCTCTCTCCAGCAGGTCCTATTTATATCATAGACAAGGTTTAAGTAGTTAGAATGGGTAATTCTGGTGCTGTTTGTTTTGTGGATATGCAGGAGGTCCATCAAAGTGGGGTCTGACAATGCCCTGTATGCCAGGCATAGATTTGCCCTCAAAAGCCTGTAGGAGACTGAATACAGGGATAGGGCCTTAAGGAGGTCTACATAGGGCATATCGGGACCTCTGTGGACGTTCCATTTGTTGGATGTGCCCAGTTAGGTACATACGAAAGGGGGCATTGTACTCAATGATGGGTCTGATGAATGCTGAATACAGTGGAACAATGACTTCCTTGGACTTAGATGCCATACCTTTGTTTATAAGTTGTGCAATATGGAATGATTTCCTCACCACTATAGACATGTGATGATCAAAAGCTAGATTGCTATCTGTGTGTGTCACTAAGTCCCTGACTACTGGGTCAACTTTAAGGGGTGTATTGTCAATATTCATGCTAAGAACCCTAAAAGTAAAAAGGAACTTTTAATCAAACCCATTCCCATCTGCTCCACGAAAATTACTCCCAGCAAGGACTTTCAGTGAAACTTGGATCCTGCCTATCCTGCTATAATCCTCCTGAATGTCCCATACCGGACGTTCATGCTAAGAACCCTCAAAGTAAAAAAGGAACTTTTAATCAAACCCATTCCCATCTGCTCCACGAAAATTACTCCCAGCAAGGACTTTTAGTGAAACTTGGATCCTGCCTATCCTGCTATAATCCTCCTGAATGTACCATACCGGACGTTCATGCTAAGAACCCTCAAAGTAAAAAAGGAACTTTTAATCAAACCCATTCCCATCTGCTCCATGAAAATTACTCCCAGCAAGGACTTTTAGTGAAAGTATGTGCAATGCATCAACATTATTGTGATATATAGAGCCAAGACATAATTTTTTACCAGGTAGTCGAGCGACTCCCTGCCAGGTCAACCAGCAGCCAAACTCCCGTTCTCTTTTGTTTCCTTATAGTCCCTACTCTCACTTTTAGTTTCTATTCCCCCCATCCTGAACTATGATTGCCCCCTCTTTCCTTTAACCTAATATCTCCCTTTGGCGACTTTGTCACATTATACAGACTGCCCACCAGGTGTCGCTCCTCCATCATCCTACTGTATCTACTACTACTTCCTGTCTTATCCTGCTCTCCTACACTGCTCCTGGACATCTCCCCCACTGCTTACTCACTCGCTTCTGTCCCTGGACCACCTACTCATCTCTCCCTCTATAAACACCCCCTCCCTTTCCTTCATAGGCCTTTTTCTTCCTCTGCTATCTTTTGCTATACATCCACCCTCTTCTATTCTACTCTGTAAGTCCTTCAAACTCACACATATCGTTGCTAACTTACCTTCTGGATCTCACACTTACTGATTGTGTTTCCTCTTACTCTCCTTTCTTTGGCTCTTCCCGCTCCGTTCACCCTGCGGGCTCACTCCGCTGCCCTACCCTGCCCCCATATCTCATCCGCCCCCAGCACTTCACATACTCCTCCCACTCATAACAATTAACTAATCATATTCTTGTCCTTATTACCCCTCCCACCTATCAATTAACTACTCTTAGCCCTCTCTTTCCTACCCCTCCCACTCCTTCTCCTCTACTCCACCCACTCCAGTATCCTATAGTCATCTCTATCCTCAGCTCCCTCCCCTCCTCCCGTTAATAATCTCTTCCCCCTCTTCTTCTTTCCCACTCCTCCTCTACCTCCACTTCTACTCCTGTTAATAATTTCCTTTATCTTCTTCTTCTTTTCCACTCCTCATCTACCAACCTATCCTCTTATCTACATTTCCTCTACGTTACAGCTCCCTAATCTAAGTATGCCCTCCCACATCCTCTATACTTTCCAAGTCCCTCTCGCCCTTCTCATACTTCTAATTCCTCTTCTTCATGCTACTTCTCACTCTTCCAATTCTCCTCCATTCCTACTACATTCTCAAGTAATCCCTTGCACTTACCTTCCCCCACTTCCATCTACTCATTTTCACTCCATATCCTCCTCCCTCATTCCGCCTAACACACTACACCTATTCCATCCCAAACACTACTCCTCCACAACTAAAACCTTCTTCCATAAACTACCACTACCCTCTAACAACTCCCTACCACGCAAACCTTTAAGACTAAAAGTTCTCTCCTGCACTGTCTTAGCCTTATCCAGAGATATTCATTCCAATCCCAGACCCTGCCTCTTTACCAATAACTCCCACCTCCCTCCCCCTTCTTCTCCTACTACAATTAACCCTGGCCCCCCCCCTACTTCTTCTACCACAATTAATCCTTTTCCCCCTTCCACTCCTTCTACTCTCTCTGCTAACACTCTTAAATTCTTCACTATGAATGCACAGTGCCTAAACAACAAATTTCACTTGCTACAAGCCTGGATTAACCATAACCAACCGGACATTTTAGCTATCTCTGAAACTTGGCTAAAACCTCATATTGCTGACTCTGAATTCTTACCCCCTGGTTTCCACATCCTTAGAAGTGACCGATTAGATAAAAAAAGGTGGAGGCTCTACTGTAATCTACTCCAACCTTCTCTCCCTAATCCCCCTTCAAATCCCAACCCCACATTTTAAAAATACTGAAATAACTGCAAGCCTCCTTCGACTCAATAAACATAAAAACATCTGCATAATTTCCTTATATATCTCCCCAGGTCACAACATCTCTACCCTAGAAAACATTCTTCTCCAGGCCTCTTCTGAAGTTAGGTACGAAACCTACATTATTGGTGACGTTAACATTGACAGGAATAAAATCAATACACCTTCTCCCTCCCTGTCCATTAACCTCTACAACTTCTCCCAAGTAATCCACTTAACAACTCATCCTAAGAAAAACCACCCCCCTGGTTCAATCTTAGACTGGATCTTAGTCTCTCACCCAAAGAAAATAACTCTTTCTGGCACTGTCCCCGACTCCTTCAGCGACCATCTCCCTGCCTTCATTCACCGCTCAGCCAATTCCACTCAATATCAACACCACTACATTCAAACCCGTAATCTTAGCAACTTCAACCCCACAATGTTCTCAAACATTCTTAAACAAATAAATTGGAAATTCTAAACTCTCTCACACTTGACGATGCCGTAGAACACTTTAACTCTGTCTTCCTAAATACTCTCAATTCCCTAGCCCCTCTAAGAAACAAATGTGTCAAAGCCAATCCTGCTCCTTGGCTCTCCAAAGAGACAAAAAGCATGCACCACAGGGACAAATCCTGGAAGCTTTACCAAAAAAGTAAAATGTCTTCCACATTACTTCAGTATACCCAACTCCGCAACCAAGTAAAGAAATTAATCTCCATAGACAAAAAAAAAACTTCTGTAATAAACTACAAACCAACAACAGGAAAAACCCAAAACAATTCTGGAATTCAGTCAATTCCCTTCTGCATCCAGAGTCTAGGAATAACTCTTGCCCCGACCCTAGTTTAACAGGCTTGGAACTGAGCTTGCACTTTAACACTTTACTGAATCCATAGCTAAGCTCACTAAAACTTTCCCTAAAAACAATCTTCCCAACTCTCTCTCCCTTTTTCCCAATAACACTAACAACTGCCCCCTTAACTTCCAGATCAAACCAGTTTCAACAATCTTTATAAAAAGGCTCTTATCTAAACTAAAGCCTTGCTCCAATGCCCCGACAATATACCCCTCCTCCTTTCTCAAATGTGCGCCAGAAGGCATAGCTCTCCCTATCAGTATCCTCATTAACAGATCCTTAAAAGAGTCTTATGTACCCAAACTCTGGCGCTCAGCCTACATCCTACCTCTTTACAAAGGTGCCAAAAACACAAACATTTCCAATTTCCGTCCAGTCGCCCTTCTCTCCCCAATATCCAAAATATTAGAAAAATGTGTTCACCACCAACTTATGCCATTCTTAACCCAGAATCACCTCCTAACACCCACCCAACAGGGCTTTCACCCTGGCCATAGCACCATAACTGCCTTAATATCCTTCCTAGAAACTGTCAATCGAGCTCGAGATTCTGGATTACTAGTATCCACACTACTGCTAGATCTATCTAAAGCTTTTGACACCGTCTCCCATAAACACCTTCTCTCACATCTCACCAACCTTAATCTCTCCCCCACTACTCTAGCCTGGTTCTCCAGTTACCTATCTGACAGTTCTCAAGCCGTCAGATGGAAGAACTCTATCTCCTCCTTCTTGCCAACACCAACTGGCGTTCCCCAGGGGTCTATCCTTGGACCCTTACTTTTCAACATCTTTATTAATATCCTCCACTCTGCCATCCCCGATACAACAGTCATCCAGTACGCTGACGACTCTTCTCTAGTCTGTGCCGCCTCTAACCTACCTGAACTACTAACCAAAACCCAAATAGCATTCCCCACTACAGAGAACTGGATGCAACAAAATCATCTCTCCCTCAACTCTAACAAATCTAAAATTCTACTCTTACCCCCACTAGGGCTTTCTCCTTTGACAAAAACGCTTTCATAGTCCTAAGTCAAACCAACACTGCTATAGAAGTCGTTCCCTCTGCAAAACTTCTTGGCATTACTATAGATGAAAATCTTAAATTTGACATCCACATTCACCAAAACATAAAGAAAACCCACCAAAAGTTAGGTATGCTCTATAGGAATAACCGCTTTCTCACCAACTCCTCTAGACATACCCTGGCAACTACCTACCTTCTACCTACACTACTTTATGGTGCCCCTCTCTTAACTAATCTGTTCTCTTCTAACATCTCTAAACTTGAAACTTGCTATAATAAGATCTCTAAATTTGCCACTAATTCTAAAACCTCAACTCACCACTGCCTTTCCCTACAATCTCTGAACTGGCTAGAACTCTCTAACCACCTAGACTACCTCCAACTAACTACAGCTCATAAATTAATATTCTACCCTGAAAATGCCCAGCTTTAACAAATATCCTTCCTCCATACATCCCAAATAGATCCCTGAGATCCAAACACCAAAACTTAGTCTCCATTCACAAACCAAAACGTCCCGCTGGCCAACTACTTCTCTCCTTCTCACTAGGTAAGAAATGGAACTATCTTTCTCCTTCTCTCAGGACTACACCCAACTCACAATCCTTCAAGACCCAACTATTTCTATATCTATCATCCAAATGGAACTGCTCCTGCTTCCACCCTACATAAATTCTAGTGAATACCCCACCGACTGTTCTACATCACTTGCATTTCTCTACTGTTCTCCTAAAATAGACTAAGCAGTCTTTCTCTGACTATGGAATTTCTTCCTCAATACTACATATTGTAAATACTGTATGTATCTGTACCACCAATGTAAAAAAAAAAACAAAAAAAAAATTCCTATTGCTACAGATATTAGTATCATGTTGTTTTGAATTTGGAACTCCTGTAGAAGGTGTTCTCTATTACCTGTTAGCTGCATTGTTTGATTTACATCTTAGGCATTTGCATTACTGATTGTATGACTTTTATTCTTGTATTTTTCTTTAACATTTTGTAACATTTAATGTATTTGTATTGCTTACGGAGCTTTTCTCCCCGGGCCTCCACTGAAAACTGGCACTTTTAGGCCCAGTGGACTTCCCTGGTAATCAAACTGAAAATAAAATAAATAAATAAAATAAAATATGATAGTTACCAGGGATGGATGACTTCCCAAAGGGTATTATGCATTTCTTGGCATTTAGTTTTAGTCCATGGCTCTAACACCAGTTGTTTGTCTGTGTCAGCCCCTCCTGGAGAATATTTGTGTCAGTGTGAGATTCATTGACAGCTGCTAATTTGCAGTCATCTGCAAATTTAGTCAGCCAGAGACCACTGACATTGGCCTTGACTTCTGAGAAGTAAATGCCAAAAAGGAGCGGTCCAAGGATTGATCCCTGAGGGACTCCACTTGTGACTGGCCTCTTTGTAGTGGTGGACTCCCCAATTCTAACATCCTGGGTCCTGTCTGTGAGCCAGTTGGCTATCCACTGGGTGACATATGGGTTTGTACCTAACCTCTTGAGTTTGTCAACAATGCCAGAGTGGGGTGTTGTGTCAGATGCCTTAGCCTGGTCAAGGTAGGCAGTGTGAATGATTTTGACCTCATCCATTGCTTTGGTGACCTTCTCAAAGAAGTCCACCAGGTTGAGTAGGCATAATCTGCCCTTGACAAAACCAAACTGGGTTGGATCCAGTGTCTGAAGGTTTACTATTTCTTTGTTGATCATCTCCATGATAATTCTTCCATGGCTTTACATATAAGATTAGTGAGACTTATGGGTCTGTAGTTTCCAGGGTCTGTAGATAGCCCACCTTTGTGCAGAGGGATGACTATTGCCTTTCTCCATTCATGAGGCATGAAGTCTGATTGGAGGCTACAGTTAAATAGTAATTCCAGAGGCCCTGATAGGTCATGTTTCATGCTATTTAGAAGGCATCCTGGGATATTGTGTGGGCCCATTGATGCAGTGTTCATGGTCTTAGAGCAGTAAGGACCTATTCCCTAGTGATAGTAGGGGGAGTTATATTTGATGATATTTACTGAGGGAAGGTTGAGGGGGAGAGAGGAATAAAGTTGGAGCTGAATTTATCAGCCAGGAGGTTTGCTATATCTTCTGGCTCAGTATAGGTGGCTCCATTTACAATGAGCTCTGCACACAATTGGGTACTGCCTTTGAGATTGTGGATATAGCTAAAGAATACTTTGGGGTTGTCTTTGGACTGGGATGCCAAACTTGCCTCAGATTTGACTTTGGTAGACTTTATTTGTCCTCTTGAGTTGTTTGTTTAGGTTCGGAGTGCTTTTATCCTGCTGGGTGCTGTACTTCCTAATTTTTGCCACGGTTTTCTTCCTCCTGTTATACAGCCAGTTGATTTTGTGATTCCACCAGGGTGGCTTGTTTTTTGAGTTAGTTCTGTACTTCTTCCCGGTGGGTACAACTGCCTCTGTGCAGCTATTACCATGCTTATACAAGGGTTTCTATGAACAGTTCTGCATAGATAGAAGTGTTCTCCAGCTTTATGGGGGCTTCAAATTTTGCCAGGTTCTCACTTACTAGCAGGAGGTTAGCCTTAGAATAGTTCTGAATATTCCAGGTTTAGCTGGGGGTCCAGGTTTTATTTTTACTTCAAAGGAGACCATTTTGAGGTCTGACCTTACAAGGGAAGGCATTACAGTAGGGGGTGTGCAGCAGTCTCCCATATTAGTGAGGACCAGATCCAGTATGGTTGCACCCTTGGTTGGGGTATTGACTTGCTGGTCCAGGGAGTTTGTGTTTACAAATCCAGGAATTTCTGTGCATGTACAGTTCATGTCGTATAGGTTTCCCAGTTAATAGTAGGGTAATTAAAGTCACCCATGAATATGATATTGGGTTGGATGGTTAGTGTTTCTAATACGTTTAAATACATGGTATAGGTTTCCTGGGTCATGGAGGGGGATCTGTAGCTTGCAAGGAAGTGGTATTGGATTTTACCTATGGTGATATGAACATGGAGCAGCTCACGTGCATTGTCCTGTTTGACCAGCCTTGAAGTATATTTATTTTTGATGTAAATGGAGACACCTCCACTTTTAGTCCCTGCCTGAGAAGCAGCTAGCCCAAATGTGTGGAAGGCATTATAACCTTGCAATGTTGGTGTGCTTTCAACGGATTTAAACCATGTCTCTGTGACCGCACAGACATCAGCATTCTCTAGGGTAAAGAGAGCTTCTAGGGAGTGGAGTTTTTTGTTTAGGCTGCTAGCATTGAGCAGTAATACCTTTAGATTTGCTTGGTTTTGATTTGCTATGTCAGAAGTATTTTCAGATTGGCATTGCCTAAAAAAGGCATTATGGGGGAAGACAATGTTTTACCTAATATTTGAAAGCCTAGAGGGGAGAGATGCAGACCATCCCTGGCAAAGCAGAGTGGTCTGTTGACCATCTCCTTCCATATTGACAAATATTGCACTGGGACTGTTGAAGGTATTTGTTATGTGTACTTTGTCTAGGAGGTCTTTTTGGTTTAGGAAGGTTACATGTAAGTGCCTCAGGAAATGTGGATCTATATGTCTGCTTTGAATTGTAATGCCATCTTTTGTAAGTAAACACCTCTTGTCAGTGTAAGAAACATGTCAGGCAACTGTATAATGCAAATAAATCAAACATCTGTTGCCTTAAACTCTAACTTTTCGACGTAATTGCACTTTGCAAATAACTGCATACAGTACACTGTAATATCCCCAAATGACAGTACCTTACTAGGCAACTCTTTACAGTACAAGAAGCAGTCTGTAATGGCAACAGTTTGCAAATAGACACACCCAGCACAAGAAACTTTTCGAAATGGCTATACTTTGATTGCATTACATCAAATAGTTGCACTTTGCAGACAATAAACTCTTCAAAATACATGCACAGTGGTAAGCACACACACTGTAAGCACTTTTACATGCTTTGAGATACTTTGAATAACTCTAGTTATGCCCTTGCTACAGTTCAAAGTTGTAGTTATGGCCAAATACAGTACTTTGCCAAAACACATATAGTTGTCTTGCTTTATTTTGCTTAATGTGCCCCTTTTCTTATTATAAGGCTTGAACTCCCTCACCTCCTTCAATGGTATCAACTCACACTCGCCCACAAACTAGTAAACCATCCACTAAATGTCCCATCCCTCCAGAATCTACTCCAACCCTGTTGCACCACCAGACCACTAAGATCCAGCAACAAAAATCACTTGCAGATCACTAAAGCCAATAACTCTGCTGGTGAAGCACTATTCTCTTGCTCCATAGCCAAATTATGGAACTCCCTCCCACCCACAGTTACCTCCGTACCATCATGCACCCACTTCAAAACTTTACTAAAAGCGCACCTAAAAGCATGCTGGCTATGCCCTTGCAACTCCCACTCTAATATCACCCACCTCATCCAACCACTACCTTTTTTTCCACCCCGCTAACTATCTTGATTATAGCAAGCTCAGATGCTCATAAGCCTACTACTTATTATACAGCAGGAAATTCTTATTGTAACAATTGTTAATGTCTGTGATGTACTCCGCAGATAAAGATTCTAGTTGTCTACTGATGTACCATGTTCTGCATCTGTAACTATGTTTGTAATTGTTAATTGCTATGTTAATCAAATGAATTGCTATGTAAATCCAATGTAACTACTGTCTGTATATTTTAACTGTGGAGCTTTTCTCCCCAGGCCTCTGCTGAAAATGGACCTACGTCCAGTCGGACACTCCCGGTTAACAAATATAAATAAACAAATAAATAAAATATCCGTTTTACTCATTTAAGCTCTATTCATGCCCAATATACTTTTCTCGTGCTTGTTTTACTCTAAACATGCCCAACTTTGCCTTGAACACACTCGTTTTGCTTTACTGTTAATCGTTTCATTGAATACTTTTAAACATAGGTTCATAGGTTGGTACTAGTATATCAGCCCTAGGGTCTATACAAGCCTAGCCATAACAACTCCCTGGCTATTTCTTCCCACAATATTTACTTCCCTGGACCCCTGTCTAGCAGGGGACTGATGTGATCCCCGGGGTGAATTTCATATCTCCAATCCAATCATCAAAGTTCCTTTTGAAGAGGGCCAAAGAGGCACTCTGCTTGACATATATGGGCAGTCTATTCCAGAGTCTGGGGAGTCTCTGAGTTAGGAACCTATCCCTCTAGCATGTTTTGTTCATTGTGATGGCAAGGTTTAGATCCCTGGAATGTGTTTCTCTAAGGGATTGGGATTTCTTTAAGTGTAGCATGTCCAACAGCTCTGGGTTTGACATGGCCTTGTATGTTAAGCGGAGATCGCCTCTGAGTAGATGATATGCGACAGAGTATAGGTGGAGTTTTTTAGACAGTCAGCAGAGGGCATCTGCTTTAGGCCTGTGATTCTTTTAGTGAGGTATTTCTGTGGCCTTTACAGTTGTTGCAGATGTCTTGAGAGGTACATACCAAACGGCGTGTTGTATTCTATAATGGGTCTAATGAGGGATGAGTACAGTGGGACAGTGGCCTCCTTTTTTCTGGATGAAAAGCCCTTAGTGATGAGGTGTGCCACATAGAAGGATTTCCTGACTGTTGTGGCAATGTGGTTATCAGTGGTGAGACCACTGTCCACCTGTGTCCCTAAGTCTCTTATCAAACTTTCGGTGTTTAGTGTACTGCCACCTATGTGGTAATTCATGGGTACATGTTTTTCCCAAAGGAGATAACTGTACATTTCTTAGCATTGAGCTTGAGCCCATGGCTCTGGCACCAAGCATCTGTTTCTGTAAGGCCCTTTTGTAGAATTTTCTTTAGTTAACAAACTTTTCATACTTTCCACCTGTCTGATAATGCAGTTTGTGCCCTTGTAATGCCCCTTTATTGTCTTTCGTATCAAATAAATAGTTTGTGTTATTCCTCATTACGTTTGATTCTTTCTGGCTATGTTTGTGCACTTTTCTCTCGGTTTTACCTTCACTGTCATCTTTGCACCGCATGGCTACAAATATTCTTCTCTCTTCCATCCAGGTTCTGACACCATGTCGCTTTCGTCTGTGAGAAACGAATAAAGATTCCTCATGGGTTCTGTTCAGACAGCTTTATTTCATACAAACACATTACTACTGTTGGATACTGACTTTAACTTAAGTAACTTATATATAAACTAACAACTGTGATCATGCATGTTCACTCCCTGGCTGCTCCCTCAAAATGACATTAGGGGTTTGCACATGGGTGGGTTATATACATGCACATACAGCCTTGCATGCTTCTTAAAGATATAGCACATACTTTACACTATGATCTACACCACTCCTGCCAACTATTTGGCTGAGTACCCCATTTGCCAAACAAGGACTGATCACAGTGTAGTAAGCACACAGGCAGCCATCAGGACTGTTTTTTTTTTGTTTTTTTTTTTTGCATTACTGCCTAACTGTATTCTGCACATGTCTAAGAGAGCACAAAAGGTGGAATATTCAGTGGTCATAATGTTGAGACATCACACACTTGCCAGTCAAGTACCCTTGCACCCTTCAGTAGGTGAGCTGTTTTCTTCCAAATGAGTTCCTTGTCTCCACCAGAGACAGAGATTGGAAATGTATCCCTGTGACACACAACCGCCCCCCCCCACACCCCTGGGAGAGGTGAGAATGCAAAGTCTTATTATGTGTCCTCCACAGCTGGCTCCCCCAGCATCCAAAACCCTAATCAGACAGGTCATTAAGGGCATAGTGATCCACTAAGTAACCAAGTTTTGAATGATGCAAACAATCAGACTTAGAACTTTTCATTACTCCCCAAGCATTGAATAATACGCCAGTCCTTTTGATGTTCCACTAAATGATGCACAGTAGTCATCATGATACATATAGCTGATCATTTTGCCGGGAATTAAATGTGTTTTGCAGAGGGGAGTTTTGAAGTAGAAGTAAATGAACAAAATTGCCTATACCCCTACCCAAAAACAGTACATGCTGCTGAGCCCACCCCCAAGAGTTCAGATCACAACTATGGCTGTAAAGTAAAATACAGCACAAATACATCTTCAGGATAGCTGAATAGAACATGTACACTAACTCATCAGAATTGCTCAGTCTTTCTTATTTAATTTCTTATACTCTAAAATAGCACTCATGGGGACTTCTGTAATGACATGGTTTTCTTTTTCAGTTTATTTATTCTGTTCTTTATATGCATTTTGTGAAATCATACAGTATTATTCAATAAACTCTTTGTAGGCTTTGTGTTTGCAAGGTGAGCAGCAGCGCTAATTACATATTCATGCAGCGCACTGCGTTTAAACATGTGTGGTTTCATGGCCGGCAACAGTCTTACCTCCCAAGAAACCATGTAAACTAACACAGATAGCAGACCTGTTTACCTACAAGCAAACTAGGTTAGTAGGATTGTGCAGAATGCCACAATGATTACCAGGGTTTATCATATAGCAATGTATATCTTCCAAGTACACTACAGTACAGTGTATACAGTGCAGAGTATTGTGAAATCCCATTCCAGGCATTCTGTATAAAAGTGTAAATTATTTGTAATGGTGCATGGAATTCGATTTAAAATAAAGTCAGGGGGAAGTGTATGTATTGAACAGAGACACACAGATGAATTGTAGGAATGAACACAGGGAGAGAGGAAAGGTGAAACATCATAATGTACAGCAGGTGAGGGCATGTAAATGGAAGACAGTTGTAGCAGGAACACTAATCACATATCAACATGGTACAGTATGGACTGCACAGTGAAACTGTATGTTACTATCAGACAAGGTAACGTAATGGAGAAGATGTCTTTGTGATATAAGTATCCTGACATGAACAATGGAGAAGACATTTATCAGGGATGTTATATACAATTAGGGTTGGGTGCATATTGTGAAGCTGTGCAAACTGATTTGGCTAAATATGATTGTAATGTCAGCAGAGGTCTCCAACAAGTGGGACACAGTTACAGGCTCATGGACAACAATAAAGAAAAGCATGGACAATATCAGAATAATACCACCAGAAATCCCATGTCTGTGACATAACATATGTGATTCTGAGTGATCATAGATGGTTCTGCATGAACACACTTGTACAACTATTGTTGCATGTTAGCAATCTATGAGGGTAATCAAGCACACCGTCCTGACACTGAAACATCTGCTGGAGTCAGCAATCTATGAGGATAATCAAGCCCACCATCCTGACACTGAAACATCTGCTGGAGTCAGCAATCTATGAGGGTAATCAAGCACACCATCCTGACACTGAAACATCTGCTGGAGGTGTTAGGAGTGACACTGCTGTAACTGTATGTGACATTATGATCAATACAGACTAATTAACTGGTGTGCATGGTGTATATAACCACAGTGTCACGAATATAACCCATGCCATCAATGTCGTCAAACAGCTATGTATGTACTGTGTGCATCACCGGAACAGGCATCACTCATGCATCTGGTATAACACCTTGATGGGGGTTCCGCACCATCAGACAGTAATGTTTATGCAACAAAAAGAATATAGAATACCTAGGTATGGCCAGTAATATTTGTGAGGGCTCACTGTGGCAAAGGTGGCACACTTCAGTTACACATCACTGGAAGATGTGTAGGGAGGTACATGAAGAAGGGTGCATTATACTCTGTTATTGGTGTAATGAAGGTTGTGAACTGTGGAAGTATTATGGCCTTTGATGTGGATGTCCTGCACATACTCAGTAGCTGTGTTACATACAATGGAGTAGTCACTGCTGTGGCCACATGCTGGTGGACATTCCACATACCGTCTACCCCAAGACACAGGTCACATAGCATTTAGTCTGCTTATAGGGTGTGATGTCTACATTATCGTTGGGTTGTGTATTTGTTTTCATAAAATAACAAATACCACCATGTTTTTGTTTTATTTCGTCTGTTATCATGGCTGTGGCAGCAATCTTTGGTGTGTGTTCCTACTGTCTGTATTATACTAATGTCACAGTTAGAGTCACTGATTGCCCACAATCTGTAGTCCTCCAGACAGCTGTTTGGACACAGGATGTGTATGCCATTCTTGATGTCTGTGAATTAAATTATGGACAGGAAAGGGCCTAGCAGACAGCCTATGCAACATGCATCCACTGGACTTGAGATATAGGTAATTTCTCACATTTCAACATATTTAGATGCCACGTATGTGATACACTGGTCTACCCATTTGGTGATATAGGTGTTTATGGCCACATCTGACAGTATTGAGTGAATTCTTCAGTGTGAATTTGTGTGAAATGCCTTGGCCTGGTCTAGTTCCACAGGATGATAGTGTTGTTGTCATGCATGCTCTTGATGACCTCTTTCAGGACATCTAACAGATGTAACAGACTTAATGTAGCACTAATAACTCGCACGTCTTTTGCACACAGCCAGGATATTATAAGTGTCCCTTTAGAAAAGGTCTATAATTACATGTTGTTCTACCAAACAGATAAGGAGACTCAGGATATGTCTATACATGCATGCATCAGGTGCTGTCCCCCTCCACACAGATGTATGTATGTTGATGTGCAACCTTCTACAGGAACATATTCTGTCTGGAGGGGGTGTTGAAGTGTGTATCCAACCGTGTTAGGTAGATGTATGTTCTGAGTCATGCCAAAGGCGATCTGTGATGTCACAACCTGTTGATTCCATGTGATAGGCCTGGATGAAGGTAAGACAGTACATGCTGCCTATCTTGATCTTCCCTAGGGTTTGGACACAATCCCCCACTCAGGTATTATTGAGAAACTCTCCCAGGTGTGGATTAACCCTTCTGTCACTAGATGGTTAACCAGCTGGCTGACTGACAGAACACATACTGTGAAAGTTGGTGAATCAACCTGTACCAGTAGAGCTGTCAGCACTGACATTTGGAATCTATTTATCAACAGTCCAGACTAAAGCATGTAGCCTTTGGCTTGCCAAGTTTGCTGATTATTGCACATTAGGTGCAATTACTGAGTTCACTAATGATGTTAACATATTATAGGAGGAGCTAACACAAATGATTGGTGCCAAAGCCACACGGCCTACAAATGAAAGCAAAAATGTGTCATTATTTTTGCCTTCTACAAAGTGGAATTCCCCACTAATTACAACATTGACAACACTCTCCTTATACTCAAACCCAGCGGTGCGAGACCTGCTAACACATGTAGATAACGATCTGAACCTCAACCTCCTAGTTTCCACAATGGTATGGAAAGGCTACGTCATGCATCTCATAAGTCAGGCCAGCGTATCCAGATCTGAGGATGTTATAACAGCACTGTACTCAACCCTCATCAGAACACTGAGTATAATGCTCCTTTTTGCATGTGCCTCACCAGACACCTGCAGCAGCTGGAGAAACCACAGGAGTTTCTCACTTAGAAAGTAAAGGGCCTACAAACAATGTGTCATGACATATGAGGATACACTAAAAGCCCTGTCACTGTAATCTGTATCGTACAGGAAGGGGTGACTTGTGCCTGGCCTATAGGCTGGTGTCTGACCCTGCCCTGATGGAAATACTGTACATCTGCAAATCAGCTATAGCTGATGAAATCATCAGATTCTGGTGAGAGGAAAATGGTAATAGCAGTGTCCCACATGCTGGAGTGAAATTCTCTCTCTAATGTCAAGCAAGTACACAAACACACACCCCAGTTGACTGCAATGAGAACAAAACTCCTACCTATCTAAGTACACAACTAGAGAACTCAGTATTTTATGCAAGCGTCACAGCACAAGTCTGACTTTTAAAATTCTGCAGGACAACGTATAGTGGATGACATCAGCAGAAGATGTTGGGAGGCCAGCATGAAATGGATGTGTAGGTATGTGCAAGTTTCAAAATATTGGCAGTCTATGGGATTGGAGTAGTAACTGTAGGATACACACTTATGCTCCTCTGACTAGATACACACATGCACACACCTCCAAATTAACTGCAGTGAGAACAGAACCCCTACCTATCTAAGTACACAAACTAGAGAACTCTATTTTATGCAAGCACCACAGGACAAGTCTGACTTTTACAAGTCTGCAAGACAACTTATAGTGGATGACATCAGCAGTGAATGTTGGAGAGAAGATGTTGGGAGGCCAGCATGAAATAGATGTGTAGAACTGTACAAGTGTCAAAATACTGGTAAACCATGGGGTTGGTGTGGTAACTGCAGGATACACACTTATGTTCCTCTGACTAGATACACACACACACACACACACACACACACACACACACACACACACACACACACACACACACACACACACACTCACACACCTCCCAGTTGAGTGCAGTGAGAACATAACCCCTACTTATCTAAGCACACAGACCACTGAACTCTGTATTTTATGCAAGTTCCATTACACAAGTCTGACTTTTACAAGGCTGCAGGACAAGTTATAGTCAGTGGATGGCAACAGCAGTGATGTTGGAGTGAAGCTGTTCGAAGGCCAGCATGAAATGGATAGCTAGCCATGTCCAGCTGTCAGGATATTAAAATTTGGCATGTTACGAGATTGTTGAGTGTGCAATGTGCAGTATCTGGTGGTTGTGTTTCCAATGTGCATGTATACTGTAAGAGACAGCTTTATTTATTTATTTATTTAATTATTTATTTGACATTTGTTGACTGAGATAGTCCAACTGAGCTTGTGCCCTTTTTCAGTGGAGGCCCGTGGAGAAAAGCCCCACCATACAAAATATATAGAATACTCACAGTACAAAATATGCAAGAAAATGTGCACATTACAGGTTAAACTGGAAAATAAAAAGTAACATACAAGTATATAATATGTAGTACACATTATGCTAGAAATATATAAAATCACAAAAAAGCTAAAATAAAAATAAGGAAAAATATTTGAACATAATTGTAAGGAAAAAAATTAGGAAAGGAGGCCATTAAAAGGGAGGTAAGTATACAGGAGGTAGGTAGGAACAGAGTTGGAGAAGGATAATTAAGGGAAAGGTCAGGAAAGATAGTTATAGCAGTTAGTTTGGTGGGTAAAAGTGTGAGGGGGGGAGGAAGAAAGAAGAGGTGATAGTGGAAGATATCTGGGAGCAAAGAGACTAGGAGGGGCAAGGAGAGATGTAGTAGAAGGTTGAGATAAGAAAGAGAAGGATTTCAAGTAGGATGATTACAATGACAAATCCAGGCTCTGTTTAGGAAATTTCTAAGAGCTATTTTGAAGTTATCAGAATTGGTAATATGTCTGAGGGCCAAGGGAAGCTTATTCCAAGATAATGCAGGAAGGTAGCTATAAAGGTTTTGTCCTAAAGATTTTTAGGGCTTATGGATCTGCAGGAGAAATTGTTCAGAGTTTCTGAGAGAGCGAGGAGGGTTATAAAGAGAGACTAGAGGAGATGCTAGGGCAAGAGGAGGGTTGATTTAGGATGGTGTGGATGATGAGAAGCTGTGTATATAAGAGTTGGTTTGGAAACTCTAACCAGCTGAGTATACGAAGAGCAAGACAGTGCTGAGATTTTGGTGGCAGGTTAGGCTGCAAATCTGGCAACTTTGTTGTATGTGGTTTCAAGTTTAGATAGAAGAGAGGATTGTAAGTTAGCAAGGATTTGAGAAGAGTAAAAGAGGTTAGGAAGAAGATAAGCCGGGGTCAGTGAAATTATGGAGTTGGGGGTGTGAAAGCTGTGAGCCTAGCTGGTTAGAATTTTGTAAATAATCCTATGTCATTTGTAAATCTTAATACAATCCACAGGCTTGCATTACAAATGTAAGAAAACTATATGTTATGACTAAACTATATGTTATGTGCTGAGCTTCAAAAATGTAACCACAGTGCACGCTGCTGGAGAAGAGCAAAAATCTATATGGACTATATGCCTGTGCAAATTTATTTTTTTCATAATAGAGGTTGGGACATACAGAGTTAACTTGCAAACTCTGATAAAATAAATAAAAGATTTTACTAGTGTGTTTACCAGAACTAGAAGACAGGATGTCTGCAGCTGAAAATTCTTTCTAGTGTTTGAGACAGAGATAATTATACTCTTCAAGGGTAAAAGCATTTAAGTTTTATGATTCCCAGTTCCAGGCAAGCTTCTAAGAAATGAGTGTCAGCTTCTGAGAGAGAAGTATTTTTAACAGAGATGTTAAATTTTAAGTTCCTGTTAGCCTGGAAACTAAGGGCAGAGGTGACAAGAATGATGTAATCTGAGATGGCCCAGCAGTAATGTGTACTATTAATTTAAGAACTATCTTGGAGAAAAAGTCAGTGCATTTTGTATTTTGTTCTGGACCTATAAACATTTCTTCAGCACTTCTTGTGTACATCTGTCACTGTGTTGAGTTAATGAATATTGTCTTGTTCTTTTATTAATTATTATTAAATATAATTAAACCTTTTAATTGTGACTGTTTTTTGTACAGACATATTTAAGCTCTTAAAGTACTTGCATATGTGTTTGGTGATACTGTACAAGCCACTGCAATAGCCTTCAAGACTTAGTCACACTTACCATTTGGATAACAGTAACATTGCACAGTGGAATTGGTCACCCTCTGGGAAGGGTCTTAAGTAGCTGAAATAAGTAGTGGTTGGTGGCAGTGGCTGCTACCTTTTCGTCTGGGCAGAAGGGGGGCATAGTTAGTGAACCTGTGCCACCCTTCCCCAGGAGTGTGTGTGTGTTTGTATATAAATCAAATCACAAAGTGAGTTTGTGTCAGTTACTTTGGCAGGGACACGAAGCACTGGTGGGACAGAGAGGATGCTGGAGGTTTTGGCTTGACCAGTCTGCTGAGATCTCAACCCTATAGCTGTGCCAGTAGGGAGTCTTATTGGGGATCTGGAGAGAGAGGGAGAAACCAACCCCAGACTGACTGGGATCCCTATGTGCTCTTAAGGGAAATTGTACTTTACTGTATGTGTACTTGTCATCCTCCCAATGTGCATGTCCCTCACTGGTGTTAGTGGTGAGGATTGAGACTCCTTGATTACTGGGCCAGTGCATGGGTGTCATATATTAATTGTTTGGTAGTGGTGGGATATCCACTTCAAATATTAATTGGTTGATAGTGGTGGAGATAGCCACATCACATATTAATTGGCTTGTAATGGTGTCAGAAAATATGTATTGATGTGTGTATTAGTAATATGCTTAGTGCATTTAGAGCTTGAAAAGGGTTAACACATTTATTCTATTTCATACTGCATAAATCTGTACAAACTGCAGATGCTTTTCTGACCTTGTATTGTTAGCTAAAATCTTGCTTGTGCCTTGGAAATGTACTGAGAAGAAGATGATTCCTGCTATGTTAGGAAAATAATGAATAGAACAATACTACTTGTATGAAGCTCAGACAAGAAGTTCCGTTTGTGCTGTGAGAAAATACACAGCTGTAGAAGCCATAGATAATTAGGACAAAGCCTGTTTGAAAATATGAACTGCAATCAGCATTTGCTTGTATCTGAATTAGAAGAGTACCTTGAAATGTAACACTGTACAATGGAAGCTTGTAAACGAATTGGTGCCTACCAAGGCCAGGTTGTTTTTCCTCAAAAGTTTCTCACAAATCTAGTCATGTCAGCAGAAAATCTGAGTAACATCTGCTGTAGAACAATACTGAAAGTTGTGTTTGATTACATCAGCCATAGAAGGCCATGTCTTGTAAAATAGTATAAGAATGAGCATACTTCCTGTTACTAGTTAGACAAATCCTTGTATTTGCATGTTTTTGTCTCCTTGCGGCAAGTAAATAAATATACCTTAACTGAACCTTACGCGTATTGGTCTTTGAAGTTTTTTCCTTTGACAGATTGGTCCTTTGGACCGGAAACCCTCACTTTGCCTCGGATCAGACAGGCCAGGTGGCTTGAAACTGTACGGGGAAGAAACCACATCGGTTCTTCTTAGTTGAAAAGCCCTCCAACTGAATTGTCATACAAAAGAGGCCAGCCACTTTCTGATCTGTGACTGAAGGACTGGTTTACTTGAACCAGGTGAT
Organism: Protopterus annectens; assembly: GCF_019279795.1. NCBI lineage: Eukaryota > Metazoa > Chordata > Ceratodontiformes > Protopteridae > Protopterus > Protopterus annectens. The sequence goes on along the minus strand of NC_056733.1, from coordinate 973,499,955 downwards.
CAATCACGAAGGCTCAGTTAAGGTGAATCTACCTTTTTTTCTGTTTTAGATCAGGGACTAGATTTGTATTTATTTTGTTAAGACTTTGTTTATACAAGTCAGGGACAAAAAGATTACTGTCTTGTCATAGATCAGGGAAACAGAGCAGGTAGGCAGTCATTCTGAAGCGACTATAACAAAATCCGTGGTACCACGTTAAAAATAAGGAGTTACGTAACGATTAAAAGGCTAGAACAAAATGGGTAATGATTGTGTAAAAAGATCCCAAAATCCGCCGTTAACCGAAGACGCGAAATACATGCAGTCACAGCGTGCTGATAATATTAAATACTACTCAAAATGGGTTAATAAGTATGAATTTGATGGTAAATTAGAAAAATCCTCACTTGTCAAACTTGTCAAACAGCTTAAAACCCATTCTAAAGGTCAGGTAAAAAAGCAACGTCAGTTAGGAATTCCTCAGGCACACAGGTGGATTGAGGAAGTAAACCGAAGGGAACAAAAGAGTAATAATTCAAAAGCAATGTTTTTAAATAAAGAGGACAATAACTTAGTAAAAGCATCAGCCCCTCCGCCTCCCTTGCCAGAATATGAGGCAAGTGAACAAGTTAGTCCACCCTTGCGATATCCTGCTGTCACTGTAAGTAGAGACACTACAAAAGCAAAACTGTTTATTAGAGATCCCGCCGAGACCAGGTCTTGAACACGGGCAGGAAACTCAAAAGGGGACATTGAGTTATATCAAATGGGTAGAAATTCACAATTTATGAGTGAAGAAGAAATATGCCCACTTATAGAAGTGCCTAATCCTCAGGCAGGGCAAGAAGGTCAGGACCCAACTATTCTAGTGTATAGACCCTGGACTCCGGAAGACATCCAGAAAGCCACTGAGGGAATTCCCCATCCAAAGGTTAATTTTAGAAAGTTCTTAGAAGATTTGCAAGGAATGAGGCTAAGTTATAATTTAAACGGAGAAGAGGTAGAAAAAGTAGTCAGACAAATTGTGGGACCAGACTGGCACATGATTAGTGGCGAATGGAATCCCTGTGACGCCGCGCTCAGGCCCCTCCCACATAGCAGCACAGAATTAGACAACAGAGTGAAAGGTCTTACAGACCGCATCTCTGAGAAATGGAAGCCTAGGGTAGACTGGACTTGCATTAATCAATGCATCCAACAGGAAGGTGAAGCTATTGACAGATATTATGCCAGACTATTAGAATGCTTAAATAACCATTGTGGAATGCAGGTTCCTGAAGATCAGACACACGATTCCCCATATGAGCAGCAGTTAAAGAATGCATTTTTGAAAGGCAGTATTGCACCCATAAGCAGCTTTATTACAAAGCACATGGTAGATCATCGTACAAGCAGGTTACACAGTCATTACTTGAATATGCTAGGCATGCCGAAAGGCATTTTAATAGCAAAAAGAAAAAGAAAGCCCAAGTATTTTCTGTAGAAGATGGAGCAGAAGTTTATGTACTACAGTCCGGGAAAAGGCAAGAGAAATGCCCAGGGAAACAAACAATCTGATCAGCGATCAGAGGACTTTGAAGGGCGAAAGAAAAGGGGTGAATGTTTTAAATGCGGTAAAAAGGGACACTTGGCAAGGGATTGCAAGAAAAACAAGAAAGCAACCGCGGAAGATAAGGAAGGTGAAGACTGACTATATGGTAGTCAGGAATCACTAGAAGGGGATAGCAGAGAAGGGACAAATGATAATGTGATAGAGGGAGTAGAGAATGTGACAGAAGAAAAAGAGGAAGTGCAGGAAGTCACGGATAATGAAGAAAATGAAATATTACATTTGGCTTTATTGAGCTTAGAGCTCTATTTAGCAGACACAAAACCAGAAGTTACACTCCTGGTAGAAGGGAGGGAAGTCAGATTCTTGTGTGACTCAGGGGCATCATGGACCCTGATACATCCCTCCAAACTGCCAGAGAACTCAGAGTCACCTGATTACATATTAGTGAAAGCAGCTAATGGACAGCTGTATCGGGAGCCCCTCTCCCATAATATTGTGATAACTGATCCTGTTTCAGGATTGACCCAGAAAAGCAAAATTGTTGTTTCTGCAAAATGCCCAGTAAACCTCTTGGGCAGAGACCTTATGCAGCTATTTGGTATAGCAGTAGTTCCGACTATGCAGGGTATGGAAGCACAGCGACAAATTGATACCTTTGCAGTGCAAACGGAGGGTGAAATGTTTTATTGGTACAGCCAGGACTTGGTTACGACTGGTCCAGGGGCGGTGACCGAAGAGTTGATGAACGTAGCCATCAGCAAGTTCCCCTCCCTTGACATTGATAAACAGCATTTGTTGCACTGTACTCTGTATTATTGTAACACACCAGGACCTGATAAGGAATATGAGCAAGAATTGTTTAGAAATCGTGCAAACAGATTTATATTACGTAATCTGTACTGGGACACAGAAGGGAACAGTGTAGCCAGCTGTTCATTGCCCCAGGAGTTCTTTGTACTCTATAAATCTAATCAATTACCACACGTTAGCTTAGCTAAGGGCAAGAATGTAAAATGGGTAGACTTAGGAGAAAAAGTCACGAGATGGGAAAAACAGACAGAGGTAGAACTGTCAGAACAGGGAATACAGATGCAGAAGTTGAATTGGATAACTCAGACCCACCCAGCTGTACACTTGCAGTCTAGCAATGACAGCTGATTAGCACTCCTATTGAAGGAGGAAGAGAATGCCTTAGAGAATATACCAGAAACTCTCTGGTCAACAGGAAAATCAGATGTAGGACTTATTCGTACAGCGGGACCAGTTACTATTATGCCAAAGTCAGCATTTAGACCACAAAAAAGACAGTATCCCTTAAGAAAAGATGCAGAGATAGGAATCAAACCTATTATAGCAGCCTTACTTAAGGAAGGGGTGCTGGTGGAATCTCCTGATTCACCATGTAACACACCCTTATTTCCTGTTAAGAAAGCGAATGGAGAGTGGCGTATGGTCCAAGATTTACAAGCTGTAAATGACGCAGTAATACCAAGGGCACCTACGGTGCCAGACCCACACACTCTGTTGAATGATTTAAAACCTCAACAGAAATATTTTTCTGTGGTAGATATCAGCAATGTGTTCTTCTCAATACCGATACACCCTGACAGCCAGTATTGGTTTGCATTCACATTTCAGGGAAAAAGGTATACATATACTCGACTACCACAGGGATATTGTGAAAGTCCAACAATATTCTCACAAGAAATGGCAAGCAACTTGGCGGGATTTACCCCACCAAGAGGTAGCCAGATTTTGCTTTATGTTGATGATATCCTGCTGGTGGCCCCCACCCAGCAAGATTGTAAAGAAGATACTATAGCGCTATTACAATTTTTAGCCACTGAAGGACATAAAGTAAACAAAAATAAATTGCACCTTTGGAAAAAAACAAGTTAAATACCTAGGATATGTAATATCCAAGGAAGGTAGGACATTAGATGAGGACAGAAAAGTAGCGATTTTGCAAGCACCAAAACCCACTACCACGAAGGAAATTATGTCCTTCCTCAGTACGACTAATTTTTGTCGGAGTTGGATTCCAAACTAAAAGCCCTTTTTGGAAAAAACTGCAAAAAAACCTTTTAAGCTTATAAAATAATCAACCATCCTGATAGAACTCCCTCACTGTGCAAAATTCTAACTCCATATACTATCCTCAACAGTCTCCGATCATCAAACAGCATCCAGATCCTAACCATCAAAGCAAAAACTCAGGTGGGGATGCCCTTTATGCAAATTCCATTGGCAAGCAGTGGAACTCCTGCCAAACAACCTTAGACTTACTTCTTGGCTCAATCATTTCAAAGCTAACCTTAAAGAATATCTCTCCACACAATGGACATGCCCATGTCGAGAACCTGACTAACTACATATCTCATTACTTCTAGCTCCACTTCCTAGCCCATTTCCCTAATTGCAGATCTCTAAAATTTCTCTTTCCTTTTAGTAATAAGGAAAATCTCTGATTTCAGTCTATTTCTCAGTATCTTTAACCAAATCAATGTTTTGTGTATAATTTCCTGTCTGTCCTTTAGTCTTATATAACATCTATGTAAATGTTCATTCCTGCATATGTAAGCTGTATTCTCTTGTTGTAACAATACTTTGAATCTTGCAATTTAAATATGTACTTCTATTGTGTATTGGAGCTTTTCTTCTCGGGCCTCTACTGAAAACGGATATGTATCCAGATAGACCAGCCCGGTTAACAAATGTAAAATAAAATAAAATAAAATAAATAAAATAAAATAAATCTGAGATGGCCCAGCAGTAATATGTACTATTAATTTAAGAACTATTTTGGAGAGAAAGTCAGTGCATTTTGTATTTTGTTCTGGACCTATAAACATTTCTTCAGCACTTCTCGTGTACATCTGTCACTGTGTTGAGTTAATGAATATTGTCTTGTTCTTTTATTAATTATTATTAAATATAATTAAACCTTTTAATTGTGACTGTTTTTTGTACAGATATATTTAAGCTCTTAAAGTACTTGCATATGTGTTTGGTGATACTGTACAAGCCACTGCAATAGCCTTCAAGTCTTAGTCACACTTACCATTTGGATAACAGTAACATTGCACAGTGGAATTGGTCACCCTCTGGGAAGGGTCTTAAGTAGCTGAAGTAAGTAGTGGTTGGTGGCAGTGGCTGCTACCTTTCAGTCTGGGCAGAAGGGGGGCATAGTTAGTGAACCCGTGCCACCCTTCCCCAGGAGTGTGTGTGTGTTTGTATATAAATCAAATCACAAAGTGTGTTTGTGTCAGTTACTTTGGCAGGGACACGAAGCACTGGTGGGACAGAGAGGATGCTGGAGGTTTTGGCTTGACCAGTCTGAGATCTCAACCCTATAGCTGTGCCAGTAGGGAGTCTTATTGGGGATCTAGAGAGAGAGGGAGAAACCAACCCCAGACTGACTGGGATCTCTGTGTGCTCTTAAGGGAAATTGTACTTTACTGTATGTGTACTTGTCATCCTCCCAATGTGCACGTCCCTCACTGGTGTTAGTGGTGAGGATTGAGACTCCTTGATTACTGGGCCAGTGCATGGGTGTCATATATTAATTGTTTGGTAGTGGTGGGATATCCACATCAAATTTTAATTGGTTGATAGTAGTGGAGATAGCCACATCACATATTAATTGGCTTGTAGTGGTGTCAGAAAAATATGTATTGATGTGTGTATTAGTAATATGCTTAGTGCATTTAGAGCTTGAAAAGGGTTAACACATTTATTCTATTTCATACTGCATAAATCTGTACAAACTGCAGATGCTTTTCTGACCTTGTATTGTTAGCTAAAATCTTGCTTGAGCCTTGGAAATTTACTGAGAAGCAGATGATTCCTGCTATGTTAGGAAAATAATGAATAGAACAATACTACTTGTATGAAGCTCAGACAAGAAGTTCCATTTGTGCTGTGAGAAAATACACAGCTGTAGAAGCCATAGATAATTAGGACAAAGCCTGTTTGAAAATATGAACTGCAATCAGCATTTGCTTGTATCTGAATTAGAAGAGTACCTTGAAATGTAACACTGTACAATGGAAGCTTGTAAACGAATTGGTGTCCACCAAGGCCAGGTTGTTTTTCTCAAACGTTTCTCACAAATCTAGTCATGTCAGCAGAAAATCTGAGTAACATCTGCTGTAGAACAATACTGAAAGTTGTGTTTGATTACGTCAGCCATAGAAAGCCATGTCTTGTAAAATAGTATAAGAATGAGCATACTTCCTGTTAGTAGTTGGACAAATCCTTGTATTTGCATGTTTTTGTCTCCTTGCAGCAAGTAAATAAATATAGCTTAACTGAACCTTATGCGTATTGGTCTTTGAAGTTTTTTCCTTTGACAGATTGGTCCTTTGGACCGGAAACCCTCACTTTGCCTTGGATCAGACAGGCCAGGTGGCTTGAAACTGTACGGAGAAGAAACCACATCAGTTCTTCTTAGTTGAAAAGCCCTCCAACTGAATTGTCGTACAAAAGAGGCCAGCCACTTTCTGATCTGCGACTGAAGGACGGGTTTACTCGAACCAGGTGATCAATCATGAAGGCTCAGGTAAGGTGAATCTACCTTTTTTTCTGTTTTAGATCAGGGACTAGATTTGTATTTATTTTGTTAAGGCTTTGTTTATACAAGTCAGGGACAAAAAGATTACTGTCTTGTCATAGATCAGGGAAACAGAGCAGGTAGGCATTCATTCTGAAGCGACTATAACAAAATCCGTGGTACCATGTTAAAAATAAGGAGTTACGTAACGATTAAAAGGCTAGAACAAAATGGGTAATAATTGTGCAAAAGGATCCCAAAATCCGCCGTTAACCGAAGACGCGAAATACATGCAGTCACAGCATGCTGATAATATTAAATACTACTCAAAATGGGTTAATAAGTATGAATTTGATAGTAAATTAGAAAAATCCTCACTTGTCAAACTTGTCAAAAAGCTTAAAACCGATTCTAAAGGTCAGGTAAAAAAGCAACGTCAGTTAGGTATTCCTCAGGCACACGGGTGGATTGAGGAAGTAAACCGAAGGGAACAAAAGAGTAATAATTCAAAAGCAATGTTTTTAAATAAAGAGGACAATAACTTAGTAATAGCATCAGCCCCTCCGCCTCCCTTGCCAGAATATGAGGCAAGTGAACAAGTTAGTCCACCCCTGCGATATCCTGCTGTCACTGTAAGTAGAGACACTACAAAAGCAAAACTGTTTATTAGAGATCCCGCCGAGACCAGGTCTCGAACACGGGCAGGAAACTCAAAAGGGGACATTGAGTTATATCAAATGGGTAGAAATTCACGATTTATGAGTGAAGAAGAAATATGCCCACTTATAGAAGTGCCTAATCCTCAGGCAGAGCAAGAAGGTCAGGACCCAACTATTCTAGTGTATAGACCCTGGACTCCGGAAGACATCCAGAAAGCCACTGAGGGAATTCCCCATCCAAAGGTTAATTTTAGAAAGTTCTTAGAAGATTTGCAAGGAATGAGGCTAAGTTATAATTTAAATGGAGAAGAGGTAGAAAAAGTAGTCAGACAAATTGTGGGACCAGACTGGCACATGATTAGTGGCAATTGGAATACCTGTGACGCTGCGCTCAGGCCCCTCCCACATAGCAGCGCAGAATTAGACAACAGAGTGAAAGGTCTTACAGACCGCGTTTCTGAGAAATGGAAGCCTAAGGTAGACTGGACTTGCATTAATCAATGCATCCAACAGGAAGGTGAAGCTATTGACAGATATTATGCCAGACTATTAGAATGTTTAAATAACCATTGTGGAATGCAGGTTCCTGAAGATCAGACACACGATTCCCCATATGAGCAGCAGTTAAAGAATGCATTTTTGAAAGGCAGTATTGCACCCATAAGCAGCTTTATTACAAAGTACATGGTAGATCATCGTACAAGCAGGTTACACAGTCATTACTTGAATATGCTAGGCATGCCGAAAGGCATTTTAATAGCAAAAAGAAAAAGAAAGCCCAAGTATTTTCTGTAGAAGATGGAGCAGAAGTTTATGTAGTACAGTCCGGGAAAAAAGGCAAGAGAAATGCCCAGGGAAACAAACAATCTGATCAGCGATCAGAGGACTTTGAAGGGTGAAAGAAAAGGGGTGAATGTTTTAAATGCGGTAAAAAGGGACACTTGGCAAGGGATTGCAAGAAAAACAAGAAAGCAACCGCGGAAGATAAGGAAGGTGAAGACTGACTATATGGTAGTCAGGAATCACTAGAAGGGGATAGCAGAGAAGGGACAAATGAGAATGTGATAGAGGGAGTAGAGAATGTGACAGAAGAAATAGAGGAAGTGCAGGAAGTCACGGATAATGAAGAAAATGAAATATTACATTTGGCTTTATTGAGCTTAGAGCTCTATTTAGCAGACACAAAACCAGAAGTTACACTCCTGGTAGAAGGGAGGGAAGTCAGATTCTTGTGTGACTCAGGGGCATCATGGACCCTGATACATCCCTCCAAACTGCCAGAGAACTCAGAGTCACCTGATTACATATTAGTGAAAGCAGCTAATGGACAGCTGTATCGGGAGCCCCTCTCCCATAATATTGTGATAACTGATCCTGTTTCAGGATTGACCCAGAAAAGCAAAATTGTTGTTTCTGCAAAATGCCCAGTAAACCTCTTGGGCAGAGACCTTATGCAGCTATTTGGTATAGCAGTAGTTCCGACTATGCAGGTTATGGAAGCACAGCGACAAATTGATACCTTTGCAGTGCAAACGGAGGGTGAAATGTTTTATTGATACAGCCAGGACTTGGTTACGACTGGTCCAGGGGCGGTGACCGAAGAGTTGATGAACGTAGCCATCAGCAAGTTCCCCTCCCTTGACATTGATAAACAGCATTTGTTGCACTGTACTCTGTATTATTGTAACACACCAGGACCTGATAAGGAATATGAGCAAGAATTGTTTAGAAATCGTGCAAACAGATTTATATTACGTAATCTGTACTGGGACACAGAAAGGAACAGTGTAGCCAGCTGTTCATTGCCCCAGGAGTTCTTTGTACTCTATAAATCTAATTGATTACCACAAGTTAGCTTAGCTAAAGGCAAGAATGTAAAATGGGTGGACTTAGGAGAAAAAGTCACGAGATGGGAAAAACAGACAGAGGTAGAACTGTCAGAACAGAGAATACAGATGCAGAAGTTGAATTGGATAACTCAGACCCACCCAGCTGTACACTTGCAGTCTAGCAAGGACAGCTGATTAGCACTCCTATTGAAGGAGGAAGAGAATGCCTTAGAGAATATACCAGAAACTCTCTGGTCAACAGGAAAATCAGATGTAGGACTTATTCGTACAGCGGGACCAGTTACTATTATGCCAAAGTCAGCATTTAGACCACAAAAAAGACAGTATCCCTTAAGAAAAGATGCAGAGATAGGAATCAAACCTATTATAGCAGCCTTACTTAAGGAAGGGGTGCTGGTGGAATCTCCTGATTCACCATGTAACACACCCTTATTTCCTGTTAAGAAAGCGAATGGAGAGTGGCGTATGGTCCAAGATTTACAAGCTGTAAATGACGCAGTAATACCAAGGGCACCTACGGTGCCAGACCCACACACCCTGTTGAATGATTTAAAAACTCAACAGAAATATTTTTCTGTGGTAGATATCAGCAATGCGTTCTTCTCAATACCGATACACCCTGACAGCCAGTATTGGTTTGCATTCACATTTCAGGGGAAAAGGTATACATATAAGCGACTACCACAGGGATATTGTGAAAGTCCAACAATATTTTCACCAGAAATTGCAAGCAACTTGGCGGGATTTACCCCACCAAGAGGTAGCCAGATTTTGTTTTATGTTGATGATATCCTGCTGGCTGCCCCCACCCAGCAAGATTGTAAAGAAGATACTATAGCGCTATTACAATTTTTAGCCACAGAAGGACATAAAGTAAACAAAAATAAACTGCACCTTTGGAAAAAAACAAGTTAAATACCTAGGATATGTAATATCCAAGGAAGGTAGGACATTAGATGAGGACAGAAAAGTAGCGATTTTGCAAGCACCAAAACCCACTACCAAGAAGGAAATGATGTCCTTCCTCAGTACGACTAATTTTTGTCGGAGTTGGATTCCAAACTATGCCTTGGAATCTGCACCGTTGACTAACCTGATTTATAAAAAGCCTATGGCAGCACAGGATTTGTTACAATGGACACCAGAAGCAGAATCTGCTTTCTGCAAACTGAAACAGTTAATAGCATCCTCATTAGTTTTGGGATTACCAAACTATCATAAACGTTTTTTCAAAACTGTAGATTGTAAGCAAGGTTATATGACATCAGTGTTAACACAGCAGCATGGGGACGAGCAATGCCCTATTGCTTATTATTCATCACAACTGGACCCAGTGGCACGGTCTTTACCTCACTGTGTACAAGCAGTAATTGCAGCTGCAATAGCAGTACAGGCTTCGGCCTCAGTAGTTTTATTCCACCCTCTCACATTGAGAGTGCCTCATGCAGTCGCGATTATTTTACTGCAAGAGAAGGTAGCATATCTTTCCCCTGTTAGGCATCTTTCCTGTATGACTATATTGCTGAGCCAACCTCATATGACAATTGAACGATGTACGACTTTGAACCCTTCTACTTTGCTCCCAACCCCTGCAGATGGCACACCACACAGCTGCCTGCAGGTGCTAGAGCAAAAGACACTGCCTAGAAAAGACCTTACGGATGTTCCCTTGGATGATGCCGAGGTGACATACTACGTGGATGGCTCATGCAAAAGGGGTCCTGCAGGACAGAACCTAGTAGGATATGCAGTAGTTTCTGATATTGAGATTATAGAAGCGGAATCTTTACCACACAATTTATCTGCACAGGCAGCAGAATTGATTGCCTTGACATGGGCATGTACCTTAGCAAAGGGTAAATGTGTGAACATTTTTACTGACAGCCAGTATGTTTTTTCTACTGTACATGTTTTTGCGCAACAGTGGAAAAATCGAGGAATGATAACATCTACTGGCAAACCAATCAATCATGCACAGTTTATTTTAGATATTTTAGAATCTATTCAGTTACCTCAGAAAGTAGCTATTTGTAAATGCACAGCTCATACCAAGCAACAGGACAGGATTTCAAAAGGTAATGCGAGAGTTGATACAGCTGCAAAGCAGGCAGCTTCAGAAGTATTTCTTTTGAATGAGGAATTACAACCCTCTGAGATTTTAGACTTAGAAATGTTAAAGACAATGCAGACACTTACTACGCAAGTTGAAAAACAAAGATGGGTAAAACGAGGATCAATTCTCGAAAAGGGGCTGTACATCTCTAAAGAAAGGAAACCGATATTGCCATCTAATTAGTTTAGATATGCAGTTTGTTGAGTCATGGGCAGTGCCATGTCTCAACAGGGGGGATGGTACAGCTGGTGAACCAAGTGTTCATGACATATGGATTCTTAAATTACACTAAAAAATTCTGTTTGATGTGCCATGTTTGTAATAAACATCATGCACAAGGGGCATTAAAGCCCGAGCAAGGGAGTTTCCCTACACCACCATATCCGTTTCATACTATCTGTATGGATTTCATAGAGTTGAATAAATGTGAAAATAAGAAGTATTGTCTTGTCATTGTAGATATGTTTTCCAGATGGGTGGAAGCCTTTCCGACTAAAAATCCAGATGCAACAACTGTGGCCAAAGTCCTTGTTAAAGAAATCATCCCTAGATTCGGCATTCCGGAGAGGATCTACAGTGACAACGGCACACACTTCGTAAACCAGACCATACAACAGTTAAGTAGCCATTTTGGTATTTCTTTAAAAAATCATTGTGCGTATCACCCACAATCTGCAGGGCTAGTAGAGAGGCATAATGGGATTTTAAAGAATAAGCTAAGGAAGTTAATAGTAGAAACGCAGAGAAATTGGGTGTACTGTCTGCCCCTGGCACTGTTGAGCATGAGAACTGTTCCGAATGCAAAAGGATTGACTCCTTTTGAAAAATTATCTGGAAGGGCTTATTATATACCTCAGTGGAAATCTCTCATGCCTGCAGACCAGGAAGCTGACAGTACACTAGCGGAGTACATGCAAAACTTGTTAAATTCCAAACATTTGTTGCAGTCAAATTCTGTTTCAGATAAAGAATGAACCAGACCATCAGAAGTGGCAGTGTCCCCTGGAACTTGGATTTGGGTGAAGACAGTAAAGAGAAAGAATTGGGCATCACCAAAGTGAGAAGGTCCATATCAAGTGCTTCTGTCGACACCCACTGCAGTCAAGATAGCGGACCGCTCCTCCTGGATCCACCTGACGCACTGTAAATTAGTAAAAACTTTGAATTGGACAAAAATCTTGTCACATGCCAAGAGTAAAAATGATAGAGTCCAGAAGAAACAGGAATGCAGAACAACCCTTTCCTCAGAAGTATTGCATAATCATCCTGTTAACTGTACTAGTGACAATAATCTTTTTGTTGTGGCCTTTCCTTTTCCCAGCCACACAGACTGAACTGAATAAACGTGAAGTGTTACTCATCGACTGGCATCCAAACTTTAACACCTGCCAGGCAATTAAATATGTGTATGCTGAGACTTTCAATGTTTCGAATTGCTGGATTTGCACAGCTTTTCCAACAGCATATGGGGGGGGGTTATTAATGACTACAGTCCCCCTAGGGGTCAATGAGACCTGGGAGAACTTGATTTATGATACCTCAACCATTACATCACAAGATAAAATAACATTGCACTTGTCTGTTCCACAAAAGGGAACTGTGTGTTTTTATAAAAATGATACTGTTCAGGTGGGTTGGAGCAATTGCAGTGTGACTGTTCCTTATAAATGTTACACTAAAGGTAACAATGTAGATCTTTATTGTAATACAAACTATGATTCATTTCTTGGATTGATGCACAAAACACTTGATGAAGTAAAACATAATTCTGTTCTTTATAAACAACTGTCTATAATAGAAAAATGTTCCATGCAGGGCGAGTGTATATTCATTGCAAGATTACTACTAAAGCAGAGGACTGTTATTTTGTGTGTGGCAGAAAGGCATACAAATGATTACCTGAGAATTGGTCCGGCAGTTGTTTTTTGGGTTAGCTGGTTCCAGCCATACGACACACTGCAGTTTTGCCTCGAGGAAAAATTCAAAATGTCTGAGAGGTCGTCAAGAAACCTGTAAATCCAATGGGACAAATCGGTGCGTGTTGGAAAGACCATCATTCCATAGGCAAAGGACTGACACATATGGACTTGAGTGATAGCGTTATATCGTGGGCAGGCATATTACCGGCATATGGAGCAGTGAAATCGATCTGGGAGCTGAGAAAACTGTTGAAACTTCTCGAAGTAATGAGTAATGCAACTTTTTCCGCTCTCGAATTGGTGACTGATGAACTGAATGCTATGAGAACTGTAGTGCTTCAGAACTGCATGGCTCTCGACTTCACCCTAGTGGCGGGAGGTGGTACTTGCGCCTTAATCCAAGAAGAATGCTGTTCGTATATTTCTGACCATAAACACGAGATAGACAATCATCTTGAGGTAATTCAGCAAGTGTCGGCCATGACCAAACCAGGCCCAAACCCACTGACGGACTTTTTCCAGAAATGGTTTGGGGGGTGGGGTACCATCCTAATAAACATCCTGATTGCCATTTGTGTAGGAATGCTCCTACTGGGAGTATGTGTTTGTTGTGGCATCCCCTGCATGAAAAGACTGATTAAAGATTTTATAGACATGTTAGTTTCTGAAACCTTATATCAAAGTACTGAGTTTGAAGAACTGTTAAAAGATTGAAAATGCTTTCATAAGTTTAAACTGAATGACTCTCTTAACTGCAAATCCTGAGTGGAAGAGGCTAGGAGAAGAAAACAAACTGTTTATGCTTATTTTGAAAGTAGAATAAAAGTATTAAAAGGGGGTAAATGTCAGAAAATATGTATTATTGTGTGTATTAGTAATATGCTTAGTGCATTTAGAGCTTGAAAAGGGTTAACACATTTATTCTATTTCATACTGCATAAATCTGTACAAACTGCAGATGCTTTTCTGACCTTGTATTGTTAGCTAAAATCTTGCTTGTGCCTTGGAAATTTACGGAGAAGCAGATGATTCCTGCTTATGTTAGGAAAATAATGAATGGAACAATACTACTTGTATGAAGCTTAGACAAGAAGTTCCGTTTGTGCTGTGAGAAAATACACAGCTGTAGAAGCCATAGATAATTAGGATAAAGCCTGTTTGAAAATATGAACTGCAATCAGCATTTGCTTGTATCTGAATTAGAAGAGTACCTTGAAATGTAACACTGTACAATGGAAGCTTGTAAACGAATTGGTGCCCACCAAGGCCAGGTTGTTTTTCTCAAAAGTTTCTCACAAATCTAGTCATGTCAGCAGAACATCTGAGTAACATCTGCTGTAGAACAATAGTGAAAGTTGTGTTTGATTACGTCAGCCATAGAAGGCCATGTCTTGTAAAATAGTATAAGAATGAGCATTCTTCCTGTTAGTAGTTAGACAAATCCTTGTATTTGCATGTTTTTGTCTCCTTGCGGCAAGTAAATAAATATACCTTAACTGAACCTTACATGTATTGGTCTTTGAAGCTTTTTCCTTTGACAAGTGGTTTGAATATTGAATTCCTGTAGCTTGTGTACAGTGATCACTGAAGGTGTTTTTATACTCTAAATCAACCACACAGTGAACATTCAGAGTTCATATCACAATTGTTTTATTTCTTTTGTTAGCTTACTTAGTCAAGGAGAGCAGGCAAGTATGTCAGCAGAGGAGTATGGCAAGCTGACAAGGAGCCAGTTGGCAATGTGCCAGGACTAAAGCAGACATGATTGCAGCTATGGTCGCAGCTGCATCAGAGAATAGCAACCAGGAGGATGATCAGACTGGCCATGGGGATGTACAACTCTCAGAAAATGGAGAGCTCAACCTTTCCACAGAGGACTTAAAAATCCATCTGGAGCTAAAGAGATTGAGTTGGAGGCCAAGCATTTGGAAATGGAAGCAGCAGAGAGACTGAGACATCTGGAAGCTGAGGTGAAGGAGAGGCAGAGGCAACATGAAAAGGAGATGCTGACTCTTCGCCAGAGTCATAGAGGTAACGGGGAAGGGAGTAACTAAACCCCGGAAGCAACAAATGTCAGTAAATTCCTTCAACAATTTACAGAGGGGGATAATTTTGATAGTTTCATTCATATGTTTGTGAGGGTATGTAGACAGTATGATGTTGACCAAGGGCTTTGGGTCCAGTTCTTGACCCCCTTACTCCATTGTAAAGCTGTAACTGTTCTGTCCAAACTGTCTGATAATGACTTTTTAAATTATAATGTTGTAAAGAATTGTTTGTTAGAATTTTGTAAGCTAACACCTGAAGCTTATAGAAAAAAGTTTTGTGAGCATAGACGCAAGCCAGATAAAATTGTGTGTGAATATGTTGCTGAACTAAGCACTTATTTTCATAGGTGGATGAGTAGATGTCAGGTCATCACTTTTGAAGGGCTGGCAGACCTTTTGGTGAGGGGAAAAAGCCCTTAGCAGTTTGCCTCAGGACATGAGGATCTGGTTAGTTGATAGACAATGTCGTACTCTAGATGAGTTGGGGAAGAAGGGAGACCAGTACCTAGCAAGCAGGGCATCACTGCACAGGAAAGGGACACCCAGTGCTGCTCATGGGTCTAAGGGAACACATGGTGGGCAGCCCAGACTGCCCCAACAGAATCTGCCAATAGCAGGGAAGCCACTAGTCCAGGTACATGTCCAGGACCAAGGGTTAAATATTTTGAATGCAACCAGTGGGGTCATGTAGCATATAGATGTCAATGAAGGCAAGATGGGGAACAAAAGGTAGGATAGCCAATAAGTGGGAATGACAAAATGCCAACAGTATGTTGTCTCGAGGCAACAAGGGTACCAAACTACCACAAGAAGTTATATCCTATCTTAGTGAATGGCAAAGAGACACAGCTTCTGACATAACCATTGTCAAGCCTGCAATGGTTACAGAGGATCACTATTTGCCTGGGCAGTCTACTCCAGTCAGAGCTTTAGGAGGGACCCCATTCCAAATACCTGTGGCTAGGCTTCGCCTTGACTGGGAGGGTGGAAATGGAAGCCAGCAAGTAGGTGTGTTGGAGGATATCCCAACAGATGTCCTGATGCAGAATGATTTTGATAATGCAGTACAATGTGTTCATGCAGTTACACATAATCACACTTGGAGACAAGCTTGTAGGTCTGGTAGCCTGGGGGAGACCAAGACAGACCGCACACTTGCAGCCAGGACTGGTGAGGTGGTTACTTCAGGGAGGGAGCTACCCAGTAGCAGTGAGACTGAAGTTGAGCCACAGCTGCTTGTGGGTACTGATCTTCCCTTGGACAGCATGACTGCAAGGGCAGAGGTGAGTAGTAGCACCCAGGCTGACAGTGAGGCATCACTGTCAGAGGATACCAGACTTCCTGTGGAAGGGGAGCTGGGAAGGGTTACAAAGAGAGAGGTGAGACAGGCTCAGCTCTCAGACCTTACATTACAAGGCCTGAGAGAGGTAGGTAGTGAGGCACCTGATTCTGAATGGAAGGGGGATTCTGTATACTGGGACAAAGGGTTACTGTATAGAGAGTGGACCCCTGAGGAAGGGCTAGAGTGCGAGAGAATACAGCAGTTGGTAGTGCCTAGAGCCTACCGTCTGGCACGTCTAGCCATAGCCCATGATATTCCCTTTGCAGGTCATATGGGCATAAAACGTACAAAGAGACATATTATGCAGAACTTCTGTTGGCCTGGGATTTCCAGAGATGTAACAGGGTACTGCAGGACCTGTGAGCTGTGCCAAAAGGTAGACAAGGCGGAAGACAAGGTAAAATCCCCTTTGATGCCTTTGCCTGTGATTGAGGAGCCATTTCAGAGGGTAGCTATGGATACTGTGGGGCCTCTGAGTACCCCAAGTTCCACAGGGAGAAAGTATATCCTAGTGGTAGTAGATTATGCTACCATATATCCTGAGGCAGTGGCTCTGTCCTCCATTGAGGCAGAAAAGGTGGCAAATGTTTTGTTAATGATTTTCAGCAGGGTAGGTTTCCCAATTTCATGTCAGAACTGCTGGCTTGTCTGTGGAAGTACTGTGGGGTGAAGCGCCTAAAGACTACCCCTACCATCCTCAGACTAATGGTCTTGTTGAGAGGTTAAAATCTACACTTAAGACCATGATACAGGCATTTGCAGACCAGTTTAAGATGCAGTGGGACAGATATTTGCCCCATCTGTTATTTGCTTACTGAGAGGTTCCCCAGGAATCCACAGGTTTTTCACCCTTTGAGTTGTTGTATGGGCATAGGGTGAGGGGACCTCTAAACTTAATTTGAGATGAGTGGGAGAGTGAGTGTGAATCCTACAAGGAGTCTGTTGTGGCATATGTCCTAAACCTCAGGGTAAGACTCACGGGCTTGGCCCAGGAGAACCTGACAGAAGCCTAACAGCAGAAAAAGGTCCGGTATGACAGGAATGCTCGAGCTAGAGAGTATGCTGTAGGGCAGCAGGTAATGGCTCTTGTTCCTTTTAGACACAACAAGTTGCAGGCAGCTTGGGAGGGGACCCTACAAGGTGGTAAGCAGTGTTGTGCTACTTATTTATAAAAGTAGTAAGTTAGTATTATTAGTTATTTTTAAGTGAAAGTAATATATTACTATTACTTATTACTTTTCTCAAAAAGTAATATATTACTATTACTAGTTACTAACTAAAGTAGCTATTTACTTTTGAGTTACTTTTACATAAGTATAGTTTATCAATTGTCATAATCTGATTTTTTCACACATTACTTGTGTTTAAGGAATACATGCTTACTGCACATGAATATGAGTGTATTATTAAAGCTGTATACACTGTATTACAATAAAGATAAATATCATTTTACAGAATCCCACAGACCAGTCTTTATAGTCAGTCACAATTTAATACTTAAATCAAAGTACACACAGCCAGCAACACAAGACCCATAACAAGTTGCAACCCATCAAATTTTCAGCAACATACATTAGGCTAATCTGCTAATCTGATAAAAGTGATGCCAAGGACACAAAAATACTTACAGAATATGTCATAAATGTCTAACAAAACTACTATCATAACAAAGTCAACCAAAATATCACTATATATAACTATTCACATCACAATGACTAAACAATCACTACACATTTTTGCTGGCTCAAAGGAGGAGCAACTTTTCAAAGTGTTCATCGGTGAGTCTCTTTCGTCTTGCAGTCAGCACTAGTCCACCAAGACTAAACGGGCATTCAACGGGTGCACTAGATGGTAGAGGTGTATTAGTGTTCAGAAATATCTTCTTGACTGTAGGGTAACTGTTGAGAGAAGATATTTCTCTGGAAGAGTCAGCTAGATACATTTCCATCTGAGAAGATATGCTGACACTGGCTGCTGTCGATTCTTTGAAATTGATCAGCAGTTAGTGCAGAAGCTTCAGATGACACATGCTCACGTTCATCCAGTTTCTGCATGGCATCAAGGAGCAGAGCCTTGCCTCTGAGTTTCTGGTCTTCACTGTCCATCCATCACAAACGGAACTGTGGATGCACTATGCTAGCCAGAATGAGCTCTTCGCACTCCAGAAGATGATCGATCCGAGCCTCAATGCCTTTAAGAAGAGCATCAACTAGTGGCACAATGAGCTTCACAGACTGCCTGACTTCGGACAACTTGTTTTTCAAGCACATAACGGTGGGTATCAGGATTCCCATGAAGCATTTAAGCTCTAACTGCAGGATGTCCAGAGCCATTGCCAGGGGCTGCATTGCTTGCACAAACTCAGCAGCAAAGGTCATTTCAGCAGGCCTGAAGATGGCAATTCCAATTTGTTCACATATCTCATTCAGCAGGCCTTCACCCTGAGTTGCAATGTGGTAAATTCTCTCCATCACATGGAAAGTGGAATTCCATCGTGTCACATTGGGAATAATCAATGCCAGATCACACTTATTGCAAACCACCTCAGCAGCTTGGGTGCTGCGACTAGCCTTGTTCCAAGCAGCATAGCATTTGGCCATGGTGCTTCGCATGATCTTTTTATACTGTGCATCATCACAAGCAGATTCAGCATTGTGCACGGCAACTAGATTCTATGTATGTGCTGCTCATCTCAGATGGGGAGGCAGTGAATATGTGCTCTCATTTTGCCCTGACTGAATCAGCATGGCTGTCACACTGTTGTAAATCACTTCACCATCGCCATCATCATCCTCATCTTGGGACAGAATGCTTGTAGTTTGAGATCTCTCACATTCTGCAAAGACATTGAAAGCCTTTACAAAACTGCTGCCATTGTCAGAAATTGTCGCACACACCTTTTGATCTATTTTGTACTTGATGTGAATGCTCTCAAGAGTTGACATTATGAGATCGTATGTATGCCTCCCCTGTATTCTGCAGCATGACAAAGCAGCTGACTTTCATTGAAGTGTGTCACAGTTGATCCAGTGGGTGGTGACGCCAAATAAACTGCGATTCTGATGGGTCCAAATGTCAGCTGTAGTGCAAACAGTTGAAACACTTACTAAAGTTTCCATCAAGATTCTCCTTTATATCACTGAACTGGGAATGATTGTAAATGATTGATTTTGTTTTTCTGGTACATCTGTAAAATCTGTCAAGTGTTTATTTACTGCATTGCTCTTTTGCTAAGGTTTCTTAGCTATACATCCTAGTCCACTCTGAAGTGTGCTACTTTACCCCCCAAACCTTTCTCAAGGTACTATTTTAAAATAACTGCCTGTTGCTGCCTTAATGCTTACCCTAGAATCTCTGCTTCTCTCTTTCCTAGTTACCTCCACTAGCATACTGCAGCTGCTGCATAACGGTGTCTACAGGATTGCAATTTGGCTACCACTCTCTCAACAAAAAAACATTTTTCTCCCAGCAATTAAACAGAGTAGGTTGCACATATAAATCATTTGTTAAACTTACTCTTACAGTGCTGTGTAACTAAGCGAGTCACTATTTTGGTCAGCATAGGGCTTTTTTCTACTTGAATGTTTACCTCCTTCCCCTGTAACTAAAGTACACTGACTCTTAGATTAGTGTCTCTGACCCTAATTTTTCAGGTATACCTTGTACCTGTCTGGCTTTCTACACAAACATAGATTTCCTGTATCTGGGTTTTACTTGTCTGTCATTGAACAAGTAACCCTTGTAAAAATCCTCAAAAGTGTATACTGTTGGTCTGTCTTTCCTGCTAAACATAAATAACCTTAAGTGCTGAGTGTAGGTTTTAGGTCCTTACATTAAACTTACCTCTGGTGTAGTGTCTTGAGTCAGTCAAGGTCCCCCTGTAACCACTCCCACTGCCTTCTCTTCCCCACCCCCATTTTTCCTCAAACAGGTTAAACTGCTACAACAGTAATTTCACCCTGCACTCCCTCACATAGCCCAGAAAATTATACCCTGCAGCTATTAATTTATCCTGCAAGTGTATAACCTATAGATTAAAAATAGCCTAAAAATTTGGTGTAAAAAGAAACAAATCTAAATACAGCCAGAACGTTACCTTAACATACCATAAGCCCAGGGAAATACTTGGAGTCAGTGTTAGCCCCACTCTGCTCCCTGCCCCCAATTTCCACCCACCCCCACTACTCCTGCATTTAAACTATGCTCAGCCACTCCCCTCATACTAAGATCCAATCATTGAACAGCCCTCCCCACACCCATTTTTCTTCTCTTCTATTCTTCCGCACCCTGTTAGCACAATCAACCATCAAATTTGGCCCACCCACCCTAACAAAATGCAAACAAGTAAAAAAATGCTAATTACTCTAATGCCTATACTGTTTCTATTTTACCATCTTACTGCCTATGAACAAATACTTGACCATGATATTCACTACCCACAAGGTCAAACAGACACCCACGACTACACACAAAACAACAAACACTGTGCCATCCCCAGCAAACCAAATATACGATCCTTAATAATATATCACCCCCCGTAAAACCACAAAACACAATATTAAAGACAAAGGCTATATAAAACTAATAAACAAACTCCTAAAGTTTAGAATATCCTGTCACTATAACCTTATAACACACAGGGATATTCATCCCGACCCTGACCCACCCACACCCAATAACCTCCACTCCCCTACCACAACCCCCACAGTCAAGCTATGACTTTTTACTCCCACTAGTTCCCTCCTAGCATTTCACTTAAATATTAGAAGTATTAACAATAAGGTTCCCAACCTACATGCCCTCCTAGCAACCCACTCCGCAGACATTATATGTCTTACGGAAACCTGGCTAAAACCCAGTACTACCGACAATGAGATATTGTCCCAGGATATAATATACACCGGTTAGACCATGCTACTAAAAAAGGAGGTGGGATAGCAGTCCTTTACAAAAACACTCTAACTGTTAATAGAGACACCATTCAACCACCCCAATTCAACAATGCTGAACTCCTCATAACCAAAATACAGATTAACCAGTACAAACGTTTAAACATCATCTGTGGATACATTCCACCAGGCAACAACTTAAATACCCTAGGGGATATCCTGTACTGGTTATCCACTACGTATCCCCAAGAAACCATAGTTCTTGGTGACTTTAACAGCGACTGGCACCCCTGCTCCTTTGAACCCCCCTCACTCCTGTAAACTTATCTGGGTTTAAACAGACCATAACCTCTCCCACTAGGATAAACAAAGTGACCAAAAGGGAAAGTATCCTGGACTGGATCCTAGTTAACAACCAACCCCAAATGTATACTGCTGGCATTCTCCCTGACAACCTTAGCGACCATTTTCTAACCTATGTCATAAAACATAAGGTAGGAAACCTTCACCAGACCAAATATAAAACAGTGAGAAACAGAAAAAAATCTTGACACTACAATATTCCTAAATGAACTACAAACAGTTGACTGATCAAAACTAAAAAATCTACCATTAGAAGAGGCTGTAGCTCATTTTAACACTAAATTGCTAAGTATCCTTGATTCCCATGCTCCAGCACATACAATAAAATCTAGATCAAACACAGCACCATGGCTCACAAAAGAGACCAAATCTAAAATCAAAGCTAGAAAGAGAGCCTGGGCCAGCTGGAGAACAACCAAAGCCCTACTTGACCATCTAAGATATCGTCAACTCAGGAAAGACACAAAAAATCTATTTTACTGGATAAAAAAGCTTCTACCATAATCTCCTACAAAAACACCAAAACAACCCCCAAAAGTTATGGGCAGGCTTAAATCAACTACTTCTTCCAGGACATTCCTCCACCCCAACCCCAGCTAACCATACCCATAGTTCCCCGAGACCATAACTAGCGCTTATAATAACTTTTTCACCGAAATAATCCAATCCCTAGCAAATCACCTAACCTCCACAAACTTAAAACACAAGCCTACTTTATCCACAAATCACCCCAAATTAAGCCTCCAACCAATATCCACTAGTTTTATCAAAATTCTCCTGAAAAAACTAAAACCTACCACCCTCGCTGCTGACCTTCTCCCTGCAGAGTACCTACAAATAGCTGCAGATGCCATTGCATATCCCCTATCTATCCTTATCAACAGAACCTTATCCAAAAATGCTACCCCCTCCCTCTGGAAAATATCCCACGTCAACCCACTCCATAAAGGTGGTAGCTCAATAGACATGTCTAACTATAGACCCATTGCCATTCTTTCCACACTAGCCAAAATAATGGAAAATGTGTACACAAAAAACGTACGCCAAAAAGTTTATAGTCATCCCCTTTGGCAAAAACAAAGTGCCCACAAATTACCACATAGGTGGTAATCCATTAAGTACAGAAGAAGTAATTAGGGACCTGGGGACCCAAGTTGATAGCAATCTCTCATTTGACAACCACGTGGCCAAAGTGGTTAGAAAAACATTTTATATAGCCCACCTAATCATGAAGGGATTCACATCTAGATCAGGGGAGGTCATCGTGCCTCTTTACTCATCCCTCATCAGGCCCATAATTGAGTACAATGCCTTTTGGGATGTACCTTACCAGACACCTGCAGCAACTGGAATGACCCCAAAAGTACCTCACCAAGAGGATCAAAGGGCTCAAACAGATGCCATATGCTGTCCGTCTAAAGAAACTCCAGCTCTACTCAGTGGCATACCGCCTGTTCAGAGGCGATCTGTGCCTGACGTATAAAGCCATGTGCAACCCGGAATTAATGGACATGCTGCACCTCAGAAAATCCAAATCCTATCGAGCTACATGCTCGAGAGACTTGAACCTCAGCACTGAAATAAATAGGACATGCTGGAGGGACAGATTCATAACCCAGAGGCTCCCTTCACTCTGGAATAAAATCCCAGTCCAGGTTAGGCAGAGTCCCTCATTGACTCTCTTCAAGAGTAATCTTGATGAGTGGATGGGAGATCGTAGGTTTATCCCGGGTATCACTTCTGTGTCACTGTTAGACAGCGGCACAGTATACTAACCTCAAAAAAAGGGCATAGCAAAATTAATTTAAAATGGGTGGCGAAAGACAAACACATTCTGGCTAGGCTTATAAATGACCTAGGGCAGATAGCCTAGTATGAACCTATGAACAAGCAACTAATGCAATACCTTACACAGAATAACTTACTATCCAACTCCCAGCATGGCTTCAGGCCATACCACAGCACCATCTCAGCCCTCCTTTCCTTTACTAATGCCATAAACAATAACAGAAATGACAATAGGCTAACCTCTGCCTTCTTCCTTGACCTATCAAAAGCCTTTGACATGGTCAACCATGAACACATTCTTTCTCTAAAATCCATTTCCCTCAACACGCAAACTATCCAGTGGTTCCAGTCCTACCTAACTGGTAGACAATAGGTGGTACTATGGCAGGGCAAACTCTCCAGTCAGCTACCTCTCACACTTGGTGTCCCTCAAGGCTCCATACTAGGCCCACTACTCTTCTTTATTTGTATCAATAATCATCACACTGCTATCCCTAAAGCTACCTGTATTCAATATGCAGATGATTCCACACATCTGTTCAGCCACCTCCTCATCCGAACTACAAATCTTAACCCAAAATACATCTAACATTATTGAGAACTAGCTCTCTGAGAAATATATGCCGAACAGTAGGGGTCCCAGGACCGAGCATTGTGGGACACCACTTGTGACTGGTTTAGAGTCAGACCTGGAGCCTGCTATTCTTACCGTGTGAGTTCTGTCTGTAAGCCAGTTAGCAACCCATCTCATGACATAGGAGTTTATGTTCAGGCTGGTGAGTTTTTCTGTAATACCTGAGTGGGTAATGGTGCCGAAAGCCTTGGCGAGGTCAAGGTAGGCTGTGTGAACCACCTTTCCCTCATCTATGGCCTTGGTGACTGTCTCGAAGAAGTCAACCAGGTTTAGTAGGCATGATCTGCCCTTAACAAAGCCGAACTGGGTCGGATCAAGTGTTTGGAGGTTCCCAATGTCTTTGTTAATGAGTTCCATGATGATGCGCTCCATAACCTTGCAGACCAGGCTAGTCAGGCTTATGGGGCGATAGTTACCAAGGTCAGTTGTGGCCCCTCCTTTGTAGAGAGGAATAACTGTTGCTGTGCACCATTCTATGGGCACATAGCCTGTGGAGAGGCTGAGGTTGAACAGCGTGTTTAGGTGGGGGTTAGTTTGTTCTTTAGTTCGTGGAAGACGCAGCCTGGGACACCATCTGGTCCCACTGATGCTGCGTTTTTAGCTTTTGAACAGGCTGTTTTCACCTGTGCGTCTGTGATTTTTGGGACACTACACTTTTCTGGTATTGTTGTGGGCCCTTTTGGAGGTGAGAGGGGGGTGAAGTTTGCACTGACTCTATCTGCCAGGATGTTGGCAATATCAGTAGGTTCAGTATAGTTTGTGCTATTTTGCACTAGTTCAGTGCATATCTGCGAGTTGCCACTTAGATTCTTAACATAGCTAAATAAGGCTTTGTGGTTATCTTTTGAATCCCTGGCTGTTTTTTTTTTTTTAAGTTAGCCTTGGATGATTTCATGAGGGATCTTAATTTCTTACTGATACTGATCAGGGATGTCTTTCCTTCTTGGGATTTGCTTTTATTCTGAACTAGTTTCCTCCTTCTATTGTATAACCTGTTTATTGCAGGGGTCCACCAAACTGTTTTCCTCCTCTTAGAAGAGTGAGTCTTGGTTTTGCTAGGGATGGCACGATCCATGCATTCTTGTAGGTGCTCATAGAGTGTATTTGTAAAGGTTTCTGCATCTTGGGCAGCGTTATCCTTTAACGTGGGGGCTGTGAAACGTACCACCTCTGTCTTAAGTAAGGTGAAGTTTGCTTTAGAAAGGTTTTTTACTGTGGTTTCCTTAGTTGGGGGTGGTGGTGGGGTGTGGACATCCAGAGTGATTAGTTTATGGTTTGATCTAACCAGTGAC
Organism: Protopterus annectens; assembly: GCF_019279795.1. Taxonomy (NCBI): domain Eukaryota; kingdom Metazoa; phylum Chordata; order Ceratodontiformes; family Protopteridae; genus Protopterus; species Protopterus annectens. The sequence continues at coordinate 973,474,975 of NC_056733.1, read as the reverse complement.
AGGTTGACCTCCGGTGTGGAACACCTGTCGCCCATGTTGGTGATGACCAGGTCCATTATGTTTTCACCTCTGGTAGGGGAGTTTACCAGCTGATCCAGGGTGTTTGAGATGGTGAATTCCAGGAAGTGCTGGGCCTGGGAATTTGTACTTGAGTAGTTTTCCCAATGAATGGTAATGTAATTGAAATCACCCAATATCAGGTTGTTTGGTAGGACCTTCATGTTTTCCACTGTCTCCAGAAAGGTGGAGTGGTGGTCCTGGGTCATGGAGGGTGATCTGTAGCAGGCCACAATTTGCATTGCAGATATGCCTGATGTTAATTGCACATGGATGATCTCAGAGGTATCATGCTGCGCCACTAACCTGGAGGTGTAGGTATCCTTGATGAATATGGATACACCCCCTCCTTTTGTGTTCGGTCCGTGTTCTGTGGCCGAAACGTGTGGTATGATTTGTATCCCGATAGTGCTGGGGTGCTCTCTGGAGCCTTGAACCAGGTTTCAGTTACTGCACAGATGTCGACGTTCTCCATACCGAGAAGTGCTTCGAGCGCGTGCATTTTGAGATTTAAACTCCTGGCATTGAGTAGCATAACCCTCAGTTTTTTGTTAATTGTGCTGTTTACAGAGGTGGGTTTGACTTTTGAGCCTTGCCTAAAAAAGGCACCATGGGGGCAGCAAGAGCCTTGGCCAGTATTCAAAAGCCTAGGGGTGACAGGTGCAAGCCATCTCTTGCAAAGCAATGCGGCTTGTCGAGCATGTCATCCCAGGCTGACAGACACTGGATCCCCTTTGAATGACACCAGAAGCTTAGCCAGTTGTTGAAATTGATCATTTTTTCTTTATACTGAGGTATCATTCTTGGTGTGGGCAGGATGCTACTCAGGGTCAGGGTCATACCAGCCTGGGCTACATGATCAGAGAGTTCTTCCATGTCTCTTTTCATGTAGTCCAGGGAGGTATGTCTCGGGTCATTCACACCAACATGAACAGTGATAGAGTCATATTTGTACTTGTTTTGGAGTGACCTGAGTGCTTGTGTTATGTGGTGGATTCTGGCTCCCGACAGGCAGCTAGCAGTAACCTTCTGCTTGTTCAGCCTAGTGAGTGGGATGTCAGTGTGCCTGACTATAGAGTCACCTATTACTAGTGTGTTAGGCATGTTATTTCGCCTTAAGGGCTGTGATTGTGTGGCACACTGATTGTGTTTTATGTGTTGTCTGGTTTGTGATGGGAAGTGCAGGTTGTTTGGGTGTCTGCTTTGGCGGTCTCTGATGCATTTGCAGGTTTTTATTTAGAGCCTCCGAGTATGATTTTGTGTATTTATGTGTATTTTTTGCCAGTGCTGTTTTAGTAGCTATCTGTGCGGCTGGAGTTGTAGTGCAAGTGTTAACCTTCTCCTCTTGACTGCCTGTTCCAGTCTTGGGTGGAGTCAGCTTAGCTTCATAATCTCAAATTTGACATACAGGTCAACAAAACCATACAGGCCATCAATAAGAAGCTTGGATCACTGTATAGAAACAAGACACTCTTAACCCCACTGGCTAGGACTGAAATCACCCGATCACACCTACTTTCTACTCTTTTATATGCCTCACCTGTACTCAAACCTCAATAAAACCGAACTAAGTAAGCTGTCCCATACCTACAACCATATTGCCAGATTCGCCACTGGCTCCACCTATAGAACCCATCGGTGCCAGAACCTGAAACAACCAGAATGGCTAAAACTGCCCAGCTTAATTCAATCAACTCCTAATAACGCACAAAGTTCTGTACCACCCAAAAGATACCCACTCTTTTATAAATAATATTAAGCCATATAGCAACCTGAGATCCCTATGGTCAGCCGACAAATTACTGGTCCAAACCCACAAAGCTAGTAACTCAGCTGGTGAATCCCTGTTCACCAACTTTGTTGGCAAAACCTGGAATGCCTTGCCAAACTATATAACCCTACAATCCTCCAAAAGTCTCTTCAAAAAAAACCTCAAACAGTATCTCAAATTGAACTGGCTATGCCCATGTACCAACCCGGTTTAAGTTATAAAACAATAGCATAATCAGTAATTATGATAACATAATCAATAATAATCATAACATCTAACTACATCACCATGCTCTGCATCCAATCTTACTTGTAATTGCGTCTGTCCATGAGAACTGTGAGTCCCTACTTGGGAACACTTCTAAAGCAATGTACATAAGGTATATTACCACTTTTTTTATATATATTCTAATTGTTTTATAACTTCTTGTGTAACCTTTTGTATGTTTGACTATGTGGAGCTTTTCTCCCCGGGCCTCCGCTGAAAATGGACATGTATCCAGTCAGACTATCCCGGTAACACAAACTGAATAACAAATAATTAAAAAGGAACCACTCGTTGAGCAGAAACAAATTTACTGAAGTAAGTATAACCACTCAGTACATAAATACAAAAAGTAAGCACTTTCGTCAGGCACATAGACCAAACTTCATCAGACAATTAAATGATATAACAGTTCAGCTTATATACCACTCCCACCCCCGAATAATTACTTACTCAATTGAAATTAATACAATTAAATTAAATAAGTCAATAATACAAACTATACACATCAAAACACAAAATATAAAATAAAAATCAATATGAATATCTCTTAAACTGAATAACAAAATATAAATGTTAAATACATACACACATTGCTTTCATTAAAAAAAATGTTATCTATCCAATACTCTAAGCTTCAATTTACTACTGATAGAAATAGTGTCATTCAACCCTGGGGGGGGTATGGGCATTAAGGAAGACTTGCCACCAAGTCTCCCTGTCCTCCAACCATAATTTCCAAGGTCCCCCTCGCTCACCCCTTCTGACCTGTTGTAACACCACAGCTCCCCACTGTAGTGTGACCCTGGAGTTAGAATATATTGTTAGGGGGTGTGTGTGTGGGGGGGTGAAGCCCCCAACATAGTTTGATCAGATATTTTGTGGTTTTATTTGATATTGTTTAGTGAAACTGAACTTTGTGGGGGGCTGCGCCCCCACACACCCCCCAACAATATATTCTAACTCCAGGGTCGCACTACAGTGGGGAGCAGGGCATATACCTTTTACTTGCCTTACAGTGTTCTACAGACTGCCAGTGCTGTTTTTCAGTCAAATGAGTTTTCGGTCATATGGGTTTTCAGTGAAATTTTAGTTTAGGTCATTTGGTCTCAGTCAAATGCGCTTCAGTCATATGAACTTTTGATCATATGTAGTAAACCCATATATATATATATCTATATATATATATATATATATATATATATATATATATATATATGGGTCCCCTACACTAGACCGACATGCCACAAAGCCGACGCCCAAAAGACTGACACCAAAAGACCGATGACACAGATGATTGACAAGGTGAAATCCCGACAACCGAAACACCGACATGGGCAATGTGTGAGCACGACTCGGTAAGTGTGAGATAGTGAAGGATTTAGGGTTAGGGTGCGGGAAAGGTGAGTGTGCGGTAGTGTCAGACTTAGGGTTAGGGTGCGGGAAAGGTGAGTGTGCGGGAGTGTCGGACTTAGGGTTAGGGTGTGGGAAAGGTGAGTGTGCGGTAGTGTCGGACTTAGGGTTAGGGTGCGGGTAGGGTAAGTGTGCCGTAGTGTCTGACCTTAGGGTTAGGGTTTGGGTTAAGGTTAGTGCATATATAGTTGTATGTAATGTGTAGTTTATGTTTTGTGTGTCGGTGTAATGGTGTTCAGTTTTGTGAGTTTTCTGTATTGTGTGTTGTCGGTGTTTTGGGTGTCGGCTTTGTGGTGTGTCGGTGTAGTGTAGGGGATCCATATATATATATATATATATATATATATATATATATATATATATGTGCACCCATACCTTTCAGCCTCTGCACACAACAAATCCAGACAAAGCTAGGGATGATTTTTTAAGTCGTAGCCGGTTATAGATCGCCCACCATGTCCCAAGATGCTCACTCTGCATTCCTTGAGACATTGGAAAATATAAAGGTCCTACCCAACACCATAATCTTGGGTGATATCAACTACCCTGGTATAGACTGGGCGAACTACCAATGTTCCAACTCCTATGCTCAGCGATTCATAGAATTTATAAATTAAAATGCCCTTGAACAACTAGTATGTTCCCCCACTAGAGGGGACAACATATTGGATTTAATCATCACAAATATGGGCGCCCATTGTACCACACCCATTATCACTCCCTCCTTGTTCAGATCCGACCACAAACTGATAACCCTGGACATCCTCACCCCTCCACCTCCCCCAGTCAAAGAAACCATAGTCAAAAACCTTTCCAAAGCAAACTTCAAACTACTTGCATCCGAAGTGGAAAGCTTCACTATTCCCTTGCAGAAGGATAATGATATCCAGGATGCAGAATCCTACACCAAGGCACTCTATATGCATCTTCAGGATTGCATGGACCGTGCTATCCCAAATAAAACCAAGACTCCTTCCTCAAGCAAGAAGAAACCAGTCTGGTGGACCCCGGCCGTAAGCAAACATTACAATAAAAGGAGGAGACATATACAAAAAAAGGCCAAATCTCAAGTAGAAAAATCATCCCTGATCAGCATTAGTAAGAAATTGAAGGCCCTCGTCAAGTCAACTAAAGCTAATTTTGAAAAGAAAGTTGCCAAGGATGCCAAGGATAACCATAAGGACTTCTATGGCTACGTCAAAAACCTAAATGGCAACACTCAGGTCTGTTCTGAGTTAGAACAGAATGGAACAAAATACACACTGACCATTCTGACATTGCCAACATCTTGGCTGACAGGTTCAGTGCAAATCCCCCCCCCCCTCACCACCTACAGGGCCTATTACCATTCCAGGGGATTGTGTAAGTCCAATTATTACTGACACGTTGGTTAACAAGGCTCTATCTAAAGCTAAAAACATTGCCTCCATGGGACCAGATGGTGTCCCAGGCTGTGTCATATGCGAGCTCCAAAAGGAATTAACTCCGCATCTTAATACCATGTTCAGTCTCAGCCTCTCCACAGGATATGTACCCATAGAATGGCGCATGGCAACGGTGGTCCCGCTACACAAGGGTGGGGCCACAAATGACCCTGGGAACTACCGACCAATAAGCCTGACCAGTCTGATCTGTAAGGCTATGGAGTGAATAATTATGGAACTCATAAATGGAGAGATTGGGAACCTCCAGTCGCTGGACCCCACACAGTTTGGCTTTGTCAAGGGCAGATCATGCCTCCTGAACCTGGTGGATTTCTTTGAGACAGTTACTCAGGCTATAGATAAGGGAAAGGAGGTACACATGGCTTACCTTGACCTTGCTAAAGCATTTGACACCATTCCCCATTCTGGTATTATTGATAAGCTCACCAGCCTGGGCATAAACCCTTATGTCACAAGATGGATCGCAAACTGGCTCTCAGACAGATCCCATAAAGTAAGAGTAGCGGGATCTATGTCCGAATCCAGACCAGTAATGAGTGGTGTGCCTCAGGGCTCTGTCCAGGGGCCCTTCCTGTTTGGCATATACTTCTCAGAAGTACAGACAAGCACGGAAGGGCTGTGGCTGACTAAGTTTGCAGACGACTGCAAACTGGGTGCTATAATAGAGTCTCTGGCCGACATGGAGATCCTCCAGAAGGGCCTAAATGAGACTGATGCATGGTGTCAAAGCCATGGTCTCAAGCTAAATGCAATAAAATGCGTAGTAATCCTCTTTGGAAAAAACAGTACCCGCAAACTACAACATAGGAGGTAATCCCCTGAAATCTAAAGAAGAAATAAGGGATCTAGGGACCCAAGTAGATAGTCAGCTTTCCTTTGATAACTATGTTGCCAAAGTGGTTAGAAAATCCTTCTATGTGACCCATCTGATCACGAAAGGGTTCGCATCAAGATCTAAGGATGTAATGGTGCCCCTCTACTCTTCCCTCATCAGACCCATTATTGAGTACAATGCACCAATTGGAATGTACCTGGCTAGACATCTCCAGCAGCTGGAGAGACCACAGAGGTACCTAACCAAGAGGATTACTGGCCTCAAACAGTTGCCCTATGCAGCAAGATTGAAAAAGCTAAGACTGTTCTCTGTTGCATACTGCTTTCTCAGAGGCAATCTCTAACTAACGTACAGAGCCATGTCCAACCCAGAATTGTTGAACATGCTCCATCTTAGCAAAACCAAATCTACTCGAGCTACACACTCTAGGGATATAAACCTCAACACAACAATGAATAGAACATGCTGGAGGGATAGATTCCTTTCGCAGAGACTTCCCTTACTATGGAACAGGGTCCCGATCTACACTATCACTCTTCAAGAGGAACCTTGATGAGTGGATAGGTAACAGAAACTTCACACCGGGGATCACACCAACAGCACTACTAGATAGGGGCCAAGGGTACTAGCTGCTAGTATAAGGGTCTAGGGAACTACTAAAGGGGCGGTGAATACCACACAACATGGCTAGGCTAATATATCCCTTCAGGCAGATAGCCCAGTACCAACCTATGAACCTAAATATCGCTGTTTTAAACTTACTTTTGTTGTTGTTGTTGTATCTTTCGGCTTATCCCGGTTAGGGGTCGCCACAGCGGAACTCCGGTCCGCTAATGTTTGGTAGTGGATTTTTACGTGCCGAGTTACCAGCCCTGATGCACAACCTTCAATGAAGGCACGCCCATTCACACATGCCTCCACACAGAAGACACTCTAGCTGAGAATCGAACGCGACAACGTCTTGCTGTGAGGCGACAACGCTACAGCAGCACCATTACCACGGGTAATGCTGTTTTAAACTTACTAAGCTACCAAAATAAAAGGTGTTGTGTTAGCATGCATTTTTTAAAAGACATGAAACAAAACATCTGTTATTACTCAGGGACCCGGACTTCCATACTCGATAATTTGCAATAAAATATTTAGAAAAAAAAAAACTAACAGACAAAATTATTGACATATATTATACACATACCACGAATTTCCTCAAAGAGATTACTTTTTCATTTTGTTTTTTTAGCCAGCCACATAATGTAATGATGAAAAATGCTGTGAATTCACAAAGCACGAGAAAGGAGTTTGCACCTTTATCTAGTTGGTAAGAGGGGCGTGGATCATGTATAATTAATCAGGCTGTGTGACCAGTTTTGTATGCAGCAGAACGGTTTAGGCTGCCCTCAAAGGGGTTGAAGGGCGTGCTTCATGCATAATTAATCAGATGGGTGACGAATTTCACCTATAGCCATCCATAGACTGCTGGCTGGAGGGGCGTATTTTTATTCATAATAAATAACTAAGGATGGTGCGATATTTAAAAAAAACACATGCAATCAATTAACTTGGGTCCTGGCGCGCACGGGCAAAGTAACAGTTTGACATTAGCTAAATGGGAGGACGTCAACAGTTTGTGCAACAAGGGGGCTGCCTTGACGTGATGTGAACTGATGGGAAAAGTAATGCAAGACGTAATGCACATTTGCATTACTATTTACTAAAAAAGGTAACTAATTACTATTACTGTGTTACTATATTGAAAAGTAACACTGAATATTAGTAGTTAGTGAAAAATGTAATATGTTACAGTAACTCGTTACTCCCATCACTGGTGATAAGGAAGGTCAGTGATGTTAAATACATGGTAGAACTGCTAGGTAGGAGGCAGGCGCACAAATTGTACCATGTTAAGATGAAACCTTACCATGATCGGAAGCCCCTTGTGCTGAGTATTTGAAGTGGATTACAGGAGGAGTCTTAGGGAAATCTGGTGACTGACCTCTTCAGTGATGCTCGGACTGACACCTAAGTGGAAGGGGTAGCAATGTCCCAGCAGCTATCTCTTACCCAGGTTCGAGAAATCCGAGCAGTGTTAAGGAGTTTAGGGACATGTTCACTGGAAAACCAGGGTGCACCCATCTGGTGTAGCATCATGTGGATACAGAACACCAATGGCATATTAGACAGGCCCCTTATAGGGTGCCTGAAAGAGTCAAACAGACTCTGAGGGAGGCGATACAGGAAATGTTGGTACTAGGGGTAATTCAGGAGTCCAGCCTCCTCAGTGGTGCTAGTATCAAAAAAGCATGGCAGCACCAGGTTCTGTGTAGCCTACAGAAGACTAAATAGTCACAGAGAGTCAGATGCTTACCCCATGCCTATGACAGAAGAAGCCCTAGAGAAGCTGGGTGGGGCTAAGTATCTTACTACCATTGATCTTACCAATTGTTACTTGCAGGTGCCCTTGACTCCCAGTGCTGGGGGGGGGGGGTCAACCTTTGTGACTCCTTTTGGCTTGTATGAAAAAATGCCCAAGTGACTTTCCAGAGGCTGGTAGATCATATCCTAGCAGGAGCAGGAGATTTTGGCCCTTGCTTACCTAGATGATATTGCCATCTACAGCCATTCCTGGCAAGAGCACCTTCAGCATGTCAGGAAGGTTCTGGGCAGACTACTGAGGGCAGGGTTGACCATTAAGCCCAGCAAATGTCAGGTGGTTATGGCACAGGTCTCCTACCTAGGATATAGAGTGTAGTGGTAAGATCAGGGCAGAACCTGCCAAAGTGGAAGCCATTCAGGCATGGCCTGCACCTGTTACCAAAAAGCAGGTGAGGGCATTTTTAGGGACAGGGTACTACAGAAAGTTTGCCCCCAATTATAGTATCATAGCTGCTCCTCTCACAGACCTGACAAGGAAAAACAGGCCAGATAAGGTAGTGTGGACCCCAGCATGTGAGCAGGCATTCCAGAAGCTTAAAGAAGCTTTGGGAGGACCCCCTGTGTTAGCCATCCCAGATTACAGCAAATAATTTGTTGTATAGGTGGATGCTTTCAACCATGGGGTGGGGGCAGTACTTAGTCAGATTTCTTCAGAGAGAGAAGAGCACCCAGTGGTTTATCTCAGTCATAGGGTCCAACCCAGGGAGGAATGCTGTGCAGCTGTAGAAAAGGAATGTCTTGCCATAGTGTGGACACTGCAGAAATGTCAGCATTATTTGTATGGAAGAAAATTGACTGTAGTTACAGATTACAATCGCTTAGCATGGCTGCATTGAGCCAGCCAGCAAAATGCAAAGTTGCTTAGGTGGAGCCTAGGGTTGCAAGTGTTTGATATGACAGTGCAGCACTGCAGTGGAGTAGGCAGTGCCAACGCAGATGCGCTCTAAAGACAGGGTAAGGTATTCACAGATAGACTCAACCATCTGAAGCAATGTTTCTCAAGGGTCACTTGAAAAACTAGCTTGAGTTCTGGGGAGGGGGGGGCATGATTGTGAAGGCTGCTATCCCAGCTAGTTACAATTTTGTAAATAATCCTATGTCATTTACAAATGTAAGAGAACTATATGTTATGATGAAACTATATGTTATGTGCTGAGCTTCAAAAATGTAACCACAGTGCACTCTGCTGGAGAAGAGCAAAAATGTATATGGACTATATGCCTGTGCAAATGTATGCTTTCATAGTGGAAGTTGGGACATACAGTGTTAACTTGCAAACTCTAAGAAAATAAAGGATTTTACAGTTGTGTTTACCAGAACTAGAAGACAGAATGTTTGCAGCTGGAAATTCTTTCTGTTGTTTGAGACAGAGATAATTATAGGTTTCAGTGGTAAAACTATTTAACAGTTTTATGATTCCCAGTTCCAGGCAAGCTTCTAAAAGATAAGTGTCTGCTTCTGAGAGATACATATTTTTAACAGAGACATGTTAATTTTTAAGTTCCTGGTAGCCTGGAAACTAAGGGCAGAGGTGACAAGAATGATGTAATCTGAGATGACCCGGTAGTAATGTATATTATTAATTTAAGAACTATGTCAGAGAGAAAGTCAGTGCATTTTGTATTTTGTTCTGGATCTCTTCAGCACTTCTCATCTATATCTGCCTGGCTCTGTAAGTAAGACATTTAGGGCATAGTATCTCTTAGAGCTAGATATGAGTATAGCAAGAGTAGTCTAGACGTTTTCTGTATTTATGTGAGACTGTTCTGCAATGTTGTTTTAAAATATTTCCTGTGGATCTGAACTCTACTGTCACTGTGTTGAGTTAATGAGTGTTGTATTGTGCCTTTAAACTTTTTAATTGTGACTGGTTCTTGTATAGAGATATTTAAGCTGTTAGAGTAATTGCATATGTATTTGGTGATAACTGTACAAGCTACTCCAATAGCCTTCAAGTCTTAGCCACACTTACCACTTGGGTAACAGTAACATTGCACAGTAGAATTGGTCACTCTTTGGGAAGGCCCATAAGTAACTGATAAGTAAGTAGTGGATGGTGGCAGTGATTACTACCTTTTAGTTTGTGCAGAAGGGGGCATAGCTAGTGAACCTATGCCAGCCTTCCCTAGGAGTGTCTGTGTGTTTGTATATAAATCAAATTTCAAATTGTGTGTGTGTGTCAGCTACTTGGGCAGGGACACGAAGAACTGGTGGGACAGAGAGGGTGTTGGAGGTTTTAGCTTGACCACTCAGCTGAGATCTTAACCCTATAGCTGTGCCAGTGAGGAGTTTTATTGGGGGATCTGGAGAGAGAGGGAGAAACCAGCCCCAGACTGACTGACTGATCTCTATGTGCTCTTAAGGGAAACTGTACTTTTACTGTGTGTGTACTTCTCCAATGTACATGTTCCTCACTGGTGTTAGTGGTGAGGATTGAGGCTCTTTGATTACTGGGCCAGTGCACGGGCATCACAGGGGGTAAGAAACTTTTTGTTCCTGTAAAGAAGGCAAAGGTTTTGGTGGGTGTTCTTTATACAGTGGTGTACATGGAGGTCAAATTTAAGTTGGTCATGAACAGTTACTCCAAGAAGCTTAGTATAGGGTTCAGATGACATAATAATGTTTTTAAGAGAGGAGATGGTAAAAGAGGATTTAAGATGATAGATAGATTTAAGAAGTAAAAGTAGGAGTTTTTGTCTTTTTAGGGTTTAGAATGAGTTGATTGTTAGTAAGCCAGGTTTCAGTGAGGTTGAAAGAGGTTTGAGTAAGGGTGAGCAGGTCAGAGAGGTTGTCAGCTATAGTGATAATGGTGGAGTCATCTGCATATTGTATGAGGGATGACTGAGGGCAGGATGTGTAGAGTTGATTAGTAAACATGTTAAAAAGAAGAGGGCCAAGAATTGAGCTTTGTGGGACTCCCATTTTTATAGGAAGGAAGGGAGAGAGAGCTGAGGGCCATTTGATGGCTTGCTGTCTGTTAGTGAGATTGCTGGAAAACCAAGCGATAGTAGTATGGGAGAGATTCATTTCAGATACTTTGGAGAGTAGGATGGAGTGGGAGTCAGTGTCAAAGGCTTTAGAAAGATCTAGGAGGAGGCAGGAGACCAGTGTATTATTGTCTCTGGCTAGAGAGATGGAGTTAATGAAGGAAAGGAGTGCAGTGGTGGTGCTATGATGAGGGCGAAAGCCATGCTGTGTAGGGGTGAAAAGATTTTCTTGAGTGAGATAAGACATGAGTTGTTTGTACACACAGTGCTCAAGAAGTTTGGAAAGGGGAGACAGTAAGGCACTTAGGCAATAGTTAGAGTTTTCAACAGAGTTTCCAACTTTATGGATAGGTATGGTGTGAAATTTCTTCCAGAGAGTGGTGACAATGGATTAATGGATAGAGCAGTTGATAAGTATAGAGACTGGGTATAGAGTTAGCAGCAGTCTTTAGGAAGAATAATACGTGTTCATTAAAAAATGTAGAAAAGCAGTTGCATAGAAAAGGCAATTACATAAACAAAATAGCATCATACAGTATTGTATTGTATATAGATCATTAAATTATAACATCTTGGAAGCCCCACCTGATTAACCATTCTTGCAAGAGAGCATACAATGCAACAACAGAACAATGAAAAGAAGAAGTATGCAATTCTTTGCATCTGGCTAACCATATTAAATATAAAGTTGAGATTAAAACAAATTCTTCCCTCGTCACGAACGGTGTCCAAAACATGTAATTACTGTATAAACATTTTTCTAATGTAATGGGAAATAAGGCCAGAACATAGAAAGTCTTTTTTAAACAAAGTCCAAAAACCCTTAATTTGCGTACATGTAAAGAAAATATGTCCCGCTGTTTCAATTTCATCACAGCCTCTGAAGTAGAGGTGGTCGGAGATGTCTCCAAATTTAAATGCTCCCTGTAGGGCTAATGAGTCTAACGAGCATCGCCAAAGAAAGTCGCGCCAATGAGGGACATTAATTAGGAATAACTTGCGTTGCAGGATGCCATGTTTCCTGAATGCTGAGTATTGATGAAAGGCATCAATGGAATGGAATGAAGTCAGCAGCTGTGTGTACCATTTTCTGGAGGGTAAATCCATGTCCAATTCATGCATGTGGTATTTTAGAATGACATTACGAACCCCTTGCAGTTCTAGGTTGGGAGCAGTATGTTGTCGCTTTCCATGGAGGCATGCCTGCCAAAAGGAGGGGGAAGGTGCTAGCAGTAGCTGTCCAATAAAAGTAGGTGGAGTAGCTTTAATGCATGTTAATAATTTGTGCAGAAAGAGGACGTGCAAGAAAAGGACAGGGTGCTTTAAACCGCAACTGCCTTTGCTGGGTGGTGAAAAAACTATTCTTCTCTGGATAGTATTTAACAAGCAGTTCCAGAAGAATTGGAAATAAGTCCTCATTAGAGGAGAAGCCCACGCAAGAGGAAAAAGGTAAATTGAGAAAACATATATGAGTCTAGCTAGAAAGGAACCAACTAAAAGATACGCCTTCTTTTTGTAGGAGAGGCGAAAGGTAGCCCAGAATTTTAACAATGAGCAAGCTTTGTCCAGCCTCTGTTAACAACCATGCTGTACATATTCTGGGGTACCGAAGGGAACACCCAAAATGTCCATGCTAGTGTTTGTAGTTGCCAACTGCTGGAACCGTTGGCCTTGTGCTACTGAAGAAGTGAAGACCATGGATTTATCCATGTTGAGTGACCAACCAACTTCCTGAAGGAGAGGCTGCAACACCTGTGAAAACTGTGTATGGAAAACAGTAGCATCTTCAGCCAGAAACAAAATGTCATCTGTGCAGGACATAAGGCAAGGAGTGAGCATCCCTCGATGTAAATAGGAGAAGGGGGCAAGCTGTAGAGTGGCTCTGAATTTGTAAAAAACAGCACTGACCACGAAAGCTAAAAGGAAGCTGCTGATGGGTCAGCCCTGTCTGATGCCATTGTTCATATGAACAGCAGTGCCTATCCATCCATTTACAACAGGAGTGATCATGGAGCCATGTAGGATTGAAATCAGCCAGCCCCTGAATCGAGGACCAAAACCATATGTGGATAGAATGTGCTGTAGAACTTCATGGGAAATGTTGTCGAAAGCCTTTGTTATATCGCAGGAAAGTAAAAGTGAAGAAGGTTGGGCATTCATGTTGCTGGAGACTGCCTTAATAATTTGAAGCAGGTTCCAGATCGGCCGATTTGGGACTCCGTATACCCCAGGATTTAGCAAGTGCAATTTGGACCGCAGACAAAGCTGGAATATTTTTGTAAAAAGCTTAAAATCAGTGTTGTGCAAAGCAATGGGCTGCCAATTAGTGAGTTGTGTCCTGTCTCCCTTTTTCCAGATGGATTTTAAGGCGATATTTAAGAACGTTGTGTTCTGGAATCCATGAGTTTGCCAGTGCAGAAGTACCTTATGAAGATAGGCCAATTGGTCTTCTGAGAGTGTGGAGTAAAATGTGTATGGGATGCCATCCCTGCCTGGAACTGAATGTTTCCTGGCCAATAGTTGTAATGCCTCCTTAAGTTCAAGCATTGAGATGTCTTCCTCAAACGCCGCAACAAACTCGTTTGGCATGGATGGAATGGGCCAATGTACAGAAGTGTGTGGCTTGCCCTTGTATAAATTCTTGAGGAAGTCAGAGACTACTTCCAAAATTTTTGTCTTGGAGTTGTGGAGGTTCCCCTCCACGTCGCAGAGGCCTCTAATGGTGGAATCCTTGTATATTTTGCGCCTACCCAAGTATGGGAGAAACTCCTCTCCTTTACCCTTGAGGGAGTGAGCAAGGTTGTATAATTTCACAGTTACTCTCTTCTTTTTGAGGTCAAGAGAGATGGCAAATTGTCAGCAGAAGGGGAGCAAGGTTTAAGTTTGAGGTGACATTTTTTAATGCAGCTAACAGAAATGGGATTGAGTGAGATTGGGCAGTTTTGTAGGTGAGGGGTGGCAGAAGGTGGGGGATTAGGGTGAGATGTTGGCATAAGTTTACTAAAGCTATCTGTGAAGTATGTATTGAAGATTGAGGCATTTTCCTGGGGTGAGTTATCTGGACATGGATTAGGAGTTGAGGGGTTACCAGGGTGAAGAATTTGGTTGATAGTGTTCTAGAATTTTTTACAAAGTGTATGCAAACAGGTGTCCACATTATTACAAGTACTGGAAAATCCGAATGTGTTTTGTCATTCTTAAAATGTGCATGGTATATAAGACAATATTTATTTATTTATGTAGTGTAGTTGATATATTTGTGAATATGTACTGAGAGACCAAGGTTGCATTGCGTGGGGGGAGGTAACAGATGGCTGCATTGTAAATATGTGTCATTTTCTTAGATAGTGCCTTAATTTTGTTTGTATTGTAGTGTCATGGCATAAACCCTAAATTGCCAGTAAACAAAAGTAATAAATGCTGTTGTCCACTTTTCATAGTGAACTGTTGATTAGCAGGTTTACATAATGGTTTGCAAAGTGTTTACACATGCGAGATGCACATTTCTACCACTTTTCCTGTTTGCACGTAGTTAAGCAGTGAGTAAACGTGGACCTCATTGTTAAAATTCTGAGAGTTCTCATTACTGTGGGTATGAAACATACCTGCTGCTTAGCTGACTCTGTGGCAGCAGGTGTAAATGCATTCACACATTTCTTTTTGAGCCCAGATGATATAGGGTTCAAATAATACAAAGAAATTATTCTTTATACTACACTGGCAATGTGTTACTGTGCATTGATGTAGCACGGCATGTTTAAGTGGCATTGTACAGAGGTAACAGCACCACAAAAGAGACATTCACCATCATTTGAAATTGGTGCTCGGTGCCGTACTCAGTACAAACATAGAGGCCAAAAGGTGAAGGGTTCCATTTCTTTTTTTGTTACTTATGTGTGTTGTGTGTGATTCTGTTTTTTGACCAGATTATAGGTGTTAAAATGAGGTAGATAGGAAAGTGATGAAATGGGGGCAAGCAGGGGAAAGAACAAAGGGAAAGCAGTATAGGAATGTGCAGGACAGAGGTAGGAAACAACCATAGCTATCCATTTCTTCAACAGTGTAAAATTAAAATGTGTACAGGATATTAGCTTAATTTGGACTGTTACCTCCAGAAAGAGGGGTGACAACAAAGCAATTATGTTGTATAACTAATTCAAGTGTCTCAAGAAGACATGTGTGAAATGGAGAGCTATGTATGGAATGATAATTTTTTGTGTAACAGCTGCCTTTTTTCTTTTTTTTTTCACTTCAGTAAGAGATGAATGCTGGGTGAGGGGATGTTGGTATTTCTGGGTCAGGTAAGTTGGGTAAGTGAGGTAGCAAATGCAAAAAGACAAGACAAAGGGACAGTGAAAGACACAAAAGGTTGGGGGACACCATGATTGAGTTGAGGGAGGGGACAATGCAAGCCCATGCCCTTCAAACATGGGGACAGTGAGATTCTAGTCCTCACTCACAGGGCTGTCATCACAATCTCCCTTACTTTGCTGGCTGCCAGAGTGTTTGACATCTCCTCCTACTACAGACATGAGGGAGAGCAGCCTCTCCATCCAGTGTAGGCATACACCAGTGCTGCTGTGCATGACCCTGTACACCAGCCCTGGCATCTCCTGGTAGGTGATGAAATCCCCACCTCCACCAGTACTCCTGGAGGGTACAACAGCACTAGCTGCTGGGTTAGTGCTACCCGAGGGCGCATGTATTGCAGGGGCAGCAGAGGCATTACTGCCAGGTTGTGTCCCAGATGTGCTGGGCATCAGTGCCTAAGCTGGTGGGTGGGGCAGGCCACTGGGGTTGGCCTACCTTCCTGTGACGCATGTAGTGATTTGTTACAGATGGATGACATGGAAACATTTTGATGACACAAAGAGATAAGGGTTGGGGTGAGAGAAAACAAATAACATTAGTACCATAGTGAGTAAGATACAATGCATTTATGACAATAATACAACTATTTATCTGAAGTTTTACACATAAGTGTACTTCCTAACAACTACAGACTAAAATTACAGATTGCTCAAAGTAATCCTTGCAATGTGCAAATATTGCACATATGCTTGGGCCAATTATACAGGTTAAAGTTAACAGCAGGGCATTTACACCATTTGTGTAGAATTTAATGTCTGTAATATTATTAAAGAATTGCAGTATTTTATACTTGTTATTCATGGTATTTGAACTCACAACCTCTGACTACAGTCTTACACTTGACTGCTGCAGTTGGCTTGTGCTACAGACTGATGCATAGTTGCTTTTACAGTTAGAATATGCATGCTTACTTTGCTACTGTTGTACAGAAAACATTTTCTTTACATTTAAAGCTACAATAATGCTTCTCTTGTGCTGCATACCCATCACTTGCTTCCCTCAGTATCTCTTTCAGAATTAGCTGTGAAAAGAAACAAAAGAACAGAAGAGCATTATGCATACCAGTCTTGCCTATATTTAGTTTTCTGTATACTATAAATTCTCTTTATTAGCATGCTTACACAACTGGGAGATGTTGCTAGTTTAGAACCCATCCAAACACTGGTTGAGTGTATCCCTTTTGCACCTTTTTAGGTCATTGAAGTGGTGCCTACACTGTTCTCTAGTGCATGGGATGCCAGTTGCACTGATACAGCCATGGCGAGACTATTCCAAGCCTCAGACTTGTACTGGGAGCCAGAATAGTCCCCCTGCAAAAGCCTTTGACTGTGGCACTTTATCAGGAGTCCAATAAATATTCTGGACTCCTGAACACCCCACCTCTGCACCCTAAATTGGGTACCTTCCCCTGTACAACCAAACATATGTAATCCCAAAGCATTGCAATAGCAAATAATGATTCTCTGCCAGTTCCTGTTATCGCATTTACTGATAGTGTGCAAACCTGACCAATGATGCCAACCACATTTATGTGATGTACCAAATAGAGAGAAAAGCAATTTTGGAAACTGGAAGGTTAATCTGACACTCAACATAGTTTGAGAGATGTCTGCTGCTGTAACTGTTAGTTGATTTAACTTTGCAGACATGCAGTGGGACATACATATTGTAACATGACACATTTGTTCATAGGTTCATACTAGGCTATCTGCCCTAGGGCATTTATAAGCCTAGCCAGAGTATGTTTGGCTTTCGCCACCCATTTTAAATTAATTTTGCTATGCCCTTTTTCGAGGTTAGTATACTGTGCCTCTGTCTAACAGTGACACAGAAGTGATACCCAGGGTAAACCTACGATCTCCCATCCACTCATCAAGATTCCTCTTGAAGAGAGTCAATGAGGGACTCTGCCTAACCTGGACTGGGATTTTATTCCAGAGTGAAGGGAGCCTCTGGGTTATGAATCTGTCCCTCCAGCATGTCCTATTTATTTCAGTGCTGAGGTTCAAGTCTCTCGAGCGTGTAGCTCGATGGGATTTGGATTTTTTGAGGTGCAGCATGTCCCTTAATTCCGGGTTGGACATGGCTTTATACATCAGGCACAGGTTGCCTCTGAGCAGGTGGTATGCCACTGAGTAGAGCTGGAGTTTCTTTAACCAGGCAGCATATGGCATCTGTTTGAGCCCTTTGATCCTCTTGGTGAGGTACTTTTGGGGTCTTTCCAGTTGCTGCAGGTGTTTGGTAAGGTACATCCCAAAAAGGGCATTGTACTCGATTATGGGCCTGATGAGGGATGAGTAAAGAGGCACGATGACCTCCCCTAATCTAGATGTGAATCCCTTCATGATTAGGTGGGCTATATAAAATGTTTTTCTAACCACTTTGGCCACGTGGTTGTCAAATGAGAGATTGCTATCAACTTGGGTCCCTAGGTCCCTAATTACTTCTTCTGTACTTAATGGATTACCACCTATGTGGTAATTTGTGGGCACTTTGTTTTTGCCAAAGGGGATGACTATACACTTTTTGGCATTTAGCTTGAGGCCATGGCTCTGGCACCAGTTGTCTGTTTCTATGAGGCCCTTTTGGAGGATGCTTGTGTCGGCTGGGGAGTCGATTATGGCGCCCAGTTTGCAGTCATCTGTGAACTTGGTCAGCTACAGTCCTTCTGTGTTGGCCTGTACCTCCGAGAAATATATACCGAACAAGAGAGGTCGCAGGACTGAGCCTTGTGGGATGCCACTTGTAACTGGTTTGGAGTATGACATGGCTCCAGCAATTCTAACCATGTGGGTTCTGTCCTTGAGCCAGTTTGCAACCCATCTAGTGACATAGGGGTTTATATTTAAGCTGGTGAGCTTATCTATAATGCCCGAGTGGGGTATTGTATCAAAGGCTTTTGCGAGGTCCGGGTAGGCTGTGTGGACCACCTTCCCTTCATCAATGGCCTTGGTGACTGTTTCAAAGAAGTTGACCAGGTTTAAGAGGCAGGATCTGCCCTTAACAAAGCCAAACTGGGTAGGATCCAGTGTCTGTAGGTCCCCAATATCTTTATTTATGAGGTCCATGATGATCCTTTCCATAGATTTGCAGACCAAGCTAGTCAGGCCTATGGGGCGATAGTTTCCAGGGTCCGTTGAGGCACCACCTTTGTGGAGAGGGACCACTGTTGCTGTACGCCACTCTTTGGGTACATATCCTGTAGTAAGGCTGAGATTGAACAGTAGTTTTATGTTTGGGTTCAGCTCTTCTTGGAGTTCATGTAGGACGCAGCCCGGGACACCGTCTAGTCCCACTGATGCTGTGTTTTTTGCTTTGGAGAGGGATGCTCTTACCTGAGCATCTGAGGTGTCAGGGGTCAGCACTCTGCTGGGATAGATATTTGCCCTTTTGGTGGGGAGGGGTTTGGCTTTATGTTGTGTCTTTCGGCTTTTCTCGGTTAGGGGTCGCCACAGCGGAACTCCGGTCCACTAATGATTGGTAGTTGATTTTTACGTGCCGAGTTACCAGCCCTGACGCACAACCTTCAACAAAGGTACACCCATTCACACATGTCTCCACGCAGAAGACGCTCTAGCTGAGAATCAAACTGGACAGCGTCTTACTGTGAGGTGACAATGCTACTGCAGCACCACCACTGTGGTTTTGTTTGGCTTTATACACTGCTAAATTTGATTTTTACAGTGTGGGATTCAAACCTATGCATAAGGGACAAAACATTTTTTCCACAGCGGTGATTTTCCATCTTTGCCGCAGAAGAAGTGCTTCTTGGACATAGTCATGAATTATTTATAAATACAGATGACATGTATGTGTGTGACCTGACAAGGTCCTTGTATATGCATTAATTTGTGCGTGTGTCTTATTTAAGTGTGAAGGCCATCAAAGTGCAGTTAGCAGAATTATACTTACAGAAACATAGTAGGCAGTATAACCTTAGTCATACATCTGAAACTTCAAAACACAGTAAGGGCATCTTATCCCTCATACATATAATTCATATCAGCTCCACTATTTATAATTATGTATAAATTGTCATAAGTGATATTTATTAAAATGTGAAATGGAACAACAGAAAAATGTCTGGAATTTCCTATATTAGAACTCAGGACCATATGTATGGTAGCCCTATACCTACACCTGTTACCACAGGAATATTGGAATAACACTTGGATATTTTCCTGTTCATTAATATAAACTGAACTGTGACAGCAGTAAAAATATGTTACACTTCCTGTATTAGAATCCAGGACCATCTGCATTACAGACCTAAACATACACTTGCTGTATTCTGGACTTTTGGAAAGTTCCTGTGTTGCCCATTTCCTTTCTTGGATAAAGGGAGGTTTCTCTGTTCACCAGTGGCAGTGGGGAGCTTGGAGCAGCCTATCTATCCCTTGAGGAGTGTTCCCAGCACAAGAATCTGGTAGTCTATTGGCCGTTTTGGGCCAATTTCTAGCTCTTTCAAGTCCCCCTGCATAAAACCCACTTTGGCATGGTTTTTGCACTTGTTACTACTCAGCCAAGCTCCTTGTGGTCCTGCAGAGTGGTGCTAGCAGCAGAGAGGCTAAAAGAGTGACTGCTAACCTGATAAAAGTGTTTGTCTTCCTGCTACTACCTGGGCGACTGTCCGATCTAGCTAAACTGCAAGTATTTCTGCTTCTTGAACTGTTTTAAACTGTTTAAAGTGGTGCTAGCAGCAGAGAAGCTAAAAGAGTGACTGCTAACCTGATAAAAGTGTTTGTTTTCCTGCTACTACCTGGGAGACTGTCCGATCTAGCTAAACTGTAAGTATTTCTGCTTCTTGAACTGTTTTAAACTGTTTAAAGTTGTTTTTGCACCTGCACTTTTAAAGTTTGTCCTGTTTGTTGCTTTTACCTGTTGAGGCTACACACTCAAGTGTGCTAGCCTGTGTTACAGATTTATTGCATTTTACTGCTGTTTGTTGCAAAAAAAAAAAAATTATCCTTGTTTCCCGTCTTTCCTGACCTAGAGTAGTCCAAATACAGGCTTTGCTGTATTCTGGACTTTTGGAAAGTTCCTGTGTTGCCCATTTCCTTTCTTGGATAAAGGGAGGCTTCTTTGTTCACCAGTGGCAGTGGGGAGCTTGGAGCAGCCTATCTATCCCTGGAGGATTGTTTCCAGCACAAGAATATGGTAGTCTATTGGCCATTTTGGGCCAATTTTTAGCTCTTTCAAGTCCCCCTGTATAAAACCCGCTTTAGCGTGGCTTTGCGCGATTTTGTGCATAGCGCAGCATCGGGCAATGCCGCTTAATTGGGTTTAAACCATTCTCAGCTCCACAAAGTCTGCTCTTCACTTTTTCCCTTAGAACTGATCTAGTTCTCATAATAAACACTCTATTCCCACTCTAAAGCCTGGCACTTGCTCACTAAAGCAATTATATAAGTCAGCACTAAAAAATTAAAAGCACTACACCCTCACAAACTCCCCTTGAGTACTTTGTTCCCCACTGGCCCTTTTTTTCAATAATAAAGGAATTCCCAATACTATTCTAGCATGTCCAAAGATCAGTTGTCAATCTCCTCTCCGGTCCAGCTGGTGAATCTGGGAATCTTGAGGCAATGTTACAACCGCCTCATGTACACAGACAACCCTCTCCTCCTCCCAACAAATTCCAACTCATGTGAGATATGCAACCATATAGCCAAACTGGAGGCTAAGCTCTCTCAACTCAGTACTGGCGTAACCAGTCAGGAGGAGAAGGAAACCACACTCACTACAATTCCAGTCTCACATAGACCTACCACGACAGCAAACCAAACACATAAACACACAAAAACATACTCAGAGGCTCTAAATAAAAATCTGCCTAAGCAGCAGAGACCTCCAAAGCAGACACCCAAGCAACCGCTACCCCAAAACAAAACACGTGCAACACATAGCTCACAAAGCCAGTGTGCTGAACAGTCACAGCCCTTAAGGCTAAACAACACACCTGATACACTTGTAATAGGTGACTCTGTTGTCAGGCACACTGATGTCCCGCTCACCAGGCTGAACAAGGAGAAGGTCACGGTGAGCTGCCTGTCGGGCCCTAGGTCCGCCACATAACACAAGCACTCAGGTCACTCCAAGGCAAGTACAAATATGACTCAGTCATTGTCCATGGTGGTGTGAATGACCTGAGACGTACCTCCCTGGACTACATGAAAAGAGACATAGAGGAGCTCTATGAGCATGTAGCCCAGGCCGGTATGACCCTGACCTTGAGTAGCATCTTACCCTCACCAAGAATGATGCCACAATATGAAGACAAGATGATCATTTTCAACAATTGGCTTAAGTATTGGAAAGGGGATCCAATGCCTGTCTGCCTGGGATGACATGCTCGACAAGCCACGATGCTTCACTAGGGACGGCTTGCACCTGTCACCCCTGGGCTTTTGGATATTGGCAAAGGCTCTTGCCACCCCCATAGTGCCTTTTTTAGACAAGGCTCAAAAGACAAACCCACCTCCATAGGTATCACAAGGGATAAGAAACTAAGAGTAATGCTACTCAACGCCAGAAGTCTAAACCTCAAGATGCACACACTCAAAACTCTCCTTAGCATGGAGAACTTCGTTATCTGTGCAGTAGGTTAAACCTGGTTCAAGGCTCCCGAGAGCACCCCAGCACTACCAGGTTATACCTCATACCATGTTTTTCGGCCCCAAAACTTGGACCAAACCACAAAAGGAGGGGGAGTATCAATATTCGTCAAAGATACCCACACCTCCAGGTTGGTGGCACAGCATGAAGCATCAGAGACTATCCATGTGCAAATAATAGTGGGTAAAACTGCCTTCCAGTTTATAGCCTGCTACAGACCACCCTCCCAAACCCAGTAACCCCACTCGGCCTTCCTGAGAACACTGGAAAATATGAAGGTCTCTCCAAACACCATTATATTGGGCGACTTCAACTACCCTAACATAGACTGGGAGCATTACTCTAGCTCCAACACCCTAGCCCAAAGGTTCCTAGAATTTATAAACTCAAATGCTATGGAACAACTTGTTGCCACTCCCACAAGAGGGGAAAACATACTGGACCTGATCATCACCAACATGGGGACTCTATGCTCCAGACCAGAAGTGTATCCCTCACTGGTAAGATCAGACCATAAACTAATCTCACTAGATATTCACATCCCGACCCCAGCCCCTGCCCAGAAAACCACAGTGAAAAACTTCTCTAAAGCAAATTTCACACTCCTTAAAATCGAGGTGGAATCCTTTAAAGCCCCCAAGCCTGTGGAAAATACGGTCCAGTCTGCAGAATCCTTTATAAACGCATTCTATGAACACCTTCAGGAATGCATGGATCATGCATTCCCAAATAAAACCAAGACCTAATCCTCCAAAGTTAGGCGTCCTGCCTGGTGGACCCTAGCCATAATCAAACTATACAATAGAAGGTGGAAGCTACTACATGATAGAGCAAAATCCCAAAAAGGGAAGGCATCTCTGATCAGTATTAGCAAAAAACTACGGGCACTCATAAAATCATCTAAGGCCAACTTCGAGAGAAAAATTGCACAGGACACTAAGGATAATCACAAGGCTTTCTTTAGTTATGTTAGGAACCTGGGTGGGAATTCCCAGATATGCTCAGAATTAGTCCAAAATGACAAAAAATACACTGAACCCACAGACATTGCCAGTATCATAGCTGACAGGTTCAGTACAAACTTCTCCCCCCCCTTCCCCACCAAAAGGGCAAATATCTATCCCAGCAGAGTGCTGCACCCCTTACATCTCAGATGCTCAGGTAAGAGCCGCCCTCTCCAAAGCAAAAAACGCAGCATCAATGGGACCAGACAGTGTCCCGGGCTGCGTCCTACATGAATTTCAAGAAGAACTAAACCCAAACATAAAACTACTGTTCAATCTCAGCCTTACTACAGGATATGTACCCAAAGAGTGGCGTACAGCAACAGTGGTCCCTCTCCACAAAGGTGGTGCCTCAGTGGATCCTGGAAACTATCGCCTCATAAGCTTGACTAGCTTGGTCTGCAAAGATATGGAAAGGATCATCATGGACCTCATAAATAAAGATATTGGGGACCTACAGACACTGGATCCTACCCAGTTCGGCTTTGTTAAGGGCAGATCCTGCCTCTTAAACCTGGTTGATTTCTTTGAAACAGTCACCAAGGCCATTGACGAGGGGAAGGTGGTCCACACAGCCTACCTGGACCTTGCAAAAGCCTTCGATACAATACCCCACTCGGGCATTATAGATAAGCTCACCAGCTTAAATATAAATCTCTATGTCACTAGATGGGTTGCAAACTGGCTCAAGGACAGAACCCACATGGTTAGAATTGCTGCAGCCATGTCAGACTCCAAACCAGTTACAAGGCTCAGTCCTGGGACCTCTCTTGTTCGGTATATATTTCTCGGAGGTACAGGCTAACACGGAAGGACTGCGGCTGACCAAGTTCGCAGATGACTGCAAACTGCACACCATAATCGACTCTCCAGCCGACACAAGCATCATACAAAAGGGCCTCATAGAAAGAGACAACTGATGCCAGAGCCATGGCCTCAAGCTAAACGCCAAAATGTGTATAGTCATCCCCTTTGGCAAAAACAAAGTGCCCACAAATTACCACATAGGTGGTAATCCATTAAGTACAGAAGAAGTAATTAGGGACCTGGGGACCCAAGTTGATAGCAATCTCTCATTTGACATCCACGTGGCCAAAGTGGTTAGAAAAACATTTTATATAGCCCACCTAATCATAAAGGGATTCACATCTAGATCAGGGGAGGTCATCATGCCTCTTTACTCATCCCTCATCAGGCCCATAATTGAGTACAATGCCCCTTTTGGGATGTACCTTACCAGACACCTACAGCAACTGGAAAGACCCAAAAGTACCTCACCAAGAGGATCAAAGGGCTCAAACAGATGCCATATGCTGCCCGGTTAAAGAAACTCCAGCTCTACTCAGTGGCATACCACCTGCTCAGAGGCGATCTGTGCCTGACGTATAAAGCCATGTCCAACCTGGAATTACTGGACATGCTGCACCTCAGAAAATCCAAATTCCATCGAGCTACGCGCTCAAGAGACTTGAACCTCAGCACTGAAATAAATAGGACATGCTGGAGGGACAGATTCATAACCCAGAGGCTCCCTTCACTCTGGAATAAAATCCCAGTCCAGGTTAGGCAGAGTCCCTCATTAACTCTCTTCAAGAGGAATCTTGATGAGTGGATGGGAGATAGTAGGTTTACCCCGGGTATCACTTCTGTGTCACTGTTAGACAGAGGCACAGTATACTAACCTCGAAAAAGGGCATAGCAAAATTCATTTAAAATGGGTGGCGAAAGCCAAACACTCTGGCTAGGCTTATAAATGCCCTAGGGCAGATAGCCTAGTATGAACCTATGAACCTATTCATTATTAATTTTTGAGTGTTAACTGGCGTGCAACACCACTTAAAGTGTTTGTGCAGTGCCCAAGACACACTTGCTACAATGTATCTGTTTGGAAATTGTTGATGGTATGCTTCTTCATTGCAGGTGTTCAATGGCTGCAGATGTTGGGGAAGCTTATTAACTGCTGCACAACATCTCTTAGCGGTGTTGTGTGATGGAAAGCAACAACTGCAGTAATATATCCTTTTTAACATTTAAAATGTCTACACCCTGTCTGCTTCCTTTGTGGGTCACTAGTTCAGGTTTGCGCACTGCTAAGTATCACACAAACAAGATAAGTAAAGCTAAATATGACATTTGTTGTGTTTCTCTGTTTCTCCTGTTTGCGGTAAGCCACATGCACTGCACAAACACTGGCATTAAAAAAGGGAAAATTATGAGAAAGGAAGAAAATAAATCTAGTGAATAAATAACATTAGAAAAATATATGTTGGTACACATGAAATATTTTTACACAGGTCTGGATTTCAACTCTCACTCCAGTGAACCATCACAACACAGTAAAGGTGATTATCCCTCTTTCCCAGAGAAACAGCTTTGCATTAGAGAATGAAAATCATTGTGCATACAAGCAACTGCAACATCATCCACAGTAGTAACAAAACATATCACTATTATTTGTACATGTATTAATTTCAACTGTACTGCACTGAGTGGTCACACAACCATTTATGACTATTGGTTGCATAAATGCAGTTCTGTCTTATCTCTCTGTGTTTGTTGCTCATTCTTGTCTTATCTGACCAGTAATCTGAGACATGCAGTCTTTAAGGCATTCTGTATCATTGTCCTTAAAATGAGTGAGGATATTAATTGGCAATAATATACAGTTGTCAAGAAATGAAGGGGCAGTTGGATATTACTGAACTGAAACTGAAATGTGTGGTGCTTACTTACATTTAAAACCATGATACAATTACTTCTACACTTTGTAAGTCTAACCTGGCTGACAAACCCACTGGAAGTAAGGGAGTCTGAATTACTGTTGTGTGTCCTTCTCCCTACCAGTAATCCTTCACAGTTGCAGTCCATTAGCAACAAATACCGAGAGTGGCTGCACTATGTTTTTGTCTGCTACATGGAGCCAGGTATTTGGGATTCAGCAGTTTTAAAGAGTTCACACCTCATTTGCATATTCATGCTCCTGGCCCTGAATCTGCACTATTAAAGGAAACCATGTATGCACTTCTTAGAAGTTTACTGATGGCATAAGCATGTTTGTCAAGGCATTTTGCTTCCTCAGATTTACAACTTTATTAACTCTCATCACAAATGTTAATGTTACAACTGATGTTCTCTTTACACTCTTCTGTTATTATTTCAGTGACATATAAATGTAAATGACACATAGGTGTTAGCCTTCTAGGATGGCCCATAGACACCTCTGGGGAGTACTGGCCATAGGTAGACGTGACTGGCAATTGCATGAAATTCAATGTTCTGTAGTAAATGTGTACACCTGTTTTAGGGACAGTTTATTTAATAGCATTTTCAGTCATTCACTGATGGTTTGTTAGCAAATTGTGTCATTTGCCTGTTCTTTTTGGGTGGGGCAGCCAAGTTCTATTTCTGTGTTGGCACAAATAAGATTTGCTGTTATTACTGTTCTTATTTCAGATCCAACCTTGCTTTGTGTGAATGTAATATGTTACACCCACATCATTTTTTTTATATTTTAATATTTTGACTTTTTTGTTTCTCCAGTAGGTGATATTGGAATTCTACCTTTTATGTGTTATATCTAAGCAGGACTTATATTTATGTGATACTTATGTGTATTACCTTTCTTTTGTGTTTCATATCACCTAGGACTATGGCACTCAGTTGTCCCAGTCCTGACAAACCCCCTACTTCAGTGACCCTGAGAATTAAGTCATTGTGAAGCATTTGTTATGGTGATTTTCTGCGTGAGAGGGGACGTGGAGATATGTCTGACAGAATGCAAATTTGGCAGCAGATAGTGGGTGATGTAAACACAGTAAGTGGCCAGAGCAGGACATATGATCACATGCATCATAGATTTCATCAACCTGGAAGAGAACAGCTGTGATGGCCTGTGAATGGATGGCTACAGGGAGGACTACTACACAGCCGCTACTGACACCAAATGAAAAGTTTCTGTCCAGCATCAGGGATCCAGAAAGCTCACTGGAAAGTGCACAACAGCATGTGATTGATGCTGGTGCTGCTGTTTCAGGGAGGACAAGCATGTCCCAGGAGGAACTTCCAGGTAGGCTTACATATCTCAATTGTTAAATACTTCTTGTGTAGTAAAATATTGACAGCAATACTTAAGTTCTGCTTAACATAATTTTTTTTTTGGGGGGGTATTTGTAGATTGATACAGCTAACAGCACATTCTGGTTGATTACACATGTGCTTGGGGTGGATGTGTCATCTAAATTCTTGTTAAAATATTGTTAATAGACATATAAAGGGCAAAACGTTTTAACCCCCTGTGTTCCTGTTAATTGTGATGATGGTGTCCTTACTTTTTGCGTAACTTCTTTCAGGACCATCCTCCATAGGGACCCTACAAACATCTGCACATGGTAAGCCAAACATTTTTTATGTCAGTACTGATGAACAGTTTAAAGAAATATTTATTTTATCCATATGTGTGATGTGGGTGTCAGGACTGTTGTGTGTGTATTGCTGCATTGTCTGTAATACTGGCACCACTGTTAATTTGTTAGCATATATTGGACTGTAATAGTATAGCTATTAATTTCTTTCCTTTGTTTGTTGCTTTTTGTTATTACAGGTGATCTTGACAGTGGATGTGTAGGACTCCTACCACCTGATGTCAGAGTACTGGCAGACTCTGATGATGATGGTGGTCAAACAGAGGTACAGTTGCGGGGTGCAGAGGTTGAATCTGACACTGAGGTTGACATTCAGTCATCCCTGTAATTTCATTGGTCACAGCCAGCAGGCCATGTCGACTAACATCAGATGATGTAGCTGACCTACCCCCACATGGATATGGTCCCCCTCTCAGCAGACGTTCCATCAAAGACACTCCCCATTCCAACATATCATTCATCCGATCCACTGAACTGACAACACTGTGGAGGCAGTCAAGCATGTCAGCCAGTGCCACATCTACAACCCTAAGCATTTCTCTGAAGGACCTACTGGAACATACCAGTGCCTCCATAATGGCCCTAAACATATGTCAAGTGGCACTGGAAGACACACTAAGATCAGGTGGAGGATGGAATGCAGGCCTCCTCTGTGCACCCTTAACAACCCTCCTTGTGGCACTTCACCCACACTTTGGCTACAGTCAGAGTCAACAGGCACTGAAGCCGGAGTAACCGCACTACCCTGATCAAGTGTCTCACCCTCCACCTGTCCAATACCTGAGGGCTAAACTTTGGGCTCCTAAAAACAGAGGTGGCTAACTTCTCAGCATCCATGGCAATGGAAAATAGCTGCATGACTGCCGAATCATACACCAATGCACTATACGAGCATGTACACAGATGCATGGACCTTGCCATACCACATAGAACGAAGATGCTCTCCTCCAAGAAAAGGAAGCCAATCTGGTGGTCCCCAGCCATCAATAAATTCTGCAACAGAAGAAACAAACAATTGCAGAAAAAAATGAAGTCACAAGACTGGAAAACCTCCCTTATCAGTCTCAACAAAAGCTGAGACCCCTTATCAAATCCTCTAAAGCCAGCTATGAAGGCAGAATTGTGGCTGACACCAAAAACAACCACAAAGCCTTCTATAGCTATATCAAAAACCTCCAAGGCAATACCCAGATATGTTCTGAGTTATTGCACAATGGCACCTCCTACACTGAGCCAACAGATATAGCCAACATACTGGCTGACAGATTCAGTCCAAACTTTACTCCCCCCAAGGGCCCTATCACAATACCAGAAGAAAGCCTGGTACCCACATTTTCTGCAGCACAGGTAAATGGTGTATTTTCCAAAACCAAGAATATAGCGTCCATGGGACCTGATAATATCCCTGACTGCGTCCGAGCTACAAAACTAACTGGCACCCCATCTGTGTGCCCTGTTCAATCACAGCCTTACCTCAGGCTATGTCCCTAATGAATGGTGCACTGTTACAGTCATCCCGCTTCATAAAGGGGGGAGCAACTACAGACCCTGGGAACTATCACCCCATTAGCCTGACGAGTCTGGTATCCAAAGCTATGGAGCACATCATCAGGGACCTTCTTAACAAAGATATAGGCAATCTCCAAACTCTTGACCCCACACAGTTTGGCTTTGCAAAGGGGAGATCTTGCCTGCTGAACGTGGTTGACTTCTTTGAGGCAGTCACCAAGGCTGTGGATGAGGGTAAGGCAGAGCATACAGCATACCTCGACCTGGCCAAGAACTTTGATACCATTCCCCACTCGGGAATCATTGATAAACTCACCAAACTAGGTATCAATCCTTACATCACTAGGTGGGTTGCAAATTGTCTCTCAGAGAGGACCCACAGAGTAAAAGTTGCAGATTCTAAGTCAGACTGTCGACCAATCATGAGTGGAGTCCCACAGGGCTCAGTCCTGGGCCCTGTCCTGTTTGGCATCTACTTCACAGAAGTCCAGGCCCACATAAAAGGACTCTGGCTGATCAAGTTCACTGATAACTGCAAGTTAGGAGTCATTATCAACTCGCCAAGTGATGCAGACATCCTACAAAAGGGCCTCTCTGAGACCAGTGACTGGTGTCTGAACCATGGCCTGAAGCTTAATGCCAAAAGATGCATTATCATCTCCTTTGGAAAAAACTCTGTTTCCACGAATCACCACGTTGATAGGAGCCCACTGAATACTGAAGGGGCCACAAGAGATCTGGGCACCCAGGTCAACAGCCACTTCACCTTCGACCACCACATTGCCACTGGTCAGAAAGTCCTTCTATGTGGCACATCTTATAACCAAAGGTTTCGCATCCAGGAAGAAAGAGGTCATTATCCCTCTCTTCTCATCCCTCATTAGACCAATCATCAAATATAATGCCCCATTTGGCATGTACCTGACCAGACACCTACAACAGCTGGAGAGGCCACAAAGTACCTCACAAAAAGGATCCTAGGCCTTAAAACACATGTCCTGCATGGACAGACTCAAGAAACTTCAGCTGTTGTCAGTCTCTTATCGTCTACTTAGCGGTGATCTGTGCTCGACTTACAAAGCTATGTCTGACCCAGCCCTACTTGAAATGCTACACCTAAAGAAATCCCAATCCCCCTGTGCCACACACTGCAGAGATCACAACCTCATTACCACAATTAACAGAACATGCAGGAGGGACAGGTTTATCTCCCAAAGACTGCCCATACTCTGGAATAAGCTTCCCTTTCATGTCAAGCAGAGCACCTCGCTAGCCCTCTTCAAGAGAAATCTTTATGAGTGGATGGGTAACAGAAAGTTCACCCCAGGGATCACTCCAGTTATCCTACTGGATAGGGACACTGTGAACTAACATCGGGTGGCACGGTGCCTGGGCAATTATTTTGGGCTAGGCTTGTAATGGCTCCAGGACCATTAGCCTAGTACACATTTATGAACCTATGAACATGAATAAATGATACTGAAATTCTTCTCCCTGTTTAAAGCATTATCAGAGTAGACAGAGCACATAAAAAGGTGGAGGAATAGCCCTAATTTTCCCTAACAAGTAGATAGTTTCCCCAAACTCAGATACTATACCAAAATTCTGTACAGCTGAAATCCTTATAACATTTCTAAAACTTAACTCATGTAAGAACATCTGCATAGTTGTTTTATACATCCCTCCTGGGAAAATCATTTCCATTCTAGAAAATATTCTGGCCTGGATATCTGAAAAAATCCTGAACAAAATCATTATTCTAAGGGATGTTAACACTGACTGGTAGACCCTAACGTCACACCACCCAACAAACAGTATAAACCTCTGTGGCTTTACTCAACATATAGATACTCCTACCAGATATAGCAAAAATAACATCCGACGCTGCACCCTGGACTGGATACTAGGCTTGAACCCATCTAACTTTACATCCTCAGGCACACTCCCTGACTCCTTACGTGACCACCTGCCAGCCTATACTCACAGGACTATCAGACAACTCACAAAGCAACGCAAGTTCAAAACTATACACAACCTACAAAAATTCAGCAAAGAGGTATTTAATGAATGTCTAAAAGCTGTAGACTGGCCCATCCTAAAAAGACTTCCCTTTAATGATGCACTTGAACATTTCAACAGCGTCTTCCTAAGCTTTCTTCACTCCCTAGCCCCTCAGCAAATAAAAAGAATAAAAAATAACCATGCCCCATGGCTCTTTAGATCTTATAAAATTCTTATGAAAGACAGGGACAAAGCATGGGCTGCCTGGCTAAAAATATAAACTACATAAATCTTCAGATGTTCTTCGTGTTTCACTGTTGCAGTCATTGCATTTGGGTTATCTGCTTGCAGTAGCCCTCATTCAGCCTGATTAACAATGTCTTGGGTCCTGCGTCAGTTGCTGACCCTTCTTCCATGATGTCAGGTCATCAGGGATATAAAACATGCAGCTGACACCATTACATCAGTCTTTCTTGCTGTGCGATGCTCGAAGCAGAAGCAGTTCACAAGTGCCGCTTGGCCAACTCCTGAAATTTCCGTTTTCGAGTTTCAAAACCGAAGTCTTCAACTAAAGCTAAGTACCCCTTTGGGGAAACTTTTTCTTGCTCCTTACTGATGTCAGTAAAAGTTAATAATTGCATTACTTGTGGAAAGCAAATACCTCACAAAGATTTTCATTTGTACTGTATTCCTTGCCTAGGCCCTGACCATGATGTACCTTGTTGTCGGTTTTGTGCTTTATTTAATCAGAGCACTATCCCTCATCTGTATATTTTCACTTTTAAATATTTCGGTTTTCAGTTTAATTATCCAGAAATGTCGTTGGTTAGCCATCCCACTACCGGGATTCTGAAAAAACGCAAAGATAAAGATAGAGACAGGCCGCCGAGGTCCAAAGCTGACGATGATGCTTCTCCTAAGCCAGTCGCCAGTTTGTCAGTACTCAGTGAGACGCATTCGCAGCCCCTGATACCCGCTACTTCTGACTTGCAGGCATCTACTGATACCCATTCGGAGTCCAGTATGCTGCGAGATGCTTCAACTGTGGAACCTGCGGATGTCTCTACCTTGGATGGGTCTGGAGCCGCTGTGCAGGCACCGGCTTCTGAGGGTATATTCAGATCTACGGACTTGCATGTTAAACTGACACCTCCTTCTTAATTTAGGCCAAAATCTCGAACCATGACTAAGAAACTGACGCCCAGGCCACATGCTCAGACCTCTATGCCTAAAAAACAAATGATAAGAATGGCTGGAGATCTTATAACCCTAATTAGGGGAAGCCAACCTCCCCCTTCTAAAAGACCTAGGACTGAAGTTGTTTATGAATCTTCTGACCAGGATTTTGATTTTTCTGATTCTTCTGATGACCTGGATTTGCATTTATCTACTTATGAGGATTCTGTTGCAGAGGACTCTCTGCTTCCCCTCCAGAGGATTTTTCTTTTGGTGAGACCTTACATACTCTAAGGGAGCATTTCCACTGGGAAAGCCAGGACTTTTCTAATTCAAAAAAGAGGCTTAGGTATTTCTTACTCCTGCCTCAGCATAGGCCTTTAGCTATACATCCTGTACTAGACATTGTTGATTATGCCTTTTCAGAATCTAGTTTGGCTCCTGATTCTTTGCCTCCTGCTCCCAGAAAACCTGACAGATATTACAGGGTTCCTGATTCTCATAAGTTCCTTTTTAAAAATCCTATTGCAGATCCAGAGACTATTTCACAGGGACCCAGGGGCATTAAGCCTTCTACTGCTAAAAATCCTACCCCCTCTGATAGAGACAATGGATAGATGGGGTAAAAAAGTTTACACTTCTGCATCCTTGGCCATTAGGGCTTTAAACTGCCAGTTTCATATGTTAAAGTATCAACAACATGTTATTGGATTGCTTAAACAGAAAATGATGTTACTTCCTGACTGTGCTGAAAATAAAGAATTACAGGATTTAATGCATTCTGCTGAACAGGTTGAAAAACATACTTTGCAATGTGGATTTGATTCATTAGAGGCCTCTTGCAGGGCTGCTGCTACTGGGGTCTGTGTTCAGTAGGCATGCTTGGCTTAAGGAGCAAGGTTTGTCTGATCATGTTAAAGCTAAATTGTTGGATGCTCCCGTAAATCAGGACCGCATGTTTGGCAACAAGGCTGAGGAAGTTCTTAAAAAGATGGAAGATAAAGCTAAATCTATGCAAACTGTTAAAGATTTCTTACAAGTTCAGCCTCCTAGATTTAGTAGGCACTGGCCCTCTAAAAATTGGTCCTTTCCAGCCCCTTCCAGGTCTTCCCAAGCCAAACCCAGACACAGCAAAAACCCCAGGTTTCAGTGCCAAGAGACACACAAGACTAGGCAGTGGGGGGTTTCCGCACCCAAGCCTGGGAGTAGTAAGACTCCCCCTATGGAAAACTGTCTCAATGACTTGCTTTTAAAACTACCAAGCACTTCCCAACTGAATGCTCCTTTAGGCGGAAAGATTGGTCTGCAGGCCAGAAACTGGGAACTCATTACCCAGGACAAATGGGTTTTAAATACAGTGTCCCAAGGATACAGATTTCACTTCCACACGTTACCAACTCCAAGCGGGTGGCCAGATCTACCCACAAATCAGTGGGCAGAGGCCCAAAATCAAGTACTCTGTCTCTTAAACATGGGGGCTATTCAGTTGGTTCCAGAAGAGGAAAAGGGACAAGGTTTCTATTCAAGACTTTTTCTGGTACCCAGAAAAGGCAATACATGGCGTCCTATCCTGGACCTTTCTATTTTAAACACCTTTCTGGTGATTCCAAAATTCAAAATGCTGACTCTTCACCAGCTACTTCCTATGCTAGGCAAGGATGCATGGTTGGCAACACTAGACTTAAAAGAAGCATGCCTGCACATCCCTGTCAGGGAGTCTTGCAGAAGATACCTGCGCTTCAAAACAGGCTACATGCACTATCAGTTCTCTGCATTGCCCTTTGGCTTATCTACTGTGCCCAGGGTATTCACAAAGTGCCTGGCTCCAGCCATTGCATTTTGCAGACAAAGAAATATTCAAATATACCCATACCTGGACGATTGTCTAATTCAGGCAGAAAGCAAGGACATTCTTTTGAATCATCTGGCCTTTGTTCAAAGGGTACTGACTTGTCTGGGGTTCACCATAAACGAAAAGAAATCCCACCTGGTACTCTGTCAACAAACTATATTCCTGGGAGCAAGCTTGAATACAACTTCCCAGATGGCTTTCCTCACGCCAGAGAAACGGAGTCATTTGACAACTTACTTCAAACAAGTGGCCACAAAGAAACAGCTATCTGCAAGGCAAATACTGCAAGCCTTGGGGTTCATGGCCTCCTGCATTCTTCTAATTCCATATGCAAGGCTGCATATGAGGAAACTACAATGGTATCTCAAAAGCCTATGGTGTCAACATTCACAGGATCTAGAAGGAAGGATTCATATCATACCTTGCCTATGCCTAGAGTTCCTTTGGTGGGCAGAGGCCTGCCACCAAACAGGGGACTACCATTCACATTACCCCCTGCCACCCAAATCTTAACAACAGACGCATCAGACTATGCATGGGGGCTCACCTGGCAGGGAAGTGCATTCAGGGCAAATGGAACCCAAGTCAAATGCACCTGCACATAAATCAAAAGGAAATGTTAGCTGTACAGAATGCTCTGACAGCCTTCAAGGACCACATTCTTCCAGGACAACTAATGGTAAAGATGGACAACACCACTGTCATGTGGTACATAAACAAGCAGGGGGGGGTACACATTCTTACCCCCTCTGCAGACTAGCCATGGCAGTGTGGAACACAGCTTTGAGCTACTAAGTGAATCTACAAGCTCAGTTCCTGCCAGGAAAACAAAATACACTGGCAGACGGACTAAGCAGAAACCTCATGGACCCACACAAGTGGAAACTGGAACCAAGGATTTTCAACATGTTGACAAGCAAATGGGGGAGCCCAGATATAGACCTGTTTGCCTCCCCCCAGAACTGTCAATGGGACACATTTTGCACAAAGATTCCCCACAAACTAGCTTGGAAAGTGGATGCTCTATCCTTCAGCTGGAAAAAACTATCAGGTTTATGCCTTTCCTCCTCTGCCTCTGCTCTCCAAGTTACTACTAAAGATCAAACAGGACAGGCCAAGGATGATTTTAATTGCACCAGACTGGCCTCGCCAACACTGGTACCCACTCTTGCACAGTGTGTCACACTTGGCTCCAAGGCACCTGCCCCAGACTCCTTCCCTGTTGTCTCAGCAGGAGAACCAGATTCTGCACCCTCAGCTGCAAACCCTGAACCTAGCAGCCTGGCTAATTACCTAATCTCTCCTTTACCATCCCTCAGTTAATCAGTGATGGATATCATTTTAGAGGCAAGGAGGCCTAGTGCTAGAAAATCTTATGCTGCAAAATGGCAAAGATCCTGTGCCTGGAACCAATCTCAAGGAATGAACACAGCAGTGCCCAATTTACCTCAGAGTCTACAATACTTGACTGAGATGCTTCATAAGGGCTTGTCTTTTTCCTACATCAAAATTCATGCCTCAGTCATTTCAGCTCATTATAGCACAGAGCCTCCCCTCTTCTCTCACCCACTGCTCAAGCTGTTCCTCAGAGGGGCCAAAAATTTAAGGCCACCCAGGAGAGCTCCAAATCCAGCCTGGGATCTTAACTTTGTCTTGGAGAAACTCACTCTTCCTCCTTTCGAGCCAGCTGCTACGGCAGATTTAAAATTTCTTTCCTGGAAAACAGTTTTCCTTTTAGCAATCACTTCTGCAAGAAGGGTATCTGAATTACAGGCCCTTATGGCAGTGGAACCTTTCATCATCCTTCATGGGACAGGGTGTCCCTCAGAACCAAACCCTCCTACATGCCCAAGGTGGTATCCAGTGTGGCTCTTAATCAGTCCATTCATTTGCCTACCTTTTTTCCTAACCCACAGAACAAAAGAGAATGAATATTACACTCTTTAGATGTGCTCAGACAGCTTAGATTCTACTTGGACAGGAATAAACCTCAAAGGAAGTCTGAACAACTGCTGGTGGCATTTGCTGCAGGGACAGAGGGGGAAAGCTATTTCAAAACAAACCATTTCAAAATGGATAGGCCACTGCATTCATTTCTGCTATAAGCACCATGGAAAACCTATCCCACAGGGCATCAGACCCCATTCAACCAGGGCTGCATCTACCTCTACAGTCTTTCTTAGGGGCGTCCCTTCTAGGGACATCCTAGAAGCTGCTACCTGGAGTTTTGTACATACTTTCACCAATTTTCTCTAAATCCAGAGCTGGTTTTGCCACTGCAGTCTTGCAGGGCCTTATAGCTGGTCCTCATTCTATTTAAATTCCTCCTTCCAACCTTATCTTTGGGAATCTACCCAAATGTAATGACTGCAACAGTAAAACACAAAGAACATAGTACAGTTGTGTACACTTACCATAAATGTAGATGTTCGACTGTATTCACTGTTGCAGTCCTGGTTACCCTCCCTCCAGCCCCCTTTCTTCTTTTGGCTATACCTCTACTCTCACTTACTATGCTCTAAAAGCATTTTGGTGTACTTGCTTTTATGTTGGAGGTATATCCTTGTATTTATAGATCTGATTGCTTCCCATTCGGGGGGCACCTGACATCTGGGGCAAGAAAAACTGATGTAATGGCGTTGGCTGCATGTTTTATACCCCTGACAACCTGACATCATGGAAGAAGGGACAGCAACTGACGCAGGACCCAAGACTTTGTTAATCAGGCCGACTGAGGGCAACCTGCCAGCAGATTACACAAATATAATGATGCAACACTGAATACACTCAAACATCTACATTTATGGTAAGTGTACATAACTGTACTTTATACAGACAACTCTGCAATCAAACAAAAAGACAAATATTGCATGACAAAAAAATCATATTGTTCCTACATTCAAGATAACCACAAAAACAACCGTAAGAAATTCTGGTCCTCTGTAACATCACTACTCAACCCAGGAAATAAAAATTATCCCAGTCCTACCCTAATATACCACTTCTTCAAACAACCACCAAATTCAACACATATTTTATAGAGTCCACATCCAACCTAAAAGTAAACCTAACTCATCCACCCCAACTGGATACTTCTACTAATACCCTCAATACTAACCTCTACACACCCCACACATTACACATACACACAACCAACCCCTCACTTATAATCACAAAACAAACCATCCCCAGCTTACTTTTCAGCCCATCCCTTTATCTCAAATAAAATTTTAACTACTACAAAAACGGAAGTCTTGCTCAACTTCAGCAAACAACCTCCCACCAGAATACCTAAAGCTTGCAACAGAGGCAGTAGCATTCCCTGTTAGCATCTTAATTAATAGAGCCATAGCTGAATCACATGTCTCTAACCTATGGAAAGATAGCACATTATTCCTTTACATAAGGGAGGCAACTACACTGACATCACAAACTTTCATCCTGTTGCAATCTTGTCCCCACTGTCTAAGATTATATAAAAATGTCTGCCTCTACAACTTCTCCACCATCTTACACACAACAACCTACTTTCCCACACTTATCATGGCTTTGGACCTGTACACAGTACCTCAACAGCTTTATTATATTTCATGGACTCTGTCAGCAAAGCCTGTGACACTGGCAAACTAGTATTTGCAGTATTTCTAGATTTGTTAAAAGCATTTGGAATTGTATCTCACCCCAAACTCGTTAAAGAACTTTCCAGCATTGGTCTATCCTCCTCCTCACTTCAGTGGCTTTCGAGCTACCTAGCTGACAGAGAGCAAGCAGTAAAATGGCAGGGCTCTATCTCCCATATCACATCGCTCCCACAGGTGTACCTCAAGGGTCCATCCCTGACCCGTTACTATTTAATGTCTTCATCAATAACTTAGATACATTCTCCTGTGAAGGCACTCTAATCCAACATGCAGATGACTCCACTATCATCTGCATATCAGACACATTATCTCACCTACAACAAATAACACAGCAAGCTTTCTCTTCCATAGAAACATGGCTCTCCAATGCTGAACTCCTACTGACCCCCCCCCCCCAAAAAAAAAAGACAAAGCTCCTTCTCTTACTTACAAACCCCATAGGTGCAACAAAACAATCTTCAATCTTTTTAGCCAACAATACCGAAATTGAATTGCTTCAGCATACCAAACTGCTAGGTGTCACAGTTGACAGTAATCTCAAGTTTGACGTACAAATACAAAACAGTATTAAAAAAAAATAGGCATGCTATACAGGAATAAAAACTTCCTCACAACAGCTACCAAAATTACCCTGGCTAAAACCTACCTCTCGCCCTCACTATTATATGGGGCCCCAATTCTAACCAACTTACAGACCTCTCTAAGAAAAAAAACTAGGAAGCTGCTATAACAAATTGCCAAATTTGCCATAAACCCTACCCTGTAACTCATCACTGTAAAGCCCTACATTCGCTAAGATGGCTTGAGCTCCACCTCCAATATGTACAACTTACTACGGTATACAAAATCATCCACAGCCCACTAACTTGTCCTGCTTTTAGCCCATTAATCAACTTTTATATCCCAAATAAACATCTCAGTTATGAAGACAAATATCCCCTCATAACTTATAAACCAAACAAAACCCCAGGCCTAAGCCTTTATCCCTGCTCTATGGAAAAAACTATGGAACTCCCTTCCTTTAACTATCAAAATGGCTACTAACCTGCACTGTTTCAAGACCTCTATAAAAATACTTCAACAAAGCTTGGATTTGTTCCTGTATGAGCCCAGGCTGAGGTACTCTTACACCTTTTTCTATCTCTATTCCCACTACTAACTTACCCTACCCTCCCTTCCTCTACACATACTGCCCTACTTACCCTGCCCTCCCTTCCTCTACACATACTGCCCTACTTACCCTGCCCTCCCTTCCTCTACACATACTGCCCTACTTACCCTGCCCTCCCTTCCTCTACACATACTGCCCTACTTACCCTACCCTCCCTTCCTCTACACATACTGCCCTACTTACCCTGCCCTCCCTTCCTCTACACATACTGCCCTGAGGTTACACTCCTACCTTTTCCACATGTATTCCTACTATTCCCTCTATCACACTCTGCCCTTCTCTACTTGTGCTATTCTACGCCTTCATCAATATAATATGTTACCATATTTCATGACCTCTAGAATACTAATAATGGTTTCCATAATCATCTATTATGTAAATAATGCTGAATCTTCCTATTATTAGGCTTTCCATGTAATTTATGCTTGAACACTATGAGTTTATTATGCCTGTTGAGTTTTCATTCTAACAAACTAATGTGTAGTTTTTCAAATTTTGTGCTTGAATGTTATGACTGTATTATGTCTGTTAGGTTCTCATTCTGACAAACTAATGTGTTGTTTTCATATTTGTGCTTCAATGCTATGTGGTGCAGTGGGGCAGCTGTTAGTGTTGTTGCCTCATAGCAAGACGTTCTCCATTTCAATTCTTGGCTGGAGTACCTTCTGTACGGAGTATGCATATCTTCCCTGTGTTCACATGGTTTTCTTCTTGGTGCTCCACTTTCCTCCCACATTCCAAAGACATGCATCTGGAGTGTTTCTTCCTGGGCCGCCGCTGAAAATGAGTTTTGTCCCAGTCGGACATTTCCGGTAAACAAATGTTTAAAAAAATAAAATAGTGTCTGTCTAGTTTTTCATTCTGTTAACCATTGTTTCTGGAGCCTTTCTACCCAGGCCTCCACTGAAAATGGGTACCTTATAACCCAGTCGGACTTTCCTGGTAAACAAATGCCAAATAAAAAAATAAGTAGCAACATGCAAGGATATACTATTCATTTGTATTATTACACAATTCTGTTTTTACACTCCAGGTTCAATACTTACCTTGTAAGTCCAGCAGTTGCTACAGTTTTAGTTCAGGGCTGAGTCTATCTGATGCTAGGAATACACAGCCATTACATAGGTAGGTAAAGGTCGTGAGTGTTGCCTGGCATCAATGTTACTGTATGTATGTGCATAGGATGAAGGTTTTAGTCCCTTAGATGGTGAGTAATTGTGCTGTGCATTGCCTCTTAGCCAATGCGAGGCATATTGAGCATGCCTACGTCTGCCTGCACCCACAGCAGCTGCTGGTTTCCCCCTCTGACTCATCACCTGTGTGTGGCTGTGGTGATCTCACCATTGGTGGTGGGATGTGTGCCCCTTCCCCTTGATCCTGCTAAAGCTGTTTTCTCAGGAAAATGTTGTGAAGAGTCACATAGGCAGTAAAGGGTCGGGTCTCCACTGAAAATGGGTTGGTTTTCAAACTCACTTGGACTAACCCGATTAACAAATGTGAAATAAATAAATACAAATTTCAGTGCATGTATGTGGATTGTACTGAAGGGCTCCTCCAGATCTATCTAGGCACTGGAACCACGACTTCAGCAGCCCAAACACACGCTCTATGATACTTCTGGTTTGAGCATGTGCCTCATTATGGTGTTCTTCAGAGGGTGTGTGTGCATTTCTGATGGGTGTCATCAGCCATAGTTCCAGTGCATAACCTGCATCCCCCAGTAAATGACCCTGTGGGATATCCCCCCAGTGAACATCTGATAGAGCTGGGAGGCGTGCCAGATATGAATCATGATAACTGCCTGGGCTGCAAGGACGCATATTCAAGATGATTCCCTTAGCATTGCAAACAACTTGGCAGTCAGTGGAGTGGAAGCCCTTTCTATTTGTGTAGACCCTTCCCTGTTCCCTGGGTGGTGCCTTGATTTCTATATGTGTACAATCTGTGGCACCCAGTACTTCAGGGTAGTGTGCTACAGGGTCCTGCATATTTGTGGCCCTGTCCTCAAGAGTACGGGGAAAATATATGTGGTCACTAGCATGCTGAAGCATAACATTCAGGAATTGATGGGGGATCCTGGATGCTGATGCCTGTGACACCCCTGACATGTCCCCTGTTGGTCTCTGAAAGGTTCCTGTAGCTAAAATTCTAAGTGCTACACATACATTTGCCTCCACTGCTATTGGTTCCCATCAGTTTGCCCTGGGTCTGAGTTGAGGACAACAGAGGTTGCAGAGTTCCTATAGTGTGTCTCTATCCACCCTGTAGTACTCTACAATTTCCACCACATGCAGATTGTGATAAGTTAACTGGGGTCTGAATACACTTCTCCTCCTTGGCCGTGGTCTATTAGCAGCAACAGCAGCATAGACTTCAGTCTGTTGCACATATATATGAATTAAAGCAACAGCAGTCCCTAACATTCTTTCTGTGTAGACTTCTTTCTATGGCTGTATGCCAGTAGGTTTTGTAATTTGCAGGGAAATCCAGCACTGAGTCTACATGGTTGCTTTATAGCTTGTTGAATAACTCCTCCATCTTGGATTGGTTGATTAGCATACAGT
This sequence comes from Protopterus annectens, assembly GCF_019279795.1. NCBI lineage: Eukaryota > Metazoa > Chordata > Ceratodontiformes > Protopteridae > Protopterus > Protopterus annectens. Next base: position 973,433,445 of record NC_056733.1, on the reverse strand, counting down.
TCAGCTGCTTATGCTGTAATTAGCATGCCCCAGTGTTTACTATGGTTGGGTGGCTTTACACACCAAGTAGAGGCACTTACTGAATACAAAACAGGGCACACACAACCTTAGTGGATCATGTAGGGTTTATTGAATCTGCCCTATAGTATATAACACTGTTTAAAGTAAACTTTTTTTTCTTCATTTAGTTCATTGACAATAAGCTACTGACCGGCTTCTGTCTAGATACCAAGCCTAGGTTATCTGGGCTAGCTCTGTTGAGTAAAAGCTAGACATAAAACCGGTCAACCTGTCAAAAATTAACTGAGGATTGCTACACTTATTATAGGTTTACTGACAAGACGCAGCCTATAAGTGGATGATATGATGATAAGAAAGAGACTGAACATCCTGTGTATCCAGGAGACAAGGTGGAAGGCAGTGCAGCAAAAGCCACATAGCTACTGATCTAGACTCTTCTACTCAGGAGGAGGACAGACTACAAGTTATGTAGGCATTTTGGTGAGAGTCTTCTGAAGACCGTGATGGATGCAATCAGAATTTTATTTATTTAACATTTGTTTACTGGGAAAGTCCAACTGGTGAGACAGAGCCCATTTTCAGCGGAGGCCTGGGGAGAAATGCTCCAGATGCATGTCTTTGGAATATGGGAGGAAGCTGGAGCATCCAGAGGAAACCCACGTGAATGCAGGGAGGACATGCAGACTCTGCACAGAAGACACCCCAGCCGAGAATCAAACTGGAGAACCTCTTACTGTAAGATGACAATGCTAACTGCTGCACCACTGCACCGCCCTCATGGCAATCAAAGTCCAGTGCAATAATATGGCAATATGCATAATCTCAGCCTATATCTAACAGCAGGAGTGTGGCAGCAAAGAAAAGAGTGATTTCAGGCAGCAGATGCAGGGTCTATCAGGAAAAGCAGGACAACATGAGTCACTTTTGATAATGGGAGACCTGAATGCTCAAACTGAGACAAACAGGACACAATATGAGGATTACCTGGGTTCAAACGAAAAAGTCTCCGGCACAATAAAGGTTGATCCTTCTATTGGTATTTGTATTTTGGTCTCGTTTTTGATTTTACAGGAAGGTTAATGTGCTTCGTTAGGAATTAATATTCTATATTAAGTGTGTCTTTTAAATGAACACTACCTTTTAAATGAATTCCATCTATTAACAACATTTTTTAGAAGGGCTATGGCTTTAAGGCTAATTAGCGTTTAGTATCTTGATTGTTAATTAATGAACATGGTGAGTGTATAAAAAGCACATTTGAGTTACATAAATTATTCTGATGAAGTCTCCGTTGTAAGGAGGGAAAAGCTAATCGATCCAGGCTACTGTGTATGGACTTTGTTTTTGTCTAATGAAGTGATTTTCTGGATTAAAGTATTTGATACCTATCGAGTGGCCTGCCTGCTTTACCAATAGAAGGATCAACCTTTATTGTGCAGGAGACTTTTTCGTTTGTATCTGTTGGTGTTCTGCTTTTGGTTTACAAGTTGCCTTTTCGGTTTTCGGATACGAGGAATCCTGTTGTAAAGTTTTTTAAAGAAGTGTTTCAGCATGAATAACAGCAGTATGGTTATTCAAAATCACACGCAGGCTGATAACAGCAGGCACAAGTAGTGGAATTCCATCAGAGCAGCCCGAAGGACCCAAGGAGTGGAGCAGCCTAGTCAAGAGAGGCAAGGAAGTTATGGGGCAAACAACAAAGGACAGTCCCCAATTTGACTACAGAATTTCAAGGCAAGGACTATGGATTTGAGGAAGCGTACAAAAATATAGACTTTGTGACTTGGTTAAACAAAACATTTCAGGGCCATCCTGGCGAAAATGACATGCCTAGAGCCAAGGAGTGCAACAATGACTATACTTATAAGGACAAATGTAAAACTTTTATCCAAATACAAGTCATTGTCTGTTGAAAATTGGTACTTTGAACTTTGTATTAAGGACAATATTAAAAGAAGGTACCGAGCCTAAGGTTGAATAGGTTCCCCAACAGTGTTTATGGGGACCAGGTATTTTTTAAAGAAATTTGTAAAATTTTAAATAGTTGTGGACTGTCTATTATCAAAGCAATGACGGAGCATAATTCTACAACTATGCATGATATTAAAAAAGAGATTGACCAGTTACAGGCTGACATTAGTTGTGATTTGTTGTTTGCGATGGATGAGTACAAACATATGTATTACCGAGTGCTGCATGATATTGATGTGTATATTAATTCCAATATTAAGAGAAAATTAAAAAAGCTTAATAGGGACCTAAATGAATATAATGCAGGAACAGCATATATTCATAGTGAAAATTTTAATTCCAATTTTAACGCTAGAAACTCTAATATGCCTAGATACAGGCAACGCTCTTTTAAACCACAGGGACAAATGGGTGATGGGTTTGCACAAACACATGGAACATATTTTAGGGGTGGATATGCACAGGGGCATCAGGGGAGATACAATGGATACAATAGGCATAATTCTAACAAGGGACATTATGAGGACAGGGGAAATAGTTTGTTGGACGATGATTTCCCCATTCTAGATGGTGAGCGAGGTGCAAGTAGAATGGGCTCACCCGAGATGGTTGATGAGGTGAGAAGGTCCGAGAGACTAAGAAATAGGAACCAGCAGTCCTATGCACAAGCTACAAATAGGGAGAATTTTGTTGGAAGGAAAAAGGGTGATGAACAGGTTTTTTAACTACTGTGGACTATGACATGGAGCAGTGTGAATTAACAACAGTGGATAATTCTGACAGTGCAAAGCAGATTATTTACACACATAACAAATTTAACATTTTTAATTACACAGGTATTGAAATTAAGCCGTGTCATTTTGAATTATTTACTAAAGGATTTTCTTTTGTACCAGCCAAACAACCCAGTGTGGAGAAACTCATGCTTGATGTTAAATTATTTACAAGAAAACTAAACCTCCAACATATTAATTGTGAGGCTACAAATCAGAATAACAATTTTAATGGTAATAAAAATAAGTTTGTTAGGCACAGTGTTTGGAACCCACCATTACAACACGAAATTTCAAATTTTGAACAATGTGCTATGGACAGAATTAGGAGAGAATATGGGGCCTATGCTTCCAAAAATAGTAATTTAAACAAAAATAGTAATTTAAGTAAAGAAGAAGAAAAACTTTTATATGATTTGAGCAAGAATAGGGAGCTAAGGGTGATGAAGCCTGATAAGGGAGGGGGTGTGGTTTTGATGGAAACCTGGGATTATATTAGAAAAATGAAGGAGATTTTGGATAAGGATGAGAACTACTGTCTCATTTCTAAAAATGAGATTAATATACAGTACCAAAAGATGGATATTATTTTAGAGGATAATTTATTGACTGGTTTAATAAACATGCCATTATACAATTATTTTAAAGTAAAAAAAACAGTTATACCGGGTATATTTGGAATACCCAAGGTACACAAATCCATACTGGACCCATAGTTGCCTCCCATGGATCCAAAACCCAACCCATGGCAATATATGTGGATGCCATGACTAAGCCTATATACTCTAAATGGAAACACATCCTAAAGGATTCATGGGATTTTCTAAGCAAAATAGGAAAATGTATATATTTGGAAAGCGTGTTTTTTATTACTATTGACGTTAAAGAATTATTTTCTGTTATCCCTCAGGGCATTGGGATGGAGTGGTTTGAAAAGATATTACTGGAAATGGACTGGCTCTCACCCTTGGATTTTAGAAATGTTTTATTGAACATGGAACTTGTTTTAAAATATAATTTTATTTATTTTGAGGGTGATTATTATCACCAGAAGGAAGGGGTGGCCATGGGGTCAGCTTGTGCCCCAATCTTTGCAAACACCATCATGTTATACTGGGAAAGACACTTTATTTTTAACACTGAATATAATCAACATATAGTGGATTACTACAGGTTTTTGGATGATATTTTTATCCTTTGGAAAGGTACAAAAAAGGAAATAGAAGTGTTTGTAGAGTATATTAATTTTGAAATTCACACACAATATTGATACTGATGAGACACATTTTTTGGATATTAGGCTGATTAAGGATAAGTCTAATAAATGTTACAAATCCCATATATACAGGAAGGAACACTTTTCAAATGCCTACCTGCATTACAATAGTGACCATCCTAAGCAGTTAAAGAAAAATATAGTTAAGGGCCAGATGATTAGGATGGCCAGAATGATTTCAGACAATGATGAATTTAATAAGGAGATTTCCTTTCTTGAAGGTTTGTTTAAGGAAAGAGGGTATCCGATACAGCTTGTCTCCTCAGTGAAGGAATATGTGGTTTTAGGAAGAAATACAAGAAAATATATTCCACTTTTAAATTCAAAAACTGAGGTTACTGAAAATTATGTTGAAAATGGTAATACCATGATGGTTGAAGAAATCAAGTATACCCCATATTTAACTACAACCTATTTTTACGGTACAGGGTGTTTTAGAAGAAGTATGAATGAAATCTGGGACATGTTTAAACAAGGTTTTAAGAATAGCTTGAAATTTAGTTTTAGAAGAAATTTTAATATTAAGAATATAGTGGAAAGAAAAGGGGCTTATACAGATTTTAAGTGTGGGAGATGTGCCCAATGTTCATACATCCACGAGAGCAAAGAAGTTAATATATCCAGTATTGTTAACATCAAGCATTACAGTAGTTGTTACACAAAAGGAGTAGTGTATTTAGTGTTCTGTAAAGAATGTGAAAGTTACGAAAACTAAAAACAGAATTTATGAACACATTAGAGATATTAACAGAATGAGAATAATGTTTTATACAAGCATGTGATGAAATGTGAAAAAGCTGACTTTAAATTCTGGGTTCTTGAGGTGGTAGGAAGGTAGAATACAGAGAAATGATTTGGCAGCTAAAATTGAATGCATGTTGTGACAAAGGTTTAAATGACCACATTTCTATCAGATCCCAAAATCACAAAATAAAACAACATAACACAATAATATTAACAACATAATAAAAACAAGTGAACTGCTTAAATATTATAAATAAGTCAATTTTTTCTGGTATTTTTTATCCATGTAGTATTTTAACATTGGTATGTATATATTTATAAATTTATACAGTGATATATTTATTATATATTTATGTATTTGTGGTTATGTTTATATATTTATATACTTACATATTTATAATTATTTATTTATACAATTTATATATATTTAATATTTATTAATACTAATATATTTATGTATTTAATTATATAAATATTGTTCAAGCATTCATAATTATGAGCATTATGTATTGTTTACATTTATATGCTTAATCAATTGATGGCTCGGTAGTTCCGTTGAATATGATGATATTAATATTGAATATAATAGGTTCCATTTTAACTGATTTTTGCACACAAGAGTTTTAGGTCCCCCTGATTTAGATGATTGGAAATTATAGTTCATAGGTCCCTTATAAGTTCCCAGCTATAGGTTATTTATGAGTTTGTTTAGGAATGTATAGGAACTCAGACCTATTAGGTTAAAGCATTGTGAGACTTTGTACTTGTACCTTAATGTAAATTGTTTTAAAAAATTCAGCCTGTGACTGATATACATGCTGTTTGCTTTTGTTTTTGTTTTTGTATTTTGGTCTCGTTTTTGATTTTACAGGAAGGTTAATGTGCATTAATATTCTATATTAAGTGTGTCTTTTAAATGAACACTACCTTTTAAATGAATTCCATCTATTAACAACATTTTTTAGAAGGGCTATGGCTTTAAGGCTAATTAGCGTTTAGTATTTTGATTGTTAATTAATGAACATGGTGAGTGTATAAAAAGCACATTTGAGTTACATAAATTATTCTGATGAAGTCTGATCCAGGCTACTGTGTATGGACTTTGTTTTTGTCTAATGAAGTGATTTTCTGGATTAAAGTATTTGATACCTATCGAGTGGCCTGCCTGCTTTACCAATAGAAGGATCAACCTTTATTGTGCTGGAGACTTTTTCGTTTGTATCTGTTGGTGTTCTGCTTTTGGTTTACAAATTACCTGGGTTCACATGAATGAGACAACAGGACTAAAGGAGAGGCTATTCTAGACATCTGTCTGGGAGATGGCTTGATGGAGATCCAATGCATGATTTGGCAACAGTGACCGTCACAAGATCATATACAAGAGAGGTTAATATGCAACTCCGTTAGGCTTCCTCCTAGTACAGGCACTGGGGTAGAATCAACAATTGCTTGTCATCCACAGTGAAAGAATTGTCACAGCATAAACCACTAGTGACCACAGTTAGCTGCAAGCAGTGGTCAGAGAAAGCTCTACGGTCAACAGAGACTAGTCTGAAGACCTGGAAGTTAACTGGAGTGAAAACACAAGAACTCAGGGAAATACTGGTTGGGAGGGTGGCCTAATGGTTAAGGTGTTTGCCTTGCAAGCACAAGGTGCAGGGTTTGAGTCTCACAAGGGATAATTGGCTAGGCTTAAAATGGTTCGCAAGGGCAGTTAGCTTAGTACTAACCTATGAACCTATACTGTAGAATCTTAGCACCTTAAGAAGAAGAGAAAACAGGTGGAGTTGAAGACAAAAGGCAGTGTCTGAAAACAAAATGTGTGACTGTTGTAAAACAGATTTTCAGCCGGGCTAGGTGTGTAACTCAGGTACATAAGGAAAGCCATTGGTGAAATGCAGAAATCCAGGACGTTATTAAAAGAAATTAGTGCAGGAAAAAGTGGGAGATGGAAAAGATGGACCAGGCTAAAAGGAAAAGGAATACATGGTTGGTTAACCAAGAGGCTAACAGAGCAGTTGCAATATCAAACAAGGCATCAGAGGCAATCTGCTATCTTCTGCATAATGACTCTGCAGATGATGCAAAGAAACTCTGTCAGTCTAAAGATGAAGAAGATAATCACCAGATACCTGTTTAAGCTTTACGGAATTTTCATTAGTCATATATTTTGGATTGGGTATTATTTATTTATAATGTATAGTGAAAAAATCAGTATATGTCTGCTAGTTGTTTAATAATAGTTTTAACAGCACTGAAAATGAAGACATTGATATGAAGTTCTATCTCGCCATTCATTTTTACTGATAGGTTCAGAGCCGAGTCGGCCTACTACAAAGCTCGAGGTTTTCAAATAGCTCGAGGCCAAATCCCTATCCCATGATGCACCTAGAGTTACCTCAGATCTAGTGTGCCACTGCAATAGATTGGAGGTTCTCGCTAGCTCGGGCCATTAAAAACCTTACCTTTATTATATTTCAAAATATTGTTGACATTTCCTTGAAAATATAGTTAGTTAGTTAGCCAAGCTCTTACAGCTTTATCTGTAGTTTCCCTTTCCCTTGTGTGCCCTTTTCATAGCTATATATTTGGCCTCATTTTTTTTCTTATGCCTATTTATATTTCTGACTAAAAGTTGTTTAATCAGTGACCTTTTGTCACCTTTTTTCTTATAAATAGTATTGTATGCTTAGTTAGTGACCTTTGTCACAGCTTTAGAGTTAACTTTAGTAGTGTTAAGTTTAGTGATTTCTCACTAATTTATATTATCTGCTTAGATAAAAAGTGTGTGATTTGTTAGCCTTACTTGAAGGGCTTGTGTGTTTATATTTAGCCTATTTTATATTAGAAGGCTTATTCATATATTTGATTGTTGTTAGCCTTAGTTTGAAGGGCTTGTGTGCTTATATTTAGCCTGCTTTTTTATTAGAAGGCTTATTCATATTTGTTTATTGTTGGGTGTGTCCATTTTTCTGCCATGGCTGATGACAAGGACAAACACCCTAAGTCAGGGTTTAAAAAATGCCCTAAATGTGAGCAAAAGATGTCTGTCACTGACAGCCATGTCAATTGCGTTTATTGCTTAGGTGCATTACACTTGCAAGAAATCTGCTCCATATGCCATTCCTTTTCTTCTCAGGTTCTCCAAGGAGAGAAAGAGGAAACTCATTGATAAGGGTTTATTAAAACCATCTTTCCAGGAGGCTTTGAGTGACCAGGATGGATCTAGTAAATCCTCAAAGTCTTCCAAGACTTCCATGTAATAAAAAAAATCAAAAAAGTCTGTGACATCGGCTCCACAGTTCTCGGAGCCAACTGTCTTTTTGCTTCAGAGCCGGTCCACGGTTTTGGAACCTGTATCCAAAATTCCAAAATCTCCATTACTTCATTTGCTACCATTGATCCATTCATCTCGGTCTTCTGTTAGCCGTTCAGATTTGGATGTGGATTGTGTGGTGCAGAAGCTTTTACAGGCACCGGCCTTTGCAAAATTATCGGCTCCGACCCAGGTGGCTTCGGAGCCGAAGACTCTTATGCCAGCTACAACTCTTTCTCCTCCGAGCCATACCGGTCCTTCGGAGCTGGAGGAGTTGGACTTGTTGATTGTGGAACCTTCGGAGCCGACGTCTGCTCCAGTGTCTTCAGCTTTTTTCACTCTGACGTCCTCAGTGCCGATCGAGGACTCTAGGAGCCGAAACTCTCTGGTCGTGTCAGGGGATGATAGTCGAACCGACTTGTCTGTTCCGACTCTGCCTCTCAGGGCTTTGGCTCAGATGAGCTTGGCTCCTAACCTTGGGCTCGGAGCCCACTGTCCCAGTGCCGGGGGTATAGACTGTTTCCTTGGATCTGTCGGTCCCTTTGCATTGGAGCAGGGGTGACTTTGAAGCCATGAGGAGAGTTATGTCTCCTAAGACATCCTCAACCTCAGGTCTGGCTTCTTCATCCCCTAAAGCACCTGTGTCTGCTTCTGCTTCACAGATCCTTGCAAAGCTCAGAGACCCAGAGCCTCAGAAAGCCCCATTGGGTGGCCCATGCTCTTCCGAGACCTCACCAGAAGCTCCCACTGATGAGGTTCCCAGGAAGAGAGTTTGTAAGAGGAAACATCTAGATTCCCCTCAAGAGTCCCTCACATCTGATACTGACTTGGATGAATCAGAAGGGTCCCCACGGTCCCCCTCTGAGGATATCTCATTTGCAGTGATACTTGAAATCCTTAGGCAGAGGGGTGACTGGCAGTCCACAAACCCTACTGAAGATGAGTCGGTTCTCCTGAAGGCCTTCGGGTCTCAGCCCTCCATCTCTTGGGTGTCTCCGCCCTTCATTGAACTTATGGAGCTGGTCTCACGTAGGGTGTGGGAGTCTCCAGACACCATGGAGCCTGTCCCTAGGAGGCCTAATAAGTTTATATCTGCTCCACAAGATAAATCTTTTTTGACTAAAGGTGTGCCAGTTGATGGCATGGTGGTGGCAGCAGCCACCAAAAAGGAAATGTCAGAAACTTCCTCTTCTATCCATCCTCCTAATAGAGACTCCAGGATCATGGATAGATATGGGAAGCACATGTTTAGTTCAGCAACTTTTGCACTCTGTTCGCTTAACTACTTAACCCATTTCACGAGACTACAAAGAGATCTTCTTAAAAAGCTGGGAGATATTCTACAGAATAGAGTAGCAGCAGGAGCTACAGACAAAGTTGCCTCCCAGCTTGCTACCCTCAACTCCATTGTTAACTCATCCATGCACCTCATTTCATATGCAGCTGATGGAACGAGCAGGGCAGCAGGTACAGGATTTGCTCTTAGAAGATATTCCTGGATGCACTTGTGTTCCTTCGCAGAGCCTTTCAAGTCATCCTTTGTGAATACCCCTTTTGATGGCTCGTCCCTTTTCGGGCCCAAAGTTAAGGAAACTTTGACCAGGTGTGAGCAGGAGGGGAAGACTCTGTCTGCCATTGGAGTCTGTTTTTCCACCCCTACCAGACCCTACTCCAAGGGTCAAAGGGGAGGGAAAATGTGGTTCTGAAAGCCCAAGGAGCCTTTCAGGACACACGTGGTGAACCCTCCTCCAGGGGCAGAGGAGGGGGCGATAATGAAAGATGCTGCCCTCGCAGCAGAGGGGGTCCGCAAAACCAGGGCAACAGAGATCACTTCTTTGGGGAGCCCTATCAGCGCTCCTGAAAGGAGGACCAACTGTCCTACTCTGGAGGCAGTCAGGGGTTGCTTATCTTTGTATCCAGATGCCTGGCTCAAAATGACAACTGGGTACAAAGTATCATTTCCAGAGTATACTTCTTTCCATTTGCCACACCCCTTCTAATGACAAGAAAAATCCCAGACGTTCCACCCAGTTACAGGGAACAAGCAACAGTAGAGGTCCAAATGCTGCTAAGAAAAAGAGTCATCCAACCAGTCCCAGCAGACCAGATAGGATCCGGAACTTACTCAAGATTCTTTTTAGTTCCAAAAAAGACAGGGGACTGGAGACCTATATTGGACCTCAGCAGGCTAAACAAATCTGTCAAGAAAGAGAAGTTTCGGATGGTCACGCTTCAGTCGATACTTCCCTTCTTAGGAACGACAATTGGATATGCTTGATAGATCTCCAGGATGCATACTACCACATAAAAATGGCCAGGCCATCCAGGGATCATCTGCGCTTGCGGCTGGGAGCCAGTCATTACCAGTTTTGAGCCCTGCCCTTTGGTCTCACTACAGCCCCCAGAGTGTTCACCAAATGTATGGCAGTGGTCATGGCTCACCTGAGACATTTAGGATTCCAGGTGTTTCCATACCTAGCTGACTGGCTCCTCACCGCCACCACCAGGCATCAACTCATTCAAGCCAGGGAATCCACTCTGTCACTCTGCAGCCAGCTGGGCATTACAATAAACTCAGAAAAATCTACTTCATCGCCGTCGCAGCATATCATCTTTATAGGAGCAGAACTGGACACCACCACCACCATGCTAAGACTTCCAGTGGAAAGAGTCTTACTATTCCATCAGCAGGTCCGCATTCTGATATCCCAAAACAAGAATCCTGCATCAGAACTTCTAAAATTGTTAGGTGTGATGGCAGCAATTCTGGCCATACCGCTGGGTAGTATGCACATGTGGATACTGCAATGGCTGTTGTTCACTCAATGATCTTACCAAGAGCTCCCCATGTCTCACCTGATAATGATCACAAACTCCTGCAAAAAGGATCTTCAGTGGTGGTTAACCTCACTTCATGTCACAATAGGACGTCCCTTTGTTTTACCCCCACCAGTGGCCATGGATGCTTCCCTGATAGGGTTGTGGGGGCATTTTCAGGGAAGGATAGCCCAAGGCACATGGACCGATCAAGAGACACATCTGCATATCAATGTCTTAGAGATGAGAGCAATACTTTTGGCATTGCAGTACTTCCAGGACTCTCTTCCTCTGTGTACGATTGCGATTCAGACAGACAATATGTCAGTGGTCTGGTACTTGAACAAACAAGGAGGAACAAAGGTCATACCTCCTTTGTCATGAGGCCCTAAGAGTATGGCAGTGGGCTATATCCACCCAGTGCTTTCTGTTAGCAACGCACATCCCGGGAAAATCCAACGTGATATTAGACAAGCTGAGCAGAGCAATTTTGTTGACCCACGATTGGTCCCTTAAGATTTTCCTGTTTTTCTGTGCTTAAATTGTTGATTGCACTTGTTGGCTAAAGTTTTGCTTAAAAGTAACAAACAGGCTAATACACTCAAGTGTACCAGCCTTTGATAGCAATTTAGTCGAATACCAAAGCATTTACTGTATTTTTTCTGTCTGTTTGCAAAAACTAACCAAAAAAATACTTCTCCTTTCCTAAACTTTCCTAGCTAGTTGTTCCAGTGATCAGATTTTGCTGATACCTGGGCTTTGTATTTGGTTCCTGTGTTCCTCCATTTTCTGTGTGGCCAGAAGTAGTTTCTTTACTCACCAGTGGGAGTGGGGAGTACTGAGCTGCTTGTTTGTCCTCAAGGGAGTGGTTAGAGACAGCAACTAGTAATTCGTTGGCCATTTTGGGTAATTTCCTGTTTTTTCCAGCCCCCTGCTATAAAGCGGAGTTGCCACTGTTGCACACAAGCGGCGGTTTAACAAGGTTAAACTATTGGCTACCTAAATTCCACTCTTCAAATTTTCCCTTAAATCTACCTTCCTCGAACTGTACTGCCGATCTAACCAGCGTATCCTATAACTAAAAACTTCATCTCTACTTGATTCCCAAGTAGACTATTCTCTATCTGTAAAGCCTAGCACTTGCTCCTACAGTACTTGCACCTTGTAAAAGCACTATTATTATAGATAGTACCCCACCAGCCTAGAACCCACATCCCCCGGAGTCTTTTGTAAGTTTTTATCTATTACTTCTAGCATGTCGAGGATCAGTTGCTAGTGTCCTCTCCTGCTCAACTGGTGAACCTGGGAATATTGAGGCAATGTTACAATTGCCTCATGTACACAGACAATCCTCTCCTTCTCCCACAAAACACAAATACATGCGAGATGCAACTATACGGCCAAACTGGAGGCTGAGCTCTCTCAACATAGGACTGGCAAGACCAGACAGGAGGAGAAGATAACCACACACACTACATACCCAGTCACACATAGTACCATCACAACTTCAAATCATACACATAATCACACAAAGACATACTCGGAGGCTCTGACCAAAAATCTACCAAAACAGCAGAGGTCTCCAAAGCAGACACCCAAACAACTACCATCTCAGGACCCAACACATGCATCACATAGACCACACAGTCAGAGTGTCAAACAGTCACAGCCCTTAAGGCCAAACACAATGCCAGACACACTTGTCATTGGTGACTCCATAGTCAGGCACACTGCACCAGACTGAGTAAGGAGAAGGTCACAGTAAGCTGTCTGTCGGGCGCTAGAATCTGCCACATAACGCAAGCACTCAGGTCTCTCAACAGCAAGTACAAGTACGACTCAGTCATTGTCCATGCTGGTGTCAGACTACATGAAAAGAGACACTGAGGAGCTCTCTGAATATGTAGCCGAGGCAGGTATGACCCTGACCTTGAGCAGTATCCAACCTTCACCTAGAATGATGCCACAACACAGTGATAAGATGATCAGCTTTAATAATTGGCTTAAATTTTGGTGTCATTCAAAGGGGATCCAATGTCTGTCTGCCTGGGATGACATGCTGGACAAGCCACGCTGCCATGAGGGCGGCTTGCACCTGTCACCCTGGGCTTCGGATATTGGCAAAGGCTCTTGCCACCCCATAGTGCCTTTTTAGGCAAAGCTCAAATTCTAAACCTACCACCCTAGAACACAAAAAGGAAAAACTAAGGGTAATGCTGCTCAATGCCAGAAGTCTCAACCTCAAGATGCCAGGCCCTTCTCAGTATGGAGAACATCGATGTCTGTGCTGTGACAGAAACCTGGTTCAAGGCTCCTGAGAGCACCCCAGCACTATCAGGTTTCACCTCATATCATGCTCCGCCCCAAAATCCGAACAACACCAAGAAAGGAGGGTGTCCATATTCATAAAGGACACACACACCTCAAGGTTGGTGGCAATGCGGAGACCATCCAGGTGCAATTAACCATAGGCAAGACTGCTCTGCAATTTGTAGCATGTTACAGGCCACCCTCTCAAACTCAGGAACCTCACATGGCCTTCCTGAAAACACTGGAGGGGATAAATGTATCTCCAAATACCATCATACTAGGTGCTTTCAACTACCCTAATATAGACTGGGAACACTATTCAAGCCCAAACACTCTAGCCCAAAGGTTCCTGGAGTTCATAAACTCAAATGCCATGGAACAACTAGTCACCATCCCCACAAAAGGAGAAAACATACTTGATCTCATCATCACGAACATGGGATCACAATGTTCAACACCGGAAGTATACCCCTCACTGGTGAGATCAGATCATAAACTAATCTCGCTGGAGGTCCTCATCCCCCCCCCCCCTGAAATAAAAAAGACCACAGTGAAAAACTTCTCAAAAGCCGACTTCACACTTCTAAAAACTAGTGTGGTCTCCTTTAAGGCCCCTGAGCCAGTGGTAAACATTACTCAAACCGCTGAATCACTTACAAATGCCTTCTACCAGCACCTACAGGACTGCATGGATCAGGCAATCCCAAACAAAACTAAGACTCTTTGTACCAAAGGCAAGCGTCCAGTCTGGTGGACCCCAGCCATAAACAAGCTCTACAACAAAAGGAGGAAGCTACTACAAGATAGAGCAAAATCCTTGAAAGGTAAGACACCTTTGATCATTATAAGTAAAAAACTAAGAGCTCTCATAAAATCATCCAAGGCAAATTTTGAGAGAAAAATCGCCAAGGACTCAAAAGACAATCATAAGGCCTTCTTTAGCTATGTTAAAAACCTAGGAGGAAACTCCCAGATATGCTCAGAATTAGTTCAAAATGATGTGAAGATTACTGAACCTACACACATTGCCAACATACTGGCTGACAGGTTCAGTGCAGACTTCTCCCCCCCTGCACCACAAAAGGAGAGATTTCTATACCAGAGGATTGTAGCCCCAAACATCTCCAACGCCCTGGTGAGAACTGCACACTCCAAGGCAAAAAACACAGCATCCATGGGACTGGATGGTGTCCCCGGCTGTGTGCTCCACGAACTCAATGAGGAATTAAACCCGCAGTTAGGACAGCTGTTTAATCTTAGCCTCACCTCAGGATCTGTGGTCCCACTTCATAAGGCGGTGCCTCCACCGACCCTGGAAATTACTGTCCCATTAGCTTGACAAGCCTTATCTGCAAAGCCATGGAGAGGATCATAATGGAACTCATAAATAAAGACATAGGAAACTTGCAGATTTTGGATCCATCCCAGTTTGGCTTTGTCAAAGGCAGATCATGCCTCTTAAACTTGGTCGACTTTTTCGAAACAGTCACCAAGGCCATTGATGAGGGCAAGACAGTCCATACAGCCTACCTCGACCTGGCAAAGGCCTTCGGCACAATACCCCACTCAGGTGTCGTCGAAAAACTCATCGGCTTAAATGTAAACCCATACATCACAAGATGGGTTGCAAACTGGCTAAATGACAGAACCCACAGGGTCAGAGTTGCTGGCGCCATGTCAGACTCAAAGCCTGTCAAAAGTGGTGTCCCACAGGGCTCAGTCCTGGGACCACTCTTGTTTGGCATCTACTTTTCTGAAGTACAAGCAAACACAGGAGGGTTATGGCTGACAAAGTTTGCAGATGATTGCAAACTAAACACATCTGACACAGATATCCTTCAGAAGGGCCTCACAGAAACGGATAACTGGTGCCAGAGCCATGGCCTAAAGTTAAACGCCAAGAAATGCATAGTCATACCCTTCGAGAAAAACAAGGTTACCCCTAGCTACCATATAGGTGGCAATCCACTGAGCACAGAAGAAGTCATCAGGGATCTGGGGACTCAGGTTGACAGTAACCTTTCGTTTGACACTCATGTTGCCAAAGTAGTTAGGAAAACCTTCTACATTGCCCACCTGATCATGAAGGGATTCACATCTAGATCTAGGGAGGTCATCGTCCCCCAGGTACTCGTCACTGATTAGACCTATGATTGAGTACAATGCCCCATTCGGAATGTATCTGACCCGACACCTGCAGCAGCTGGAAAGGCCCCAAAAGTTCCTCACCAAAAGGATAAAGGGTCTCAAAAATATGTGTTATGCTGCCAGACTGAAAGAACTCCAGCTCTATTCAGTCGCATACCGCTTGCTCAGAGGTGACCTGTGCCTGACATATAAGGCCATGTCAAACCCAGATTTGATGAATATGCTTCACCTCAAAAATCTAGATCCCTCAGAACCACAAGGGTGGGAGACTTAAACCTTGACACGGTTATTAATAGAATGTGCTGGAGGGACAGATTCATCACCCAGAGACTCCCTATGCTGTGGAACAAAATCCCGGTACATGTGAGGCAGAGCACCTCGCTGGCCTTGTTCAAGAGGAATCTTGACCAATGGATGGGAGATCGTAGATATACCCCAGGGATTACTTCAGTGTCACTGCTTGACAGAGGCACAGCAAAATAATAGGCATAGTTTTCTTCAAACTAAAGGGGTGTCGAAAGCCACATAACTATGGGCTAGGCTTATAAATGCCCTTGGGCAGATAGCCTAGTATGAACCTATGAACCTATGAACCTAAGAAAGAAATAGCGGACAGGATATTCCACAGGTGAGGCCAGCCTTGCTGCGACCTTTTTGCCAGTCACATGAATACGAAATGCAGATGCTACTTTACCCTGATTCCACCTCTGGGAGAAGCCTCAAGGGATGCACTCATTAACAATTGGCCTCCGGGTCTCCTCTATGCTTTTCCACCAATCCCGTTGATACCCAAGGTTCTACAGAAAGCAAAATCTCTGGGAAGGACTATCATTCTAATAGTCCCTCATTGGCCTCGTCAGATTTGGTTCCCCTTCCTTTCACTTCATCTTTTGGAGGACCAGTGGATTCTGGACTCAGTTCCGGACCTTCTGATGCACTCGTTGGGGGAACTTCATCCCTCTCTGCAGTCCCTGAAGCTGACAGCTTGGCTGCTCCAATTTCCATCATAGCCAGGTTACATAACCTTTCTAATGAGACAAAACAAATTCTCTTATCCTCTCATAAATCCTCTACGAAGAGACCTTAGCAAATGGGAAAAAATTTCTATATGGGCCTCTAAAAACAATACTGATCCTTACCAAGCCCCTATGGCCTCTATACTAGAGTTCTTGACCATGATCTTCAGTAAAAGAGCTGCCGCAGCAACAGTCCGTGATCAACTTGCTGCCATCTCTAACTTTCATTTTGGATTTGAAGGGTTGAATATTATGTCACACAAACTATCCAAAGCCTTTCTCAAAGGGACCTTTCATATTATGTCACAAAAAATATCCAAAGCCTTTCTCAAGGGGACCTTTCATCTCAGACCACCTGTGAAATCTCCCTATTCCCCATGGAATCTAAATTTTATGCTTTCCTGCATTATTCTTCCTCTATTTGAACCAGCTTCCTCATGTGACCTTAAATTTTTGTCATGAAAGACTATCTCTTTAGTGGCTATTACTTCTGCCTGCAGAGTGCCAGAGCTTCAGGCCTTGTCCACTAAACCTCCTTACTTGATTTTCCACGTGGGATGCACAAGCCAGTGCATTTCTTTGTGCCGGTCCCAAGCCCAGATAAATGGAGAGGGTTGCATCAGGAAGGGCATCCGGCGTAAAACCTCTGCCAAATGACTTATGCAGAGAACATTTCATATTTCCATACCGGATCGGTCGAGGCCCGGGTTAACAACGACTGCCACCAGTACTGTTAGCCAACAGGGTGCTGGCATAAATTGGGCTACTGTTGGCCGAAGGAGAAGAGGAGGGGGAAGGCATGCCCAAAGGCAGGAAGAGAGGAGGAAGGTTAGGAGTGTAGTAGTGAGGGTAAGAACTTTGAATGTTGGCAGTATGACTGGTATATGGAGAGAGCTAGCTGATATGATGGAGAGTAGGAAGGTTGATATATTGTACGTGCAAGAGAACAGATGGAAGGGAAGTAAGGCCAGGTGTATAGGAGGCAGGTTCAAATTGTTCTTTCATGGTGTGGATGGCAGGAGAAATGGGGTAGGGGTTATCCTAAAGGAACAGTATGCCAAGAGTGTTGTGGAGGTGAAGAGAGTGTCTGATAGAGTGATGTTTATGAAGCTTGAAATTGATGGTGTAATGAATGTTATTAGTGCATATGCTCCACAAGTTGGGTGTGCGATGGATGAGAAAGAAACATTTTGGAGTGAGTTGGGTGAAGTGGTGGTGAGTGTACCCAAGGGTGACAGACCAGTGATTGGAGCAGACTTTAATGGGCATGTTGGTGAAGTGAACAGAGGGGATGAGGAAGTGATGGGTAGGTATGTTGTTAAGGAGAAGAATGCAGAAGGTCAGATGATTGTGGATTTTGCGAAAAGGATGGACATGGCTGTGGTGAATACATATTTTAAGAAGAGGGAGGAGCATAGGGTGACATACAAGAGTGGAGGAAGATGCACACAGGTGGATTATATCCTATGTAGGAGGGCCAGTCTGAAGGTGATTGGAGACTGTAAAGTGGTGACTGGGGAAAGTGTAGTTAAGCAGCATAGACAGGATGATGTTAGTGATCAAGAAGCAGAGGAGGAGTGTGAAAGCAGTGCCAAGAATTAAATGGTGGAAGTTAAAAAAGGGTGATTGTGAGGTGGAGTTCAGGGAAGAGTTAAGACAGGCACTGGGAGGCAATGAAGAGTTACCGAATAGCTGGGTAACTACAGCAGAGCTAGTAAGGGAGACTGCTAGGAAGGTGCTTGGTGTGACATCTGGACAGAGGAAGGAGGACAAGGAGACATGGTGGTGGAATGAGGAAGTGCAGGAAAGTATACACAGGAAAAGGCTGGCGAAGAAGAAGTGGGATTGTCAAAGAGATGAAGAAAGTAGACATGAGTATAAGGAGATGAGGCGCATGGCAAAGAGAGAGGTGGAGAAAGTGAAGGATAAGGCGTATGGAGAGTTGTATGAGAGACTGGACACTAAAGAGGGAGAAATGAACCTGTACCGATTGGCTAGACAGAGGGACAGAGCTGGGAAAGATGTGCAGCAGGTAAAGGTGATAAAGGATAGTGAGGGAAAGGTACTCACAAGAGAGGAGAGTGTGTTGAGTAGATGGAAAGAGTATTTTGAGAGGCTGACGAATGAAGAGAATGAGAGAGAGAGAAGGTTGGATGATGTGGGGATAGTGAATCAGGACGTGAAACAGATTAGCAAGGAGGAAGTAAGGACAGCTATGAAGAGGATGAAGAATGGAAAGGCTGTTGGCCCAGATGACATACCAATGGAAGCATGGAGGTGCTTAGGAGAAATGGCAATGGAATTTTTAACTAGATTGTTTAATGACATTTTGGAAAGTCAGATGATGCCTGAGGAGTGGAGAAAAAGTGTTTTGGTACCTATCTTTAAGAATAAGGGTGATGTGCAGAGTTGCAGTAACTACAGAGGGATAAAATGGATCAGTCACAGCTTGAGGTTATGGGAAAGAGTAGTGGAGGCTAGGTTAAGAAGGGAGGTGATGATTAGTGATCAGCAGTATGGTTTCATGCCAGGAAAGAGCACTACAGATGCAATGTTTGCTCTGAGAGTGTTGTTGGAGAAATACAGAGAAGGTCAGAAAGAGTTGCATTGTGTCTTTGTGGACTTAAAGCATATGACAGGATGCCTAGAGAAGAGTTGTGGTATTGTATGAGGAAGTCAGGAGTGGCAGAGAAGTATGTAAGAGTGGTACAGGATATGTACGAGGGTAGTATGACATTGGGGAGGACTGCGGTGGGAGTGACAGATACGTTTAGGGTGGAGGTGGGATTACATCAAGGATCAGTTCTGAGCCCTTTCTTATTTGCAGTGGTGATGGACAGGTTGACAGATGAGATCAGACAGGAGGCCCTGTGGACTATGATGTTTGCAGATGACATTGTGATATGTAGTGAGAGTAGGGACTAGGTTGCGGAGACCCTGGAGAGGTGGAGATATGCTTTAGAGAGGAGAGGAATGAAGGTCAGCAGGGCTAAAACAGAATATATGTGTGTAAATGAGAGGGAGGGTAGAGGAATGGTGAGGATGCAGGGAGTAGAGTTGGTAAAGGTGAATGAGTTTAAGTACTTGGGATCAACAGTTCAGAGTAATGGTGAGTGTGGAAGAGAGGTGAAGAAGAGTCCAGGCAGGGTGGAATGGGTGGAGAAGAGTGTCAGGAGTGATTTGTGACAGACGGGTACCAGTAAGAGTGAAAGGGAAGGTCTACAAGAGGGTAGTGAGACCAGCTATGTTATATGGGTTGGAGACGGTGGCATTGACAAAAAGGCAGGAGTCAGAGCTGGATGTGGCAGAGTTAAAGATGTTAAGATTTGCACTGGGTGTGACTAGGATGGACAGGATTAGGAATCAGTATATTAGAGGGTCAGCTCAGGTTGGACAGTTTGGAGACAAAGCAAGAGAGGTGAGATTGCATTGGTTTGGACATGTGCTGAGGAGGGATGCTGGGTATATTGGGAAAAGGATGCTAAGGATGGAGCTGCCAGGTAAGAGGAAAAGAGGAAGGCCTAAGATGAGGTTTATGGATGTGGTGAGAGAGAAGACGTGCAGGCGGTTGGTGTGAAAGAGCATGATGCAGAGGCTAGGAAGAAATGGAAACAGATGATCCGCTGTGGCGACCCCTAATGAGAACATCCGAAAGAAGATGATGACTTGATTTTCCATGCTGACAGAGTCTCACTGAGAACAAACCCCTCTTTTTTGCCTACGGTTTACACAGAAAATAATCTTAACCAAATTATTGATTTGCCAGTTTTCTTCCGCAATCACTCCAACAATCTAGAATACATGCTGCACAAACTTGGTGTTCACAGACAGCTCAGATTTTATTTGGACAGAACAAAGGATTTCAGGAAATCGGATCTGCTTTTTGTTTCTTTTTCAGACTCCAGGAAAAGTATGCCATTTGGCTAAAACAGCTCTGTCTAACTGGTCATCTGATTGTGTCACTTTAGCTTATTCAGCTGCCAATATGCCCTTACAGCATAAAATTAAAGCTCACTCAACCAGAGCAGTTTCTACAGCTTCTGCTTTTTCTGCCAGACTTCCTATTGATAACATTTGTGCAGCAGCCACTTGGTCAAAACCTCATACCTTTACAAAGTTGACAGGGCCTCCTTTGGATCCACTGTTCTGAAAAATATACTCCCGTGAGCCACCCAAGATTGATGATGCTTGGGACACTACCCATCAGTAAGAATGAAGGCGAGATGAACAGCTCACATGGAACGTTATGGTAAGTACATACCTTCTTTTTTTTCTTTGGTAACTGAAAACAAGATTGTCACCTTGGTCATAATCCCTTCTTATTCAAGTTCTTTCTAAAATATTTAAACTGTTCAGCAAAATACCTGGCAGCTCAGTGAAGACTGCGGAAACAGGTTATGAATTTGTTGCATTCACAGAGATACAAAATGATTTACTCATGTCAGAGGCTAGATTAAGGTCCTTAGAATGAGTGACCCTCGTGCGATTAGATTTATGAATATAGTGACAGGGCTTTCAGTCTTTCCACATAGGATTTAACTTTCATACCTGGTATCTTCCTGGTCAGAAGCCTGTGGGTCACTCCAGCTGTTGCAGATGTCTGCTGAGGTGCACGCAAAAGGGTGCATCATACTCCGTTATTGGTCTGATGAGGGCAGAGTACAATGGAATTATAATATCTTTTGATCTGGAAACCATGCCCTTACTTATCAGATGTGCCACATAGAAGGACTTCCTCACCACAGTGGACACATAGAAGTCAAAGTTCAGACTACTGTCAACCTGTATGCCCAGACCACGTTCCACTGGGTCCACTCTTAGGGAGGTGCTCTCTTTATTATAATTAGCTGGGTTATTTGTTTTCCCAAAGGACGTAATTATACATTTTTTTTTGCATTTAGCTTTAATCCATGTCTCTGGCACCAGTCGTTTAACTGCATTAGTCCTTCCTGTAGTATACCGTTGTCATTTGGCAATTTAATGATTACACCTAATTCTAATTTGCAGTCATTCACAAACTTGGTCACCCAAAGGCCATCTGCTTTTGCCTTGACTTCTGAGAAATGTATTCCAAACAGGAGAGGGCCTAGCACAGAGCTCTGCGTGCCCCACTAGTGACTGGCCTCTTGTTAGAGGTGGATTCACCTACCTTAACAGTATGTGTCCTGTCTGTGAGCCAGCTGTCTATCCACCTAGTGTCGTAGGGGTTTATACCTAGTTGAGAGAGTTTCTCTATAATACCTGAGTGGGAAATTGTGTCAAATGCCTTGGCCAAGTCAAAGCAGGCAGTGTGCACAGTCTTTCCATCATCCATGGCCTTGGTTACCTTCCTGAAGAAGTCATCCAGATTCAGCAGACACAATCTACTCTTAACAGATCCAAATTATGTTGTGTCCAGAGTCTGAAGATTTCCTATGTCTGTGTTGATAAGATCCATGATGATTCTTTCTATGGCTTTACAGATGAGACTAGTCAAACTTATGAGCTTATAATTCTCTGGGTCTGTTGATGGACCACCTTTGTGTAGAGGGATGACTTTTGCTATCTTCCATTTTGCCAGAAAATAGCCTGTCTCAAGGCTGTGGTTAAAGAGAGATGTAAGTGAGACTGCTGGGTCATGTTTTAAGTTATTCAAAAGCAACCTGGGATGTTGTCCAGGTCCATAAAAGCCATGTTTTTAGCCTTAGAGAGCACAGAAATGACCTGCTCTGTTAAGATAGTAGGCTTAGAAATAGTTTCAGGTATACTTTGAGAAGCAGCTAGTGGGGATGGGGGAAGGGGGGGTAAAGTTTGATCCTGATCTATCAGCTAGCAGGTTGACTATTTTCTCCATTTGAGTATAGATAGTGCCGTCACTGCCATCTCTGTGCATTGCTGGGTATTCCCCTTAAGGGTTTCGGACATAGTTAAAAAATGTTTTGTGATTATCCTTAGCTAGGGGGGCTGCTTTTCTTCATAATTTGTTTTTGAGGTCTTGTCTAGGCCTCTTATTTGTTTGTTTAGGCTTGTGAGGGATTTCTTCTTCTGCTGAGCCTCCACCCATTTATTCTTGGACGTTAGTTTCTTTCTTTTGTTGTAAGGCCTGTTTATGCCAGCAGTCTACCAGGATGGCTTGTTTTTCCAGAAAACCCTGGATTTAATCCCATCGGTACTGCTGATTCTCCGCAGCTGCTTAAGTGGCTGCAAGGCATTGATGTACGTCTCTGCATAGGGTTTTGTGTTTTCTGGGTTAGGGGGAGCTTTGAAAGGTCTTATGCCACTGCTTAATAAGAGGTTATTTGTTTTCATAGGTAGGGCCTATATAAGCCTAGCCAAAAAGGTACCCTGGCTTTCGCCACCCAAGAAAATTATTTTCCTGTGCCCCTGTCGAGCAGAGCCACAGAGGTGATCCCCGGGGTGAATTTCTTATTTCCCATCCAGTCATCAAGATTTTTCTTGAAGAGTGCTAATGAGGAGCTTTGTTTGATATAGATAGGTAGTTTATTCCAGGGTATGGGAAGTCTCTGGGACAGGAATCTATCCCTCCAGCATGTTCTGTTTATTATGGTGACAAGGTTTAGGTCCCTAGAGTATGTAGCTCGGAGGGATTGGGATTTCTTTAAGTGGAGCATGTCCAACAGCTCTGGGTTTGACATAGCTTTGTATGTTAGGCAGAGATCACCTCTGAGTAGGTGATATGCGATGGAGTAAAGATGGAGTTTTTTGAGATGGTCTGCATAGGGCATCTGTTTAAGGCTGGTAATTCTCTTTGTGAGGTATTTCTGCAGCCTTTCCAGTTGTTGTAGATGTCTTGTGAGGTACATACCAAATGGGGCGTTGTACTCTATAATGGGTCTAATGAGTGAAGAGTAGAGGGGAACAATGACCTCTTTTTTCCTGGATGAGAAATCTTTTGTGATGAGGTGTGCCATGTAGAAGGATTTCCTGACTACTATGGTGATGTGATTATCAAAGGAGAGACTACTGCCCACCTGTGTCCCAAGGTCTGTTATCACACTTTTGGTGTTAAGTAGACTGCCACCTATGTGGTAGCTCATGGGTACAGAGTTTTTACCAAAGGAGATGACAATGCACTTTTTGGCATTGAGCTTGAGGCCATGGCTTTGTTGCCAGGCATCTGTCTCAGTGAGTCCCTTTTGTAGGATGTCCACATCGTTAGGAGTTTTGATTATGGCTCCTAGTTTGTAGTCATCTGCAAACTTCATTAGCCAGAGACCTTCTGTGTTAGTCTGTACTTCAGAAAAGTAGATACCAAATAGGAGAGGACCCAGGACTGAACCCTGTGGTACTCCACTTGTCACTGGTCTGAAGTCGGATTTAGAGTCTGCTACTTTCACAGTGTGGATTGTGTCAGTGAGCCAGTTGGCAACCCATCTTGTGACATAGGAATTTATACCTAGTTTAGTGAGTTTATCTATAATTCCAGAGTAGGGGATGGTGTCAAAAGCCTTGGCGAGTTCTAGATAGGCTGTGTGAACCACCTTACCCTCGTCTATGGCTTTGGTAACTGCTTCAAAGAGGTCAATCAGGTTTAGAAGACATGATCTACCTTTTACATATCCGAACTGGGTGGGGTCCAGAGTTTGGAGATTACCAATGTCTTTGTTTATAAGTTCCATGATACGTTCCATGGCCTTGCAGACCAGGCTCATTAGGCTAATGGAGCGGTAGTTCCCGGGGTCAGTGGTGGCCCCCCTTTGTGGAGTGGGATAACAGTCAATGTTAAGTTGTCAATCTCGCCTTCATTCTTGCTTGATGGGTTCGGAGCCGATCCCTCGGCTCCGACTCGGCACTTGCTAAGCTCGAGAGTCACTTTTACCAGCTCGAGGCAGCCCCATATCCCTTGATGCAAGGCGGTAAGTACCCAGATCTCGTTTGCCGCTTCGCTTATGAGGTCCTCCTTTTACCAGCTCCTGGTAAGTGATTACTATTTCGCTATTTTAGCCCCTTTTAAACTTAAAAACCCCTTATTGTTAGTTTTTATTTAATTTTAATCTGTTTCTGACAGAAATTTGTCTGTCTCTTATTATTTTTTTAGTCAGACTTTACCCATCCCCCTGTTAGGGTGTGTGTGTGTGTTGGTACTTATACCTTTTTGGTATACTTAAAATTAAAGGCTTTGACTGGTGTGTGTGTGTGTGTTTTGTGACACCATGTCAAAAGAAAGGGTCTCAGGCTTTAAGAAGTGTGACTCGTGCTGTCAGAAGATGTCTCTGACAGACGGTCACACTTCTTGCCTTTATTGCCTGGGCCTCTTCACCTGCAGGACTCCTGTGCTATTTGTCATTCTTTCAGCCAGAGAGTCCTGCAGGAAAGAAAACAAGCTTATACTCAGGGGCCTTCTTAAGCCGGAGGGCTCTCCGGCTAAGTCGGCTCCACCTAAGACTGTCAAGTCTTCCAAGGCCCAGGCTTCTGTGTCAAAGCCTGCGGCCTCGCCCCGACTCGTTCTGAGTCGAGATCGGCTCGGCTGGAGCCGATTCTAGCTAACCAAGCCTTCGATTCTGCATCGACCACTTGGTGTCGGCTCCGATCGGCTCCGACCACCATGTGGCACAGGCATCGGTGTCGGCTCGATCGGCTCCGACACCGTTACTTTGTGGCTGTATCGGCTCGGCTGGAGCCGATGCATCGAGCTACCTGTCGGCTCCGATAAGTTGTCGGCTCCGACAGGGTCTATAGTTTCATCGGTTCCGATGGCTCCTTCCAGGAAGAGGTCGAGGTCTCCTTCGCGCCGACTCGGCTTCACCTCTCCTTCGAACGGAGCCATCGGAGCCGATCTTCAAAGTCATCCAGGCTTTCTGACCATGACTTAGAGAGTGGTCAGTAGATTACTTAAGTCACAGGCACTGGCCCAAATGTTACATAGTCCGTCTCAACAGACGACTATTGGTCCACACCCCGTTACAGTTCCTCCTTCAACTCTACCCCAGAGCTTGGAGTTGGAGTCTTCGGAATGGTTACTGCTACGGCTGGAGGACAGATACCCCTTCTGTTCCTTCAGCCTCTACTCTTATCTCCTCTTGAGACCTTCCTTAGAGGGATTCAGTGGTCGGGCTTCCATGGTCTCCTCCGAGGGTGAGTGGCATCGGACCCTTGTCCGAACCCGCTCTTCCCCTTGGAGCCTCGGCCTTGGTGAGCTCGGCTCCAACATCTGCCTCGGGGACTTGTGGTCCCTGGAGTTCCTAGTTCTTGAACGGGTTCTCTCGGACCTGCCTGGGAGGGAGCATTCGAGGTGATGAAGAGTGTGCTGGCCACTGGTATCAGTCAGCAGTCTGTTCCCTTAGCTCCTCCCTCTATGGTGCCTGTTGACATCTCTGCCACTTCTCTTGCTACAAGAGATCCTCCACCTCAGGTTTCCCCATTGGGAATTTCCCCCTCTTCCGAGGATTCTCCTGATGTTTCGGGAGATCCTCCTAGGAAGAGGACTTGTAAGAGGAAACATGTAGACTCCCGAGTCTATCACTTCAGATACTGACTTTGATGAGTCAGAGGATCCCTAGATCCTCTGAGGATGTCTCCTTCTCAGACATCCTAGAACTCCTTAAACAGAGGGGAAACTGGCCCACCAACAATCCCTCTGAGGATGAGTCAGTATACCTAGAGGCGTTTGGATCTCAGCCCTCCACCTCCTGGGTGTCTCCGCCTTCGACCCCTTATGCAGGTTATTGCCGAAGGCGTGGGCAGCTCCTGACTCTGTAGAGCCAGTCCCTTGGAGGGCTCCAAAATTTAAAACTGCCCCAAGTGACAAGCAATTCCTCACTAAGGGTGTCCCGCTGATGCCATGGTGGTGGCTGCTGCCACCAAAAGGAACTTGCAGATCCTTCCATCCTCCTAATAAGGACTCTAGGACCATGGATAGTACTAAGCGGATGTTTTCCTCAGCGACCTTTGCCATGCCGCTGAATTACCTATGTCACTTCACCAGACTCCAGAGGGATATCCTTAAGGAGCTGGGTGAAGTAGTACAGGATCCTACAGCTGCAGGGGCTCAAGAAAAATTGCTTCGCAGCTAGGAACCCTTAATTCCATTGCAAACTCCTCCATGCGGCTAATATCATATGCTGCTGATGGAGCCATGAGTACAGGTGTGGCTCTTAGACGCCAAGCCTGGATGCGGCTATGTGACTTTGCAGATCCCTTTACCTTCACAAATTCTCCCTTTGATGGGTCAGCTTTGTTTGGCCCTCAGGTGAAGGAAACTTTGACCAGGTGCGAGCAGGACGGCAAGACTCTTTCTGCTATAGGAGTCCGTTTTCCACCCCTTCTAGACCTTACCCCAAAGGACAGAAAGGTGGCAAAATGTGGTTCCAAATCCCAAGGAGTCACACCGATTCACGTGGTCAGTTTACCCCTAGAGGCAGAGGGTAACAACAACAGACGCCGCTCTAGAGGCAGAGGGGTCCAAAACCAGGGAAACAGAGAGCCTCTCTGACAAGCCCTTTCAGCATCCCTGAGATGTTGCCCGACTGTCCCTCCTTGGAGGCAGTCGGGAAGATTATCACTGTACCCAGAAGCCTGGCATTCCCTCACTCCAAGACAAATGGGTACAGTCGATCATATCCAAGGGTTACATAATTCCTTTTGAGGAAAGTCCTTCCCTCAAATTCCCTTCCAGATGTACCACCGGTCTAAGGGAAATTGCAGAGTTAGAAGTCTCAAAACTACTGCAAAAGAGCCATTCAGCCAGTTACAACAGACCATTCAGAGCCGGAATCTACTCAAGGTTCTTTTGGTCCCCAAAAGACGGGAGACTGGAGACCAATATTGATCTCAGCAGACTCAACAAGTCTGTGAGGAAGACAAGATTCGAATGGTCACTCTTCAGTCAATTCTGCCCTTCTTGCAGAAGGACAACTGGATGTGCTCAATAGATCTTCAGGATGCACTATCACATCAAAATTCACAGGCCTCCAGGAGATTTCTCCGCTTTCGGCAGGGTCCAGTCATTTCCAGTTCAGAGCCCTGCCCTTTGGTCTCACTACAGCCCCAGAGTGTTCACCAAATGCATGGCAGTGGTCACGGCTCACCTGAGACGTCAAGGATTCCAGGTGTTTCCGTATCTCGACGACTGGCTCCTGTCAGCCACCACCAGGCATCAGCTTATACAAGCCAGGGATTACACAATAAATCTTTGTTCTCATTTGGGCATCTCGATCAACTTCAAAAGTCATCCTTATTGCCCTGCCAGTCTATTACCTTCATAGGCGCAAACTTAAACACTGTTCGGATGTCAGCTACCCTTACAGATCAAAGAGTTTCAGACATTCAGAGTCATGTCAGGATCATTCTGGCCAACAAGAAAGTACAGGCCAGAATGGTTCTAAAGGTATTAGGCCTCATGGCTGCGGCCATTACTCTTCTTCCCTGGCTCGATTCTACATGCCTTCTTCAGTGGATGCTGTTCACACAGTGGTCGTACCAACAACTTCCTATCGTCACCAGATTCTGGTGACACAAACTTGCAAAGATCATCTTGCTTGGTGGATCACATCTCCTCAGGTTCACCAAGGCAGGTACTTTGTACCCCCATCCCTGATAGCCA
Source organism: Protopterus annectens (assembly GCF_019279795.1). Lineage (NCBI taxonomy): Eukaryota > Metazoa > Chordata > Ceratodontiformes > Protopteridae > Protopterus > Protopterus annectens. The sequence continues at coordinate 973,405,511 of NC_056733.1, read as the reverse complement.
CTGTCACCACGGATGCCTCCCTGATCGGGTGGGGGGGTCATTATCAGGGCAGGATGGTTCACGGGACGTGGCAGCCGTTCGAGTACCATCTGCACATAAATGTCCTGGAGATGAGAGCAGTGCTTTTAACGTTGCAAGCCCTCAACGACTTTCTTCCCGTAGGGACAATTGCAGTCCACACAGACAACATGTCTGTAGTTTGGTATATCAACAAACAGGGCTGAACCAAATCCTACCCCTTGTGTCGAGAAGCGCTCAGACTATGGCAATGGGCGATCTCCTCTCATCGGTTTCTGGTAGCAACGCATATCCCTGGGAAAACCAACATTGTAGCGGACAGATTGAGCAGAGCTATTCTCATGCCTCACGAGTGGTCTCTCAAGCAATCTATAGCGGAAGAGATATTTCTGGAATGGGGTGTGGCCCATGTTGCGATCTTTTGCTACTCCCCAAAACAGCAAATGTCCAGACTTCTTCTGTCTCTTCCCTCTACCAGGCCATCCCCAGAGACGCTCTGACCCAGGATTGGCCCCAGGGACTTCTTTATGCCTTCCCTCCATTTCCTCTGATCCCTCAAGTTATCCAGAAAGCTACCGTTTTGTGAGCCAAATTGATTCTCATTGCCCCTTACTGGCCTCGACAAGTTTGGTTCCCGTTCCTCCATCATCACCTTTTGGTGCAGCCGTGGCATCTGGACCCAGTGCCAGATCTTCTGATTCACCAATCAGGTCAGCTGCACCGGTCTATCCCTTCTCTCAACCTCACAGCATGGTTGCTCCACTTCCTTCCTTAGCCAGGCTTCCTTTGATCTCTAATCCAGTTAGAGACATCATAGTAGCTTCTAAAATCCTCTACCAGGAGGATTTATACAAGCAAATGGAAAGCGTTTCTCTTATTGGGCTAAGGCCAAGAATATTGATCCTTTCACTGCCCCTATTCAGGCAGTCCTGGACTTCTTAGCAGAGATTTTTCATGCAGGCTCCTCTTCTTCCACAGTCAGAGTCCAATTGGCTGCTATCTCCAACTTTCATGTCGGGGTAGCAGATCATAATATTATGTCCCATAGGCTCTGCAGGGCCTTCTTGAAAGGAATTTTCCTACTAAAGCCTCCAGTCAGGAATCCTCCTCCTCAGTGGGATCTAAATTTAGTGCTGACATCCTTGATTCTTCCCCTTCGAGCCAGCTGTTTCTTGTTCCCTGAAATTTCTTTCTTGGAAAACTTTATTCCTAGTGGCTATTACATCGGAGGGTGTCTGAACTTCATGCTCTATCGGTTCGACCCCCCTATTTGGTTTTTCACAAAGACAGGGTATCTTTGAGAACTAATCCGACCTTTCTACCTAAGGTCGCTTCAAAGACCAATTTGAATCAATCCATTGATCTCCTGTATTTTTCCCAAACTATTCTGACAGAGCTGAACAAAACTACATTATCTTGATGTCCACCGTCAACTTAGATATTATTTGGACAGAACAAAAAATTTAGAAAATCTGATCAACTTTTTGTTTCCTATGCGGATAATAAAAAGGCCTTCCTGTTTCTAAAGTGACCTTATCCAGATGGCTTTCTTCGTCATCTCTGAAATTTATCTGCTCAGGGAAAACAGCTGTGCTCAAAACCTAAAGCACATTCAACTAGGAGCTTAGCTACTTCTACAGCCTTTCAAGCTAGACTTCCTTTAGACACTATTTGTGCAGCGGCCACTTGGGCCACTCCTCACACTTGTTTCCCATTACAAATTGGACTTGGCCTCCAGGGACAGAGCCAGTTTTGGCTCTACAGTCCTCAAGAGTCTGTTCCATTGAGCCACCCAGGATAGAGGTGCTAGGGACGCGGTCCCATCAAGCAAGAATGAAGGCGAGATTGACAACTTAACATTAAGAAGTTATGTACCTACCATAACGTTCCATGTTAGTTGTCTTCTCTACCTCCTTCCCCCTGGCCTGGACAGACCTTGTTATAAGAAATTATTATGCTGAAGACCATTCAGACCTGGCCCTTCTTCCATCTGTAAGTTTTCTTCTTCCTTTGGGAAGTATTTTATGCTTGGTGCTATTGCCCTTTGTCATCAAACGAGATCTGGGTACTTACCGCCTTGCATCATGGGATATGGGGCTGCCTCGAGCTGGTAAAAGTGACTCTCGAGCTTAGCAAGTGCTGAGTCGGAGCCGAGGGATCAGCTCCGAACCCATCAAGCAAGAAAGAAGGCGAGAGAAGACAACTAACATGGAACGTTATGGTAGGTACATAACTTCTTATTGTGCGCCATTCAGTGGGCACAAAGCCTGAGGTGAAGTTATGATTGAACATGGTGCTTAGGTGGGGTGCCAGTTCATTCTGTAGTTCATGTAGAATGCAGCCTGGGATGTTGTCAGGTCCCATGGATGCTGTGTTCTTGGCTTTGGAGAGTGTGGTTTTTACCTATGCAGCCATGATTACAGGAACTTTGCATTCTTCCAGTATAGAGATGGGCCCTTTAGGGAGTGATAGGGGGGTAAAGTTAGCACTGAATCTATCTGCCAGGATGTTGGCAATATCAGTTGGTTCTGTGTATTTAGTGCCATTGTGCTGTAACTCAGTGCAGATTGAAGTGTTGCCACTGAGATTCTTGACATAGCTATAGAATGCTTTGTGGCTGTCTTTTGAGTCAGTGGCGATTTTGTTTTTGTAACTAGCTTTGGAGGATTTTATGAGGGATCTCAGCTTCTTACTGAGGCTGACCAGGGAGTTGCTCCAATCATGGGATTTTACTCTTTTTTGCAACAGTTTCTTTCTTCTGTTGTAGAGTTTGTTTATGGCAGGGGACCACCAGATTGGCTTCCTTTTTTTGGAGGACAGCATCTCTGTTCTGTTGGGAATAGTATGATCCATGCACTCGTGTAAGTGCTTATAAAGTGCATTTATGTAGGATTCACCGATCGTACCTCTGTTGTCTGTCTGCATGGGTGTCCTAAAATTTGCCACTTCTGTCTTAAGAAGCGTGAAGTTGGCTTTGGAGAAATTTTTTTTACGGTGGTTTCCCTAATGGGAGGGTGGGATGTGGATGTGTAGGGTGATTAGCTTGTGGCTGGATCTGACCAACGAGGAATTGACCTCTGGTGTTGAACACCAGTCGCCCATGTTGGTAATGACCAGGTCTAGGATATTGCTGCCCCTGGTGGGGGTGTGGATAAGTTGATCCAAGGCATTGGAATTCATGAATTCCAGAAAACGATGAGCAAAAGAGTTGGTACATGAGTAGTTTTCCCAGTTAATGGTGGAGTAGTTGAAATCACCCATTATTAGGGTATTGGGTTGTACCCTAATATTTTCCAGTGTATCAAGAAATGAGGAGTGGGAATCCTGGGACATGGTGGGGGAGCTGTAGCAAGTTACAATTTGGATTGCGGTCTTGCCCAGAGTTAGTTGCACTTGGATAATCTTGGATGCATTATGCTGAGCAACTAGCCTGGAGGTGTGGATATCCTTAATGAATATGGACACACCTCCATCTTTAGTGTTTCGGTCCAGGTTAGGTGGCCGAAAGGTGTGGCATGAATTATAGCCTGGTAATGCAGGGGTACTCTCTGGAGCCTTGAACCAGGTCTCTGTCAGTGCACAGATGTCGATATGCTCCATTTGAAGAAGTGCCTCGAGTAAGTACATTTTGAGGTTTAGACTTCTAGCACTGAGTAGCATTACCCTCAGATTTTGCTTGCTTGTACCTGTTACGGTGGTGAATTTGTCATTTGAACCATGCCTAAAAAGGCACTATAGGGGTGGCAAAAGCCTTAGCCAGTATCCGTAATCTCAAGGGTGACAGGTGCAGGCCATCTCTGGCAAAGCATCGTGGTATGTCGATCATGTCATCCCAAGCAGACAGATACTGGATCCGCTTAGAATGACACCAGAAGCTTAGCCAATTGTTGAAGTCAGCCATTTTGTCCTTGTACTGCGGTATCATTCGGGGCATTGGCAGAATGCTACTCAGGGCTAGGGTCATACCTGCCTGGATTACAAGATCAGAGAGCTCCTCCATGTCTCTTTTCATGTAGTCCACAGAGGTACATCTCAGGTCATTCACACCAACATTGACAATGACAGAGCCATATTTGTACTTGTTGTGGAGTGACCTGAGTGTGTACTTTATGTGGCAGATCCTGGCATCCAACAGGCAGCTGACAGTAACTTTCTCCTTGTTTAGCCTGGTGAGTGGAACATCAGTGCGCCTGACTATAGAGTCACCTATGACTAGAGTGTTGGGTACGTTGTTATGCCTTATGGGCTGTGGTTGAGTGGCACACTGAGTTTGTGGACTATGTGTCTTTTGGGTTATGTTGGGGGGGTGGAGGTTGCTTGCATTTCTGTTTTGGAGGTCTCTGTTGCTTGAGCAGATTTTTATTGAGAGCCTCCGAGACTGTAGGTGTGTGTTTTGTGTTTCTATGTGGATGTTTTGGAAAAATTCTTTAGTGTTTTGGAGCTTGATGGAGTATCTGGTCTTATATTCATTTCAAAGGAGACCAGTTTGTGGTCCGATCTTAACAGTGAGGATGTTACATTGTGGGGGGGGGGTGAGTAAACTTCCCCCATGTTGGTAAGTACTATGGCCAGAATATTAGAGCCCCTTGTGGGTGTACTTACCAGCCGTTCCAGAACATTTGCATTGACAAAGTCCAAGAACCTCTGAGTCTGCATGTTAGTGGTCATGTGTGCTCCCCAGTCAATGGTAGGATAGTTAAAATCACAGGAGTAAGGTATTGGGCTGTATGGTAAGTATTTCTAGTAGGTTTAGGTGTCTGGTATGCCCTGCTTGGTTTATGGTGGGGAATGTGTAGCTGACAGTGATGTGATGGCGATTTTGCCGGTAGGTAGTTGGGCATGTAGTAGTTCGGGAGAGTCGTACTGTTTGACCAGTCTTGAGGTGTACTTATCGTTTATGAGGATGGGTACACCTCTTCCTTTGGGACTTACTTGCTCAGATGATGGTCTGAACATATGGAAGGTGCTGTAGTCTTGCACGCCAGTGTGCTTTCCACGGCTTTGAACCATGTCTCAGTGACTGCACCAGACATCAGCATTTTCCAGGGGGAGGAGTGCTTCTTGGGAGTGCAGTTACTTGTTTAGACTCCTAGCACTTAGCAGTAGTACCTTGAGCTTATCAAGAACTTTGGGAGGTTTGTTACTTTGATACTGCCCAAAAATGCACTTTAGAGATGGCTAATGCCTTTCCCAATATCCAAAAGCCTAGAGGAGACAAGTGCTGATGTCAGCAGGCATTGAGCTTTTTTATGAACTCGAAAACCACTTGATGGCATTTAGGCATAACGTGTGAAATGCTTAGTGCAGGTGAGTGCATTAGCTAATGTTCAGAAATATCCGTATTATAGCAAATGGTATCATTAGCAGAGAATAATGCTGATGTGATGCTGAGTGCCTGCCTAAAACTGTGTTGTTTGTGGGAAAGTAAATAGGAGGGATTCAGAAAGTGACTGCATTATTTATGGACAAATGTTTCAGATAGCTTAACAAGTGTGGATAAACTAGAAACAATATACCAGTTAATGCATCATTGTCATTCCTGTCTTATGTGTTAGAATAACCCAAGCAGACTTAAGGCTATCAAGGAACATGCATGTGGATAATGAAGGCTTGCATATGTGAGTTATAGCTGAGGAGATAGATGGTGAACCTAATTTTAGAAAGTGATAGTGACTTCCATTGTTGCCAGATAAGCTTCTGTCTGATGTTCTTTGTGTTTCACTGTTGCAGTCATCACATTTGGGTTATATGCCTGCAGGTAGACCTCAGCCAGCCTGAATACCAGAGTCTTCAGATTTCTGTGTCGGATGCTGTCGCTTCTTCCATGACATCAGGTCGTCAGAGGTATAAAACATGCAGCCGACGCCATTACATTAGTCTTTCTTGCCGTATGGTGCCCAAAGCAGAAGCAGTTCACAAGTACCGGTTGGCCAAGTCCTGAAATTTTCGTTTTTGAGGTTCAGACCCGAAGTCTTCAAAAAAGATAAGTACCCCATTGGGGATCCTTTTTTCTTGCTCTAACCAATGTCAGAAAAAATTAACAATTGTCTTGCCTGTGGAAATCAAATACCTCATAGAGATTTTCATTCTTACTGCATCACCTGTTTAGGCCCAGACCACCACGTCCCTCGCTGTCAGTTTTGTGCCTTGTTCAATGCCTGAACTATTCGTCGTCGGGCTATTTTTGTAGCTAAATACTTTCGTTCTCGATTTCCGTACTCTGAAATGGCTTTGTTAAGCCATCTGACTACCGATCTTACAAAAAAGTAAGGATAAAGACAGAGACAGACTGCATAGGTCTAAAACTGCCGACGATGCTTCTGTTAAGGTAGTCACCAGTCCGTCGGTACTCTGTGAGACGCTTTTGCAGCCACTGATACCCGATACTACAGATTCACAGGCCTCTACTGAGACCCATTCGGAGTCTGGTATGCCATGAGATGCTTCTTTGACTATGGAACCTGTGGATCTCTCTACCTTGGATGGGTCCGGAGCCACTGTGCAGGCACCAGCTATTGAGGGTGTATTCAGGCCTACAGACTTTCATATTAAACCGACGGCATCATTTCCAACCAGAAGTACGGAATTCCTCAGGCCTAAAACTCGCACTACACCCAGAAAACCGACAACCAAACCGCTGACTCAGGCCCATATGCCTCAAAAACAAATGCTAAGAATGGCTGAAGACCTTATTACCTTAATTAAGGGAAATCAGCCTTTCCCCTCTAAGAGACCTAGAACCGATTTTCTTTCTGATTCTTCTGATCAGGAATCTGATATCTCTGCTATTTCTGATTACCAGGATTTGCCCTTATCTACCTATGAGGATTTTGATGCAGAGGATTCCATTCCCTCTTCTTCCCCTCCAGAAGATTTTTCTTTTGGTGAAGTCTTGCATACCCTTAGGGAGCATTTCCACTGGGAAAGCCAGGACTATTCTGAGTCCAAAAAGAGACTTAGGGAATTCTTACTCCTGCCTCAACACAAGCCTCTAGCTATCCCTCCTGTTCTGGCTATTGTAGATGATGTTTTCTTGGAATCTAGCCTTACCCTAGACACTTTACCTCCAGCTCTCAGAAAACCTGACAGGTGCTACAGAGTATCTGACTCTCACAAGTTCCTCTTCAAGAATCTTACTGCGGACCCAGAGACCATTTAACAAGAACAAAAAGGCATTAAGGCTACTGCTGCCAAAAATCCTACCCCTTCTGATAAAGATTCTAGAGCCTTAGACAGATGGGGTAAGAAGGTATACACTTCTGCTACTTTGGCCATTAGGGCTTTAAATTGCCAGTTTCATATGTTAAAGTATCAGTAGCATATTATGGGACTACATAAACAGAAAATGATGATGATTCCTGACTGTGCTGAACACAAAGACTTGTAAGATTTAATGCATTCTGCAGAACAAGCTGGTAAACATACTTTGCAATGTGGTTTTGATGCTTTAGAAGCATCTTGCAGGACTGCTGTCACTGGGTCTGTACTTAGAAGGCATGCTTGGCTTAAGGAACAAAACTTGCCAGATCATGTTAAAGCTAAATTACTGGATGCACCCTTAAACCAAGACCGCCTTTTTGGCAACAAAGCAGAGGAAGTCCTCAAAAGGATGGAGGAAAAAGCTAAATCTATGCAAAATGTTAAAGATTTTCTACAAGTACAGCCTCCCAGATTCAGTAGGCATTGGCCTTCAAAGAACTGGTCCTTTCCAGTCCCTTGCAGGCCTTCTCAGTCCAAACCCAGGAACAGCAGACCACCAAAACTTCAGTCTCAGGCTACACACAGATCTAAGCAGTGGGGGGCTCCCACTTCCAAAGCAGGGAGTAGTAAGCCATCCCCCCTACGGAAAAATGGCACAATGACATAACCTTAACCCTTCCAAGCCCTGCTCTACTACCTGCTCCTTTAGGAGGAAAGCTCACCCTGCATGCAAAAAACTGGGAACACATTACCCAGGGCAAACGGGTTTTGAACATAGTTTCCCGAGGATACAGATTCCACTTCCGCACACTACCAAACCCAAATGGTTGGCCAGCCCTCCCCCCAAATCAATGGGTGGAGGCCCAACAGCAGGTTCTCTCTCTTCTCAGTTTCAGGGCTATTCAACCTGTCCCAGCAGAACTAAGGGGACAAGGTTTTTATTCAAGACTTTTTCTGGTACCCAAAAAAGAAAGCTCCTGGCATCCTATCCTGGGCCTCTCTATTCTCAACACCTTTCTGGTGGTTCCAAAATTCAAAATGCTAACTCTTCAACAGCTTCTTCCTATGCTAGCCAAGGATGCCTGGCTGACAACCCTAGACTTAAAGGAAGCTTACCTGCTCATCCCAATAAGAGAATCCTGCAGACAATACCTACATTTCAGGGTGGCCTCCATGCAGTTTCAGTTCTCTGCACTTCCCTTTGGCTTATCTACTGAGCCCATGGTGTTCACAAAGTGTCTAGCTCCAGCCATTACATTTTGCAGGCAGATAAATATTCAAATTTACCCATACCTGGACGATTTATTTTATTTATTTATTTTACATTTGTTAACCGGGATAGTCCAACTGGATACATGTCCATTTTCAGTGGAGGCCCGGGGAGAAAAGCTCCAAAGAAACACATATGCAAGACATGCAGACAATATATTTTACTTGTTTCTAGTATATTCAACCAGACAATATAGATGAGCACAAATTATTAATTTCTTACAAAGACATATACAATGATCAATATATGTACTAACAATAAAGTATATTAAATATCCTATCTAGAGTCACATCATGCATCTGAATATGGTATTGATAAGACTAAACAGTCGTATCAGGAGACTGTGTGTTCGAGGAAAGAGTAATAGCAGGAGTGGAGCAGGACTGGAGTTAGTCAGGTGTGGAGCGGGGACATAACCATTTGTTGCTGAGATGGCTTTTGATAGATTTCTTAAATTTGGATAGAGAAGATTCCAGGGTAATGGAAGGAGGCAGGGAGTTCCAAATTTTTGATATGTAAGAAGAATAGAGGGAGTCACCGGCATGGTTATGTGATCTAGTAACTGTTAATAGTAACTTATCTGGGGAGTGGAGTTGCCTAGGACAGGAATACTGCTGAATTAGGTTGCTTAAAGCTGTTATTTTATTTGGGTGGGAGAGGAGCTTATAAGTAGTGATAAGTTGATTGTAGATTAATAAATTTGGCAGTTTAAGCCAGTCCAATTGTTTTAGGTTATGACAGTGATGGGTTCTAAAAGATGAGTTATTAGCAAATGTGGCTATTTGATTATAGCAGGTTGCCAGTTTGCTGGTTTCTTTTTTGGATAGATTTGTTAGGATTGGGGATGCATAGAGTAGTACTGAGAGAAAGTGAGTGTGAGCAATTGTGGTCCTAGCAGTATGGGTCAAGTAGGACTTGTGTTTGTAGAGACTACCTAGCTTTCTGTGAGTGTTTTTAATAGCTAGATTAATGTGGATATCAAATTTTAACTTGTTATCAATGGTTACGCTTAGTAGTTTTGTGTGAGATTCAGGTGTGATAAGTGTACCATTTTTAGAGTGAATAAAGAAAGTGTCAGTAAGGCTGGTATTTTGTGAGGGGTGAAATAGCAGGATCTTGGTCTTTTTGGGGTTAAGAATGAGGCCATTGTCAGTAAGCCAGTTTTCAACTGAGTGGAAGTTATCCTGAGTTTTATTGTGTAGTTCTTGCAGGGTAGAGGCACTGCATATTATAGTGGAATCGTCTGCATATTGGATAAGGCTAGTGCTATTTGCCGCTGAGTAGAGATTGTTTGTGAAAATTGAGAATAGCAAGGGACCCAGTATTGATCCCTGAGGTATCCCAAGAGTGACTGGTAAAAGCTGAGACAAGTTATTGTTCCACTGTACTGCTTGTTGCCTGTCCTTAAGATAGTTGTTGAACCAAGAGACTGATTGGTTGTCTAATCCTAGGTTTTTGAGGTGGCAGATGAGTTTGTCATGGCTAACCATATCAAAGGCTTTTGATAGGTCTAAGAAAAGGGCAGAAGTAAGTTTACCATTGTTTCTGTTATGGTTTATGGTGTCTGTGAATGCTAGCAGAGCTGTGGTGGTACTATGACCTGGACGGAAACCATGTTGAGATGGAGATATGAGTTCCTGATTTATAAGGTGGGACATAAGTTGATGGTGGGTGCATTTTTCTAATATTTTAACCAGTGGAGATAGTATAGCGATTGGTCGGTAGTTAGATATGTCATAGGAAGTGCTTCCTTTGTGAATAGGTATGATATAGGCAGTTTTCTAGATCAGGGGTACTGTAGCTTCAGTAATTGATCTGTTGATTAGTATAGAAACTGGTACAGCTATTTCTGCTGCTGCCAGTTTTAGAAATTCATTGGGGAGGGAATCTATTCCTAGTGTTGTGGGTTTCAGCTGGGATAATAGGTTTCTTATGTAGGCGGTTGGGGTGAGTTGCAGTTTAAAAGTGGGCATGTAGTTAGTGGGGGTGGGGACACCTGTTGTAGTGACTTTATAGGTTTATAGGTTGATAATAGGCTATCGGCTCTAAGGCCTGTGCAAGCCTAGCCATAACAATTCCCTGGATATTTCTTCCCACAATATTTACTTCTCTGGGCCCCTGTCTAGCAGGGTGACTGACATGATCCCCGGGGTGAATTTCCTATCTCCCATCCAATCATCAAGGTTCCTTTTGAAGAGGGCCAATGAGGCGCTCTGCTTGACATGTATGAGCAGTCTATTCCAGAGTATGGGGAGTCTCTGGGTCAGGAACCTATCCCTCCAGCATGTTTTGTTCATTGTGATGATAAGGTTTAGATCCCTGGAGAGTGTGGCTCTGACGGACTGGGATTTATTTAAGTGGAATATGTCCAACAGCTCACAGTTTGACATGGCCTTGTATGTTAAGCACAGATCACCTCTGAGTAGATGATATGCCACAGAGTATAGCTGGAGTTTTTTTAGATGGTCAGCATATGGCATCTGCTTTAGGCCTGTGATTCTTTTAGTGAGTTATTTCTGTGGCCTTTCCAGCTGTTGCAGATGTCTTGTGAGGTACATTACCAAATGGGACATTATACTCTATAATGGGTCTAATGAGGGATGAGTACAGTGGGACAATGACCTCCTTTTTTCTGGATGAAAAGCCCTTAGTGATGAGGTGTGCCACATAGAAGGATTTCCTGACTGTTGTGGCGATGTGGTTATCGAAAGTGAGACCACTGTCCACCTGTGTCCCTAAGTCTCTCATCACACTTTCAATTTTTAGTGTCCTGCTACCTATGTAGTAATTCATGGGTACATGTTTTTTTCCAAAGGGAATAACTACACATTTCTTGCATTAAGCTTGAGCCCATGGCTCTGGCACCAGGCATCTGTTTCTGTAAGACCCTTTTGTAGAATATCCACATAATTTGGGGATTCAATAACGGCTCACAGTTTGCAGTCATCTGCAAACTTTGTTAGCCAGAGTCCCTTAGTGTTGGCCTGTACTTCAGAGAAGTAGATGCCCAACAAGAGTGGTCCCAGGACTGAGCCCTGAGGTACTCCACTTGTCACTTGTCGAGCTGGATTTGGAGTCGGCTACTTTTACAGTCTGGGTTCTATCACTAAGCCAGTTGGCAACCCATCAAGTGACGTAGGGATTTATGCCCAGCTTAGGAAGTTTGTCTATGATTCCAGAGTGAGGGGTGGTGTCAAAGGCCTTGGTGAGGTCCAGATAGGCTGTGTGGACTGCCTTTCCCTCGTCCACAGCTCTGGAGACTGATCCGAAGAAGTCAATCAGATTCAGGAGACAAGATCGGCCCTTTATAAACCCAAACTGGGTGGGGTCCAGTGTTTGAAGGTTGTCAATGTCTTTGTTTATAAGTTCCATGATAATGCGTTCCATGCCCTTGCAGATCAGGCTTGTCAGACTGATGGGACGGTAGTTCCCGGGATCCAAGGTGGATCCTCCCTTGTGGAGCGGGATAACTGTAGCTGTGCGCCACTCAGTGGGCACAAAGCCTGAGGTGAGGCTATGATTAAACATGACACTTAGGTGAAGTGCCAGTTCATTTTGTAGTTCATGTAGTACACAGCCTGGGATGTCATCTGGTCCCATGGATGCTGTATTCTTAGCTTTGGAGAGTGTGTTTTCTACCTGTGTGGCCGTGATTATCGGAATTTGGCAATCTTTTGGTATTGAGATGGGCCCTTTAGGGGGTGAGAGGGGGGTGAAGTTGGCACTAAATCGATCTGCCAGGATATTGGCAATATCCTTGGGATCAGTATATTTAATGCCATTCTGTTGTAGCTCAGAGCAGATTTGAGCATTGCCATTTAGATTCTTGACATAACTATAGAATGCCTTGTGGATGTCTTTGGAATCTTTGGCAATTTTATTTTCGTAACTAGCTTTTGGGGATCTCAGCTTCTTACTGAGGCTGGTGAAGGAGTTTTTTGCATCCTGGGATTTTCCTCTTTTCTGCAACAGTTTCTTCCTTCTGTTGTATAGTTTGTTTATAGCAGGGGACCACCAGATTGGCTTCCTTTTTTTGGAGAAGAGCATCTTGGTTCTATTTGGGATGGCACGATTCATGCACGAGTGGATGTGCTCATACAGTGCCTTAGTGTAGGATTCTGCAGTCGAACTTCCAGATCCAGTCTGCATGGGTGTTGTGAAGTATGTCACTTCTGACTTCAGTAGCATGAAGTTTTTTATAGGATTATAGGGATTATAGGTTCGTACTAAGCTAACTGCCCTTGTGAGCCATTTTTTTAAGCCTATTATCCCCCTTGTGGACCTGAAAACTGCAACTTGTTTTTTTTTTGCAAGCACCCATTATTAACCCACCCACCCACTGGAGAAGTTTTTTTAGGGAGGGGGATGGGGTGGGATGTGGATGTCAAGGGTGATTTGCTTATGGTCAGACCTGACCAATAAGGGGGTGACCACTGGTGTGGAGCATCTATTTCCCATGTTGGTAATGACCAGGTATAGGATATTGGAGCCCCCGGTGGGACAATGGATTAGTTGATCCAGGGCATTGGAATTTATGAATTCCAAGAACCGTTGGGAAAAGGAGTTGGTACCCGAGTAGTTTTCCCAATTAATGATTGTAAGATATTGTTGGGCTAGAGTTTGTACGGTTTCAGTAAAGAATGTATTGAATGATTCAGCTATATTGTCCTTTGTTAAACCTGATGTTGGGGGTGGGGTGATTGTTTTACCAGGGTGTATTAATTTGTTTAAACCTGCCCAGAATTTCTTAGGGTTATTCATGTATTGGGTTTGATGGTTAATGAAGTAGTTTCTTGTCTTGGATTACTAGTTTTTTGGTTAGATTCCTGATCTGTTGGTAGGCTTGCTGTGTACTAGGGCTTTTATTGGACCTCCAGGTTGTCCAGGCTCTATTTCTTTCAGCTATTTTTTGCCTAGTTTCCCTAGTTAACCATGGGACTGGTTTTGACTTTACTTTAGTAGTTCTTGCAGGGGCATGTCTGTTTAATATATCTAAGAAGGTGGAGTTGAAGTTTTGAATAGCTTCATGTAAGGGTAGGTAATAAAGATCAGACCAATTATATAGCTTTAGTTCTTGTCTGAAATGAGTGTAGTTAGTCTTTTTTTGTTTCTAATTATTTGAAGTATAGGACTTTGTGGGTGATGGAAGTTGTATTTAAGTAAGAAAGTAGTTTGATGGTCACTCAGTGAGTCTGGAAGGGTTCCGGCTAAGTAGTAGCAGGGTATTTTATTTAGCAAGATCCAGTCTAATAGGCTTTCTTTTTTATTGTTTTTAACTATTCTGGTGGGCTGTTTGATTACTTGAGAGAAGGTATGAAGATTGATATGGTTAGTGGGTAGTTGAGCAGAGCAAGTGAGCCAGTCTATATTAAAGTCACCTAATACAATTGTCTCTTGAGGCATGGAATGAGATAACCATTGAAGGAATGTCTCCATGATAGGGATGTTATTGCCTGGTGGGATATATCCTGTTACTAGGATGATGGCTTTTCTGTTACTTATTTTAAGCTTTGCTAAGAGAATTTCAGTTTTTTTCTAAAGGGGGTGTAGTTGCCTCAGCTGTTTTTGTACAGCAGGGCAATGCCTCCACCCTTTTTACCTAGTCTGTCTTCCATAAATATACTATATCCAGGTGGTAGGATCTCAGTATCTTGTGTAGATGGTTTTAGCCATGTTTCTGTTATAATGACTATATCAGGGGAGTATTGAGAGATTAGAGTGTGTAGTTCATGTGTTTTGTTATTTACGCTTCTAATATTTAGGTTTAGGAGGAGTAGACTTTTTAATGGCCTGGAGTTAAGTTGAGTTGTCTTGGGAAGGTGATGTGAATTAGTGAGGGGACCTGTATTGTTAGGTCCTGGGTTTGGGTGGATATCTCCAGCACTCAGGAGTAGGTGATGGACATTATGGATTAATTTTGCTAATTTTTTTAGTATGGCACATTATTTTTGAGTTGCTGTTGATTTGGGATAAGAGATGAAGAGTCTTATCTGGCTATAGCTTACAGCAGTAGTATAGTATAAGCTGGGGTTAATTGTTAGTGAGTAAGGAGGTAGGTTGGGAGATAAATTGGCAGTGGCTTTATGGGGTTGTGGGAAATTACCCTGTTCTGGGTAGTTGTAAGATGTAGTGCGATAGGCACATATTAAGAAAGATAGTAGTAACATTTGCAAGTGGCATGTCTTCATTGTTAAGCAGAGGTGGTAATTGGTTGGATTTGTAGAGGTGGTATGTTTGAGTAATTGTGGTTTGGGAGGGATATGGATTGGTTGTTGGGTATGTGGGAGAGTGGCTAGCTATGCATAAATGTAGTTGCTGTGGGGGTGGGTGGGAATTGGGGGTAGGGTAGCGGAGTGAGCCCATAGGGCGAATGGAGCGGGATAGAGCAAAAGGGGAGAGAATACAGCAGAAAAAGTATTGGCAACTGCCTTGCAAAAGTAAGGTAAGTAGGTAAAGTGATGAATACTGTAAGGAAGATGTAGTGAAGTAAACTTTTTAAATGTTGGTGATTGTTTTTGTAGGGAGAGAGTGGTTTATTACCAGTTTTAGAGAAATAGAGAGTAGGATATGAAAAATATAGTCAGTTTGAAAGTACGTAAGCCATTTGAGATTAATGTAGTATAGGCGTTTTGTTGGTAGATGCTGTCACCTAGTGATATAGGAAGATAGCAGGCAGAAAAAATGAGCTAGTCTCTTTTTGTGAGAAAAAGAATTATCCTCGGACTAGGGACTGGAGGGGAGAGAGTAGTAAGTGGTCTGCGGTAGGCTGCTGAGACGCACAGATGGAAGGGCAGGTTCGCATATATAGGTAGTATGAGGTAATCACAATACATTAGTTTAAGGGTACATAGATTCACAAGATATTGTATTGGGGAGTCCTCTCAGTAGTTCTTGCTATAAGGCACAGGTTATCAGGCAAACATCCAGGGAAACATCTGGGGTTTTGCAAGAGGTAATCCTTGTATTTTAGAGGCAGTGAGGGAGCATCTGGAGTGGAGTACTGTAAAAAACAGAGGCGAGACACACAAGAATTAGGTTTTTAAAAGGTTACTGGTAAGAAGGTAGGGGACAGTGGCAGAAACTAAGCAATAGTCAGAAGAGAAAGGTTGTATACAAGTGTATTGTAGATAATAGAAATACTAGGGATGGATATAGGTGAAGGGTATTTATAGAGGGAGAGTAAGTATAACAGGTAGCAGTAGAAAGCAGCAGAGTAGAACTATAGGACAATGCAAGTTAGGCAAAGTATGACTCAGTTTAAAAACGTTCTATCACTCTACAGTCCAAGTCTAGTACACGTACCCCTAGCACGTTTTGTGAGTAAGGGGATAGACATTAGTAGATAATTAAATATCAAAAACTTTTCAGGCAAAACAAAGCATCTCAAAGTCCTAGAATATAACTAAACATTCCAATATGCCAAGGCAATCAAAGCATTTAAAAGTGCAATGATATACCCTAGCACAGCAAATGCTCTACGTACGAGTATTAGGCAAAGTATGATGCACTAATCTGGTCAGCATTATTCTGCTTTAATCACTATGTTTAGGAAGCCTCAATAAGTCTCGTGTGACGCTAACTCCATTTAGTGAGTACAAATAAAAGCATACTATTATTGTATTTTTACGATGCCCTTTGGTTGGCTTTCTTACATTAGTCAGCATTATTTTGCATTAATGGCTTTGGTTAGATAACTTAAAGCAAAATCACATGTAGTGGTATTTCAGTTAGAGAGTGAACATAACTGGCATTATACGATGCCCTTTGGTTGGCGTTCATTAATTCTAATCAGCGTGTTACAGCAATTAACCACTTATGGTTAAGAGAAAACACAGTAGCCAAGCAAAAATTAACCCCAGGGAGTACCCAAAAGCAGTTAGCCGGAATGTAGTACAGTCGCTGATTAGGCGTCAAGGAGCATAATAGACTCAATCTGTATCAAGGCTATAAAACAAATCAACTGTATCAACAACAGTACAGGGAAAAGAAAAAGAAACAAATGTTATGAACAAACAAAAGCATATGCACAAGCAAGTTACCAGGAGTTAGCCATAGTGGTGCTCTACAAGCCTATGTTATACACAAGCCCTTTGTTTAGCAACCTACCGAGAGGCGAGTCAGCAGCCCTGCCGTGGGACCGGTACAGGGAAAAAGAGATGTGGTCGCTACAAACCAGGTTTTGATAATCATGCCACAGTTCGTGACTGCTAGAAGTAAACTCAGGGGAAGATGTTAGCTGAAGGGGGAGGGGGTAAGTAGAGGGGTTGAGATAAGATTCGAGAGGAGAAAAAGTGGGTGGGAGAGAAGAAGCACAGGATGAAGAGTGCAGAAGGGGAGAGGATACAGCAGAAAAAGTATCTGCAACTGCCTTGCAAAAGTAAAGTAAGTAGGTAAAGTGGTGAATACTGTAAGGAAGATGTAGTGAAGTAAACTTTTTAAATGTTGGTGATTGTTTTTGTAGGGAGGGAGTGGTTTATTACCAGTTTTAGAGAAATAGAGAGTAGGATATGAAAAATATAGTCAGTTTGAAAGTACGTAAACCGTGAGTGATTAATGTAGTACAGGCATTTTGTAGGTAGATGCTGCCACCTAGTGATATAGGAAGACAGCAGGCAGAAAAGATGAGCTAGTCTCTTTTTGTGGGAAAAAGAATTATCCTCGGACTAGGGACTGGAGGGGAGAGAGTAGTAAGCGGTCTGCGATAGGCTGCTGAGACGCACAGATGAAAGGGCAGGTTCGCATATATAGGTAGTATGAGGTAATCACAATACATTAGTTTAAGGGTACATACATTCACAAGATATTGTATTGGGGAGTCCTCTCAGTAGTTCTTGCTATAATGCCCAGGTTAGCAGACAAACATCCAGGGAAACATCTGGGGTTTTGCAGGAGGTAATCCTTGTATTTTAGAGGCAGTGAGGGAGCATCTGGAGTGGAGTACGGGAGGTGAGTTAGCAGCCCTACCGTGGTACCGGTAAAGGGAAAAAGAGATGTGGTCGCTACAAACCAGGTTTTGATGCAAACGATTGTCTGATTCATGCAGAAAGCCAGGACTTGCTATTACAACACCTGGCATTTGTAAAGAAACTTCTAACCTCACTGGGGTACACCATCAATGAAAAGAAATTTTACCTAGTACCCTGCCAACAGATTGTAATCCTGGGGGCAAGTAACACAGCTTCCCAGATGGCATTCCTCACTCCGGAGAAACAGGTTTATTTGACAACCTGCTTCAAACTATTGGCCACAAAAATCCCAGCTATCTGCAAGGAAAATACTGCAAGCTCTGGGATTCATGGCCTCCTGCATTCTGCTAATTCCATATAAGACTGCATATGAGGAAACTCCAATGGTATCTAAAAAGTATATGGTGTCAACATTCTCATGACCTGGAAACAATGATTCCTTTCATGCCTTGTCTAAGGATAGAGTTTCTTTGGTGGGCAGAGGCCTGCTACCACAACAAGGGACTCCTTTTCACTCTACCCCCTGCTGCCCAAACCCTAACAACAGACGCATCAGACTATGCATGGGGGGCTCACATGGCAGGGCAGTGCATTCAGGGCAAATGGAACTCGAGACAGATGCACCTGCATATTAATCAAAAAGAAATGTTAGCTGTACAGAATGGTCCGACAGCCTTCAAAGACCTTATTCTTCCAGGACAACTATTGGTAAAGACAGACAACACCACAGTTATGTGGTACATAAACAAGCAGGGGGGAACCCACTCCTACCCTCTCCAGACTAGCCATGGCTCTGTGGAGCACAGCCTTGAGCTACCACGTGCACCTACAAGCTCAATTCCTGCCAGGTAAACTAAATTCACTGGCAGACAACTTAAGCAGAAATCTCATGGACCCACACGAATGGAAACTAGAACCCAAAATATTCAACCTCTTGAGGAACAAATGGGGAACCCCAGAGGTAGACCTGCCTCCCCTCAGAACTACCATTTGAACAAATTCTGCACCAGAACTCCCCACAGTCAAGCTTGGAAAGTGGATGCCTTGTCCTTTACCTGGGAAAACCTCTCGGTTTATGCCTTTCCCCTCTTCCTCTCCTCTCGAAGGTTCTACTAAAGATCAAACAGGACAAGCCAAGAACAATACTGATTGCACCAGACTGGCCCTGCCAGCACTAATACCCCCTCTTGCGCAGTATGACAATACTGGAACCATGGCACCTGCCTCAGACCCTTTCCCTGCTGTCCCAGCAGGCGGGCCAGATTCTGCACCCTCAGTTTCAAACCCTGAACCTTGCAGCCTGGCTAATTCCATGAGCTCTCCTGTAGCATCCCTCAGTAATCAGGTGCGGGATGTCATTCTGGAGGCAAGTAGGCCTAGTACCAGAAAATCCTATGCTGAAAAGTGGAAAAGATACTGTTCCTGGAGCCAGGCTCAGGGGATGGGCACAACGATGCCCAGCTTACCTCATATTCTAGAATACTTAACAGAAATGCTCCACAAGGGCCTATCCTTCTCGTCAATTAAGATTCTTGCCTCTGCCATTTCAGCACATTATAATACTGAGCCACCCCTCTTCTCCCACCCCTTGCTAAAACAATTCCTTAGAAGGGCCAAAAATTTAAGACCCCCAAGAGAGCTCCCACTCCAGCCTGGGACCTTAACTTTGTATTGGAAAAGCTCACCCCCCCCCTCACTTTGAGCCAGCTGCAACAGGAGAGTTGAAATTCCTTTCTTGGAAACAGCCTTACTTCTAGCCATCACTTCAGCAAGAAGAGTGTCTGAATTACAGGCCCTCATGGCAGTGGAACCCTTCATTATCTTCCATGCGGACAGGGTTTCCCTCAGGACTAATCTTTTCTTTATGCCCAAGGTGGTGTCTAGTGTGGCTCTAAACCAGTCCATTCATTTGCCTACTTTTTTCCCTAATCCACAAAACAAAGGGGAAGGGATACTGCACTCTCTGGACATGCACAGGCAACTTAGATTCTATTTGGATAGGACTAGGCCTCTCAAAAAGTCTGACCAGCTGCTAGTTGGCTTTGCTGCAGGGGCAGAGGGGAAGGCCATTTCAAAGCCAACCATTTCCAAATGGATAGCCCATTGCATTAATTTCTGTTACAAGCACCATGGAAAACCTACCCCACAGGGGAAAGATCACATTCCAACTGGGCTGCATCTACCTCTACGGCATTTCTCAGAGGAGTCCCTACCAGGGACATCCTGGAAGCTGCTACCTGCAGCTCTGTACACACCTTCACCAAGCATTACCACCTGCCTATCTTTTCTAAATCCAGAGCTGGATTTGCCACAGCAGTCTTGCAGGGCTCAATAGCTGGCCCTAATGCTCTTTAACTACCTTCTCCCTTCCTTAGCTTTGGGAATCAATGCAAATGTGATGACTGCAACAGTGAAATATGAAGAACATAGTACAGTTGTGTACACTTACCATAAATGTAGATGTTCAAGTGTATTCACTGTTGCAGTCCTGGTTACCCTCCCTCCAGCCCCCTGACTTCTCTTGGCTCTACCTTTCCTTCTTGTTTGGTATATACATATATTTTTTCATGTGTATTTGCTTTTTGATGGGGGGTGTACCACACCATATAATTGCTTCCTATTGTGGGGGCACCTGACATCTGGGGCAAGAAAAACTGAAGTAATGGCATCAGTTGCATGTTTTATACCCCTGATGACCTGACGTCATGGAAGAAGCGACAGCATCCGATGAAAAAATCCGAAGACTCTGGTATTCAGGCTGGCTGAGGGCTACCTGCAAGCAGATAACCCAAATGTGATGACTGCAACAGTGAATACACTTGAACATCTACATTTTTGGTAAGTGTACACAACTGTACTTTTCTCGTGTAGCTTGGCAATGTACAGTCTGTGTATGGCATTGATTAAAAAGTGAAGATTAGCATGGTCTGTCTCAGTAGCAGTTTCACTTTTTAGGTGAACAGTAAACACTGCAACATTCATTATATGTATTAGCAAATGCAAGAGCAGCTATTGAGATACTGACTGTAAACATTGCAACATTCATTATATGTATTAGCAACTGCAAGAGCAACGATTGAGATACTGACTGTAAACACTGCAACATTCATTATATGTATTAGCAACTGCAAGAGCAGCGATTGAGATACTGACTGTAAACACTGCAACATTCATTATATGTATTAGCAACTGCAAGAGCAGCGATTGAGATACTGACTGTAAACACTGCAACATTCATTATCTATATTAGCAACTGCAAGAGCAGCGATTGAGATACTGACTGTAAACACTGCAACATTCATTATATGTATTAGCAACTGCAAGAGCAGGAAGTGAGATACTGACTGTAAACACTGCAACATTCATTATATGTATTAGCAACTGCAAGAGCAGCGATTGAGATACTGAGTGTAAACACTGCAGCATTCATTATATGTATTAGCAACTGCAAGAGCAGTGATTGAGATACTGACTATAAACACTGCAACATTCATTATATGTATTAGTAACTGCAAGAGCAGCAATTGAGATACTGACTGTAAATGCTGCAACTTTCATTATATGTATTAGCAACTGCAAGAGCAGTGACTGAGATACTGACTGTAAACAATGCAACATTCATTATATGTATTAGCAACTGCAAGAGCAGGGAGTGAGATACTGACTGTAAACACTGCAACATTCATTATATGTATTAGCAAATGCAAGAGCAGCGACTGAGATACTGACTGTAAACACTGCAACATTCATTATATGTATTAGCAACTGCAAGAGCAGCAATTGAGATACTAACTGTAAACACTGCAACATTCATTATATGTATTAGCAACTGCAAGAGCAGCGATTGAGATACTGACTGTAAACACTGCAACATTCATTATATGTATTAGCAACTGCAAGAGCAACGATTGAGATACTGACTGTAAACACTGCAACATTCATTATATGTATTAACAACTGTGAGCAGTGACTGAAATACTGACTGTAAACACTGCAACATTCATTATATGTATTAGCAACTGCAAGAGCAGAGATTGAGATACTGACTGTAAACACTGCAACATTCATTATATGTATTAGCAACTGCAAGAGCAGCGATTGAGATACTGACTGTAAGCACTGCAACATTCATTATGTGTATTAGCAACTACAAGAGCAGTGATTGAGATACTGACTGTAAACACTGCAACATTCATTATATGTATTAGCAACTGCTAGAGCAGTGATTGAGATACTGACTGTAAACACTGCAACATTCATTATATGTATTAGCAAATGCAAGAGCAGGGAGTGAGATACTGAATGTAAACACTGCAACATTCATTATATGTATTAGCAACTGCAAGAGCAGTGATTGAGATACTGACTGTAAACACTGCAACATTCATTATGTATTAGTAACTGCAAGAGCAGTGACTGACATACTGACTGTAAACACTGCAACATTCATTATATGTATTAGCAAATGCAAGAGCAGTGATTGAGATACTGACTGTAAACACTGAAACATTCATTATATGTATTATCAACTGCAAGAGCAGTGACTGAGATACTGATTGTAAACACTGCAATATTCATTAGCTGTATTAGCAACTGCAAGAGCAGCGATTGCGATACTGACTGTAAACACTGCAACATTCATTATATGTATTATCAACTGCAAGAGCAGTGCTTGAGATACAGATTGTAAACACTGCAACATTCATTATATGCATTATCAACTGCAAGAGCAGTGATTGAGATACTGACTGTAAACACTGCAACATTCATTATATGTATTAGCAACTGCAAGAGCAGCGATTGAGATACTGACTGTAAACACTGCAACATTCATTATATGTATTAGCAACTGCAAGAGCAGTGATTGAGATACTGACTGTAAACACTGCAACATTCATTACATGTATTAGCAACTGCTAGAGCAGCGATTGAGATACTGACTGTAAACACTGCAACATTCATTATATGTATTAGCAACTGCAAGAGCAGTGACTGAGATATTGAATGTAAACACTGCAACATTCATTATATGTGTTAGCAACTGCAAGAGCAGCGATTGAGATACTGACTGTAAACACTGCAACATTCATTATATGTATTATCAACTGCAAGAGCAGTGATTGAGATACTGAATGTAAACACTGCAGCATTCATTATGTATTAGCAACTGCAAGAGCAGCGACTGAGATACTGACTGTAAACACTGCAACATTCATTATATGTATTAGCAAATGCAAGAGCAGTGATTGAGATACTGACTGTAAACACTGCAACATTCATTATATGTATTATCAACTGCAAGAGCAGTGACTGAGATACTGATTGTAAACACTGCAACATTCATTATATGTATTAGCAACTGCAAGAGCAGCAATTGAGATACTGACTGTAAACTCTGCAACATTCATTATATGTATTATCAACTGCAAGAGCAGTGATTGAGATACTGACTGTAAACACTGCAACATTCATTATATGTATTAGCAACTGCAAGAGCAGCGATTGAGATACTGACTGCAGCTTCACTCTTGCTGATTCATACATCTCAGTAATTATGCCCTGGTAATTCCATTACCTTTATTTATTTTACATTTGTTTTCCAGAATAGTCTGTCTGGATGTATACCAATTTTCATTAGAGGCCTGGGAATAAAAGTTTCAGGTAGATTTTATTTATTTGATATTTGTTGACCGGGAATGTATGACTGAGCTTGCACCTTTTTTCAGCAGAGGCCTGGGGAGAAAAGCTCCACAAAGTATATTACATGCACCATAAAATGTTTACAAACAGTACAGTATACATGAGGTGATATAAACATGCATTATAATGCTTGGGTTCCCACTTGTAGCATGAGAGTTTAAAAGTGTTATTTATAAAAAAGGCAATAAAACAATATGTTAAGGTCATTCATATATCTCCAATACATAAGGAATTCCCCATTTACAAGGGAAATAATGACAATGAACTCTGAGTTGAAGATAAGAGTACAGAAAGCACTGTATATCAAATCTTAGTTCTCACAGGCAACAGCATGTACATCAGTAATCAGAAGTAGAGGGGAAGTTGGTAGCGAGAGCAAGTGATAGAAAAAGATAAAGTGTCAAGAGAAAAAAAGGGGGTGGCTATTGGTAAAAGAGGGAAAATTAGAGATTTTTTCAATTTATAAATAAGAGATGAGAGTAGTAGTAGTTAGAATCAAGTGAAATCTGAGAAAGCCGAGTAAGCAAAGTGGGAAAAGAAGGGAGGGAGGTAAATATGAGTAGTGGAGAAATTTAGTGAAAAAAGGTATTAGGAGTTAGAGTTCTGTGGTTAGAATTACGTATGAATTGAGAATGGGGCTGTATGCAAAGGGGGGTCACATTTCACATTGTGTAATATCTATGTAATATATAGTAATGTATGTAAACCTTTTGCTAGTAAGCCTTTACCCTTCCAAATAAACTGATAGTTCTGCCTAAAATACATGATTTTAGTGCATTGATTTCTTTTTAACATATGTCTAACTGTATTGCATGAGTTCTGCTTACTTTAATTATTGGTACCTTTGTACTGTTTCCTTGTGATTCATTTTTTGTTGAACTTTTGAAATGATTCACCCAAATGACTTAACTTTTATGTTACAAGGTTTATGAGAAAAGTGTTTTGTTGAATAGCATGTACTGTTCCTATAAAAGTGTCTAGGGCAGAGAAAAAGCGAAGAATGATTAGCTGTCCTAAACGAAGGCAGTTTTATACCAGGGTTTGATTGTTGTTTTATGGATCATTGCTGCATATGAGGCTGGCGGAAGTAATGTGATTATTGTAAAAGAACAGTGCCTTATTGCATATATGAGCTGGAGCTCAGACACAAGAAAGGAGTGCAAGTAATTGATGCATAGGTTTAGATTTCACTGTATGTCATGAGACCTCTGAACTGAGTATTATAGGGATTGTGAGATCTCAGCCTATGTAAAGAACTTGTCAGAAGCTGATGAATACCACAGTATTCTTCTCTGAAGCTACACCAGCACAAGGCATGTTTTGGCTATTTATTTGTCTGTTTCTTTGCTTGTTTACTAAATAGATGGGCTGGTCTGAAGACTCTTTTCAGCCACAACTCTAGGTTATTCATTCAAGTGAATTAAACAAATTGCCATTATAATCTCTAACAATATGTACAAATAAGGAATGAACTGGTTTAAGAGTAGAAAATTCCAAGATAGGTGCAAACTGAATAACAGGAGTAACATGTTAATTAGAGCTCTCCCAGTGTCATAAATGAGACAGCATATATTTCCATTCAGTAACACTGTTTTATGCAAACACAAAGCATCACAACATCTTTATTAAAAAGCCAGTAGACATCATCATTTCTGGGAAGAAATTCATATACTGCCCAGTAACTACACTACTGGGATGACCGCAACAAAGGACTTTGGAGAATGTAAGTACAACTCAGCCAGAAGAAAAATATAGCACTCTGTCTGGGAAGAACATTGCAGGTGTTCAACAAAAAGGTATTGCAAGTTTCAGCTTTAGTATAAGCAGTGGCTTCCTGCAATTTAGAGAAAACTAAATCCAGTGCACTCAGAAGTGTTTAAAACAAGCGAGAGACTGGATAAATATAAAGTCAATCTGAAAAGATTAGAAGAAGCTTTAATTAGCTATTCAGATGAGCTGATCAAACTGCAGAAATCAGAGTGTGAAATGAATGAAAGACTCACTGAAGATGAGTCTTCTCAAGAAGAGATGTTTCAAGAAACAATAGAGTTTGAAGACAGACCACTCAGAGAAAGCCTGTGATTCTTTGCTATACCAGAGAAACTGAAAGCAATGGACTGCCTTAGTTTTATAAAAGTACATATAAGCAAATGGACTGGTGTTCCACAGCAGAATTTGTTAAATGACAGGGCACACCATGTGTATGTTCCAAATTTCACCACCAAAAAGCAGCTGAGACCTGTATTAGTAAAGATGCAATCACATCAGTAGAAAGATCTGCTCTGACAAAACTGTGGAAGAAGGGAAAAGTATTAAAAGTATTAAAAGTATCCTCCACCTATCTACTACCAAAATTCCACAGAAAAACTCATATATCTTTTTACTTAAACAAAACATATCATTATAACTCAACTAAAAATCCTAAATTCCACTTAGATTCTCAGCATAATCTCCTCCTACATGGAGATGTTCATCCTAACCCTGGTCCCAATACTAATTCTAACTTCAATCTAAACAACATTACTTCTCCAACTCCATTGCCATGTACTAAAACAGCCACCTCCCTTCTAATTGCTCACCTTAATATTAGAAGTATAAATAACAAAACTCACCACCTTCATGCACTCCTGCACCTACACTCATTCGACATTCTATGTCTTACAGAAACCTGGCTAAAACCCTCTACTCCAGACCATGAAATCACCCCACCAGGCTATAATATTCTTAGAAGCGACCGTATAAAGAAGAAAGGAGGCGTTGCCATTATCTATAAATCTAATCTCAAAGTCACACCTATAATGAACTTCCTCACTAGACTCCAAAACCGAAATACTGTCTACCAAACTTCAAATTAACAACAACAAATCAATATATCTAATCTGTATGTACCTTCCCCCAGGAAATAATATCCATATTCTAGAAAACTTACTTAGTTCACTCTCTAATCAGCTACCCCAGGAAACTATTATCCTTGGGGACTTTAACATTGACTGGATAACCTGTTCATCCCAGCACCCTACTAGTCATATAAACCTCTATGGGTTCTCACAATTAATTACCTCTCCAACTAGAATCCATAAACCGAATAAAAGAAACTACTCTTGACTGGATCCTTACAAATAACCATACTAACATTTACACCCCAGGAACACTTCCGATAATATTAGTGACCATATGCTCACTTATGTTAGTAGACAAAATTGCATATCCCAATTACCCATAACATCAAGATATCCCTCTAATAAATCCTTCAACCCAGACAACTTTCTGACAGAATTGAAAGCATGTGACTGGTCCCCACTGACTAGCCTTGAACTAAATGAAGCAGTGTCCTACTTTAATACTCACTTTCTACATATCCTTAATGATCATGCTCCCATTCGCTCTACTAGAATAAAATCTAAATCAGCACCTTGGCTCACTAAACAAACTAAGCAAAATGCACCTAAGGAATAAAATCTGGGCTAAATGGAGAGCTACTAAAAGTACATCAGATCACCTACTCTTCAAACAGTTAAGAAATACTACTAAAAAAGAGACTCTTAAAGACAAAAGGAATATTATCTCCACCTTCAACAAACAAGTCAACACACCCTCAAAATTCTGGTCAGGTATTAACAAACTTCTTAAACCAGGACATTCTACTACTCCTACCCCATCTGGCTTTGACCTCGACAATTCCTCCCAGATCCCAGATTCCTTTAACAAGTATTTTACAGAAACCATTCAAGCCTAGAATTCATTACCCACATCTACTACTAGCTTCCCTAATACCTCCAAAGCCTCAACTGATACCTTTCACATTCAACCTGTTGCTACATCTCTTATTTATAAGCTTCTCAAAAACCTTAAACCTTGCACCCCATCTGCTGACCAACTTCCATCAGAATACCTACAAATTGCCGCTGAAGCCATAGACTATCCCATATCCATACTTATTAACAGAACTATCTCTGAAGGAAAAATTCCTTCCATATGGAAAATATCTCATATAATTCCTCTACACAAAGGGGGCTCCTCTACTGAGTTCTCAAACTTTCGTCCTATTGCCTTACTCTCCCCATTAGCTAAGATTATGGAAAGATGTATACACAAACAACTTCTTAACTACCTTCTGCAAAACAATCTTCTAGCTAATTGTCAACATGGCTTTAGACCTTCTCACAGCACCACAACTGCCCTCCTTTCCTTCTCTGATGCTATAAATAATAATAGGAACAAAAATCTTTTCTCATCAGCACTATTCCTAGACCTGTCAAAAGCCTTTGATATGGTTAATCATAATATTCTCCTTGACAAGCTACATCACTATTCTCTTGGTTCACAAGCTCTTCAATGGTTTAGCAGTTATCTCCAAAACAGGCAACAAGCAGTGCTATGGGATAACAACCTTTCTTCCTTACTCCCAGTAAACACTGGGGTTCCACAAGGCTCAATCTTAGGTCCCCTTCTTTTTTCTTTATTTATCAATGACCTGCACTTGAACATCCCCAAGCCATCTGTATTCAATATGCTGATGACTCAACTCTAATCTAGCTACTAATAATGTTTCCTCCCTCCAGTCCCTTACCCAAGCAGTCTTCCATAACGTAGAGATGGTTTATGGAACACTCCCTCCTTCTCAATGCCAAAAAAACAAAACGTCTTCTCTTTACTCCTACACACAAATCTCCAACTCCTTTCTTCACTATCTCCTCAAATAATGCAACCTGTATTAACCCAGATATGACCACTCGCCTGTTAGGTGTTACTATTGACAACCATCTTAATTTTGATGACCATATTAACAATACCATAAAATCAGTTAACAAAAAGATAGGTTCTCTCTACAGAATTAAACCCTTTCTTACCCCTGCAGCCAGAAAAACCTTGGCCCAGACCCATCTGATCTCTACCCTTTTCTATGCCTCTGCTATATATACAAACTTATCTAAATCCAACCTTACCAAACTATCCACCTGTTACAATAGTATAACTAGATTCATTACTGCTAACCCCTTCAGAACTCATCACTGTCACAACCTCAAGCAACTAGACTGGTTAGAGCTAAATAACCACATACTCTATCAACAGCTACTTATCACTCATAAGTCTCTTTTCTACCCTGATGCTACCCTAGCCTCAAAAACTAATTTCACCATATAAAACCTATCCACACTACTCTCTGCTAATAAACTCCTTGTGGCCTTAAATAAATCATATAATAAAGCTGGGGATGCATTATTCTCTAACTCTGTCGAAATTCTGGAATCAACTCCCTTATGAAATAACTAACCTTGACTCTACATCCCACTTCAAAAGACACATCAAAGAATATCTAAAATCCGGTGGTTATGCCCTTGTGCTAACCCTGACTGAAATGATTTCATTATTTTCCCAAGTTCCCCCTCTCCCCCCTGGGTCCTCGAATAATAGGTCTAATTATTGACTGTTTTATCCTTGATACTGACTCTACCTTAGCATTCCAGTTTATTGTCTCATATGTTTTTCCGACCTGTGTACTGCTTATCTATCTTTTATTTAATCTAACCTCAGAATATTCTATATCACGTATTTTACTTTTATCTGACTTTTTCTCTATTGACATACTTTTGTCAGTGTTAGTTTTTCGTAAATTGCTATATAAGTCTACACTGGTACTTTTGTATTATGTTTATTTTGGTCTTTTGTAATAATTGTATTACTTTGTGTATTTGGAGCTTTTCTCCCCGGGCCTCTACTGAAAACGGATATATGTCCAGTATGACTAGCCCGGTCAACAAATGTAAAATAAAATAAATAAATAAATAAATTAAAATGGGGACACCAGAGAATTTGTGAAAATTATTATTTGCTGTATACCAGGTAGAAAAGAACCAAGTTTATCCCTGTACTCAAAGGATGAAAAAAATTGTAATAATCCAGAAGGCAGAATTTGCGGGCTCTCCAAAACTGTGGAGAGCTGTTATTTTTCAGAAAGCTTTTGTTGTGTTGCTACCGCAGTGTTTGTTTTATTGGCTTTATTAAACGTGATTTGGGAGAGAGCTTCAGGTGGCCTCACTCGTGTTTTATTTGGGATATTTCTACTTTGGAAGATCCAGTTCCACTGCTTGTTTCATTGTTTAGGTTTATAGAGCAGATAGGGATAATCAGAAATCCTTTTTTCCTTGTGTCAGGAAGTTATGAAATAATATTCAGTATTACTCTGAATGTATTCATTCAGTGCAGTTTTCACATCACAGTTGTCCATACAAACCCCACATATATCCAAGTACTTCAAACAGACACTTGTTAAAAGTACTTTCCTAAAGAAAAGAAATATATCACTGTGGGACCTGATAACATACCAGGCTGACTGATGGACCCACTGCTACAATGATAGAACATGAGCTTACCATCCAGCTTTATCCCCAAAGTTTAGCACACGGCAGTTTTGATTCCAATTTACAAGGCCAACTCTACTAAGGACCACAGAAATTACAGACCCAGCAGCCTGACAAGCCTTATTTGCTTTGCATGGAATGGGTCATAACAGACCTGATAAACTACAGTATAAAAATCTTATAAAACTTAGCTCCAGTAGTTTGGCTTTGTTAAGGACAGATCCTGTCTAATGAATCTAGTGAATTTTTTTGAGAGGGTAATGCAAGCTATAGACAGTGGTTACTCTATCCATACAGCATACGGTGACCTAGCCAAAGAATTTGATACTATGTCATATGCCCACATTATAAACAAGCTGAAATGCACTCTAAATTGATCCCTTTGTAGTTAGATGAATAGCTAATTGGCTGAGGGACAGAACCCACACTGTGTAGGTGACAGGTACTTCCTCAGAGAGCCTGAAAGTAACCACTGGAGTACCACAATGAAAGATGCATGGACCTCTGCTATTCAGCATGCCCTTTTCTGGCCTCCAAATCAAAAATGAGGAACTGTGGATCTGAAGTGGTTAACTTCATTTGGTCTGCAAACTGTGGGTATCGGATCTGTCCTCGGATCCGAGCTGGCAGCTTTACCTATCTAAAGATCCGAGCTCCTAGCTCCTCCCCTACCCATAATCCCCTGCTACACATCCCCCATCCTCAGATCTAGTTTGCCGCGGCTTATAGCAGCTTCTAGAGACGAGCTCTTGGCGTGGGTGAGAGATTTCTAGTTTTATAAAACTTTTAAAATTGTTTTTTTTTTCAGGAAGTTCTGTGTTGTATGTGTATGGTCTAGCCCCCTTTACCGACTAGTATACTTTGTTTAATTTTTTTTGAAGTAAATTTTCTTCAAATTCGTTTTTTTTTTTCAACCCTCCCCCTAGTGTGTGAGTGTGTAGTGTGATGGCTGAAGGGCCTAAAGCCATTTTTTCTAAATGCACTGAGTGTGGTCATAAGCTGTCCCCAGCCAATGGCCACACTCAGTGCGTTATTTGCCTGGGGATGGCCCATTTATCCACCAGCTGACAGGTCTGGCAGCTTTCAACCCCCGGGCTATCAGGGATAGGAGGAACAAGCTAATCCTGGTCTGATTGTTGCCCCCGGATTCTTCTTCCTCCTCTCCCTGTAAGGTACCGGTTGTGGTTGTGGCTTCTGTGCCTTCCGGTCCCCCTCCCTTGTTGGGGACTCAAACTCCCTCTGTTTCTCAGGGTGAGGGGGACTCTACTTCCTCTTCTAAAGAGAAGAGGAGGGATAAGGACCGGCATAGGCATAAAAGGCGGTCTGAGTCTTATCCCTCGGCCCCACCAGCTAAGGTAGCCAGTCCCGCTAAGAGGGTCTCTGGTTCTCCTCATTCTCGGCTCCGTTCTCCTTGCTTTTCCCTAGAGCCAGAAGAGGAGTGCTGGTCTCCCTCGAGGTCCTCGAGACCTCCTCCAGATCCACCAGAAGCTTGAACGATGCTGATTTGGACCGGATGATGCGTCATTTCTTGCAGGCTCAAATGCAGATGGGAGTGCCCAAGCCCCCCCCCCCCTCCGGGGGGGGAGCTCAGCCCCTTTCTTTACCCCCATCGCTCCTTCTCCGACTCGGTATCGGGTTTCGGAGTCGTCGGATCCATGCTGTTTCGGATCTGGGGATCTGCCCGCGCCGACAGTCTTGATTACTTTGATGCCGACTATGCCCTTGAGCGTCTCGGATCCTAGCTCTCGGGGCCGAGAGCCGAGCGTCAGATCCGGGGGGGGGGGAACTGTGTCTTGTCAAAGGAAAAATATACTTTAAAAATGATCAAAACACGGTAGGTTCAGGTTAAGGCACTTTAATCTTGCAGCAAGGAGACAAAAACGTGCTACTACAGAGTTTGTCTAACCAGAAACAGGAAATACTTTCATTTTTATACATTCTCAAACTAGTCATGGCCTACCAAGCTGACATAACAGAGTACCACCTTTCTCATCATCATCTGTTGACTATCATTCCCATGAATTTCTGCTGATTTATCAATTTTTATGTGAAACTTCCTGAGGAAAACAACATGGCCTTGATTACTACCAGTTAGATACATGTTATGTTACCATTCAAGGTACTATGGCTAATTCAAGCACAATGCTAGCAGTTCATTTCTCTAATAATCCTTTGTCTATTTTATCTCTAAGTTACTGCAGCTGCACATGTTCTCATGCTTCGAACAGAGCTGATTGTCTAAAATCATTACATTTACAGAATATAGTATTGTTCATTCATTCATTCCTGACCTAGCAGATAAGCACCTGCTTCTCAAGTACATTTCCAAAAAGGCATAAACATGAATATTGCTGTGCTAGCAGTTACTAGGTCAGAGGGCAACTTGCAAGTTTCAGAAAGCATACTGCAGTTTTCAAAAAGCATCTTTTTCAGTCTCATATGAAACTCAATTTATATATAATGCAGTGCATGA
Organism: Protopterus annectens; assembly: GCF_019279795.1. NCBI lineage: Eukaryota > Metazoa > Chordata > Ceratodontiformes > Protopteridae > Protopterus > Protopterus annectens. The sequence goes on along the minus strand of NC_056733.1, from coordinate 973,373,522 downwards.
AAAATAGAATGAAAAGCGTATTAAATCATTTGATTATTAATTGGCATTAAGCATACACACATTAATGCATATTTTTCTAACATTTCCCTCCTGTTAATACTTTTTAATTCTATTTTCAAAAAAGAATAAACAGCTTGCTTCTTTTCCTAACCTCTTCCATTCAGGATTTGCAGTTAAGAAAGTCATTCAGTTTAAACTTCTATGAAAGTGTTTCACATTTTAGCAGCTCTTCAAATTCAGTACTTTGATACATAGTCTCAGATGCTGATATATCTATGAATTCTTTGATTAATTTCTTCATGCAGGGGATTCCACAACAAACACAAACTCCTATTAGGAGTAATCCTACCCCAATGGCAATCAATATATTCATTAGGATGGAACCCCACCCCCAAATACATTCTGGAAAAAGTCTGTCAGAGGGTTTGGGCCTGGTTTGGTCATGGCCGACACTTGCTGACTCACCTCGAGATGATCGTTAATTTCATGCTGATGATCAGGAATAAACACACAGCATTCTTCTTTGATTAAAGTGCACGTCCCACCCCTCGCCGCTAGGGTGAAGTCAAGAGCCATTCGGTTTTGGAGTGCTACAGTTCTCATGGCATTCAGTTCATCAGTTATCAGTTCAAGAGCAGAAAAAGTCACATTACTCATTACTTCGAGAAGTTTTGACAGTTTTCGCAGCTCCCATATTGATTTAACTGCACCATATGCAGGTAATATACCTGCCCAGGATATGACAGCATCACTGAAGTCCATGTGCGCAAGTTTGGTTCCCACATTACGATGGTCTTTCCAGCCCGCTTTGATCGGTCCCACTGGATTCTCAGGTTTCCTAACAGTCTTTTTGGTCACATCTCGGGTATTTCGAATGTTTCCCTGAGGCAAAACTGCAGTGTGTGTCGGATGGCCAGGACCAGGTACCCCAAAAAACAACTGCCAGACCAATTCTCAGGTAACCATTTATATGCTTTTTTACCACACACAGAATAACAGTCCTCTACTTTAGTTGTTACTTTGTTACGAAATGACTGCCCTGCATGAAACATTTTCCTATCTGTTACAGATAACTGTTTAAAAAGTGCAGGATTATGTTGTAACTGATCAAGAGTCTTATGCATAGATTTCAAAAATGAGTCATAATCTGTACTACAAGATCCACTTAAATCGTTTGGTTTTCTATAACATTTATACTGTACTGTGACATTACACTTACTCCATCCCACTTGGATGGTGTCATTTTTGTAAAGCATACAATTCTTTTTTGTGTTACAGGCAAATACAGTGCTACCTTATCATGTGCTTTAATAGCAACTGTGTCAAAAAACAGATTTTCCCAGGTCTCATTGACCCCTAGGGGGATAGCAGCCATCAATAAACCCCCGTATGCTGTTGGTATGGCCGTGCAGACCCAGCAGTTTGAAACATTAAAAGTCTCAGCATACACACGTGTAATTGCCTGATATGTGTTAAAGTTCAGATGCTTGGTTCATTACGTCTAATCAGTTCAACTTTCGTGGCAGGAAAAAGGGGTGGCCACAACAAAAAGAACAGTGTGATTAACATAGCTATTAAAATGATCATACAAGTTTCTGAGGTTGCTCAATGTCTCTGTTCACTCTGTACCTAGCCATTATGTTCTCGTTGTACAACAGTAACAAAGTTTTTGTCCAATTCAAAGTTCTTAACCAGTTTACAGTGCGTCAAATGAATCCAGGAAGCTCGCGCCACGATCTTGACTGCAGTGGGTGTTGACAGTAGTACCTGGTACGGTCCTTCCCACTTCGGAGAACTCCAGTTCTTTCGCTTCACAATCTTCACCCAGACCCAGGTGCCTGGGGCTACTGGTGCTTCCGATTTTGGTTGTTCTTTATCTGAAACAGAATTTAACTGCAAAAGTTTGTTATTCAAAAATCGCCTCATATACCCTGCAAGTGAACTGTCAGCCTCTTGCTCTGCAGACATGAGAGGTTTCCACTGAGGTGTATAATATGCCCTCCCAAACAAAGTTTCAAAAGGAGTTAATCCCTTTGCATTTAGAACAGTTCTCATGCTCAACAGTGCTAAAGGCAAACAGTGCACCCAGTTCTTCTGTGTCTCGCTCACCAACTTCCTAAGCTTATTCTTCAATACCCCATTATGCCTCTCTACTAACCCTGCAGATTGGGGGTGGTAAGCACAGTGATTTTTTAACGATATTCCAAAATAACGACTAAGTTGCTGTACTGTTTGGTTCACGAAATGTGTACCATTATCACTATAAATCTTTTCCGGTATGCCAAATCTGGGTATAATTTCTTTAACAAGGACCTTTGCAACAGTAGCTGCATCTGGATTTTTAGTTGGAAAAGCTTCCACCCATTTGGAAAACATATCTATAATGATAAGGCAATACTTTTTATTCTCGCATTTATTCAGTTCTATGAAATCCATACAAATAGTATGAAATGGATACGGTGGTGTAAGGAAACTCCCTTGCTTAGGCTTCAATGCCCCTTGTGCATGATGCTTGTTACAAACATGGCATGCTGCACAGAAATTTTTTGTGTAATTTGTAAATCCATAGGTTGTAAACACTCGATTCACTAACTGTACCATCCCCCCTGTTGAGACATGGCTCTGCCCATGGCTCAGCAAAGCTGCATATCTAAACAAGTTAGATGGCAAAATTGGTTTCTTTTCCTTGGAGATGTACAGTCCCTTTTCAAGGATTGCTCCTCGTTTTATCCACTTCTGTTTTTCTACATTTGTAGTAAGTGTCTGCATTGTTTTTAACATTTCTAAATTTAAAGTCTCAGAGGGTTGTAATTCCTCACTCAAAAGAAAAGCTTCTGAGGCTGAAGCTGCTTGCTTCACAGCTGTATCAGCCCATGCATTACCTTTTGAAATCCTATCCTGTTGCGTGGTATGAGCTACGCATTTACAAATAGCTACTTTTTGAGGTAACTGAACAGAGTCTAATAGATCTAAAATAAATTGCGCATGATTAATTGGTTTACCAGTAGATGTTATCATTCCTCTGTTTTTCCACTGCTGTGCAAAAACATGTACAGTAGAAAAAGCATAATGACTGTCAGTATAAATGTTCACTTTCTTACCTTTTGCTAGGGTACATGCCCTTGTCAAGGCAATCAACTCTTCTGCTTGTGCAGATAAATTGTGTGGTAAAGATTTTGCTTCTAAAGTTTCAGTATCAGAAACGACTGCATACCCCACTAGGATCTGTCCTGTAGGACCCCTCCTGCACGAGCCGTCCACATAGTATATCACCTCGGCATCATCCAAGGGAACATCCGTAAGGTCTTGTCTAGGTAATGTCTTTTGCTCAATCTCCTGCAGGCAGCAGTGCAGTTTGCCATCTGCAGGGGTTGGGAGCAAGGTTGAAGGATTCAAAGTTGTGCATCGTTCAATTGTCATATGAGGTTGGCTCACCAGTATAGTCATACAGGAAAGATGTCTAGCAGGAGAAAGATATGCTACTTTTTCTTGCAGTAAAATAATTGCGACTGCATGAGGCACTCTCAATGTGAGAGGGTGGAATAACAATACTGAGGCTGAAGCCTGCACTGCCATTGCAGCTGCAACTACTGCTTGTACACAGTGGGGCAGGGACCGCCACTGGGTCTAACTGTGATGAATAGTAAGCTATGGGGCGTTGCTTGTCCCCATGTTGCTGTGTCAATACTGATGTCATATAACCCTGCTTACAGTCTACAGTTTGAAAAAATTGCTTATGATAGTTTGGTAATCCTAAAACTAAGGATGATGCTATCAATTGTTTCAGCTTGCAGAAAGCTGCTTCTGCTTCTGGTGTCCATTGTAATAAATCCTGTGCTGCCATCGGCTTTTTGAATATTAAATTGGCCAGTGGAGCAGATTCCAAAGCATAATTTGGTATCCAACTTCAACAAAAATTAGTAGTTCCCAGGAAGGACATCATTTCCTTCTTGGTAGTTGGTCTAGGTGCCTGTAATATTGCTATTTTTCTATCTTTGTCTAATATTCTACCTTCCTTGGATATTACATATCCCAAGTACTTAACTTGTTTTCTCCAAAGTTGTAGTTTGTTCTTGTTTACTTTGTGACCTTGAGTAGCTAAAAACTGTAATAATGCTATAGTGTCCTCTTTGCATTCTTGCTGGGTGGGGGCTGCCAGCAGAATGTCGTCTACATAAAGTAAAATCTGACTTCCTCTCGGTGGGATAAATCCTGCCAGGTTGCTTGCCATTTCTTGTGCAAATATTGTTGGACTTTCACAATATCCCTGCGGTAATCTTGTGTATGTATACCGTTTTCCCTGAAATGTAAATGCAAACCAATATTGGCTGTCAGGGTGTATCGGTATTGAGAAAAATGCATTACTGATATCTACCACAGAAAAATACTTTTGCTGAGGCTTTAAATCATTCAGTAAGGTGTATGGGTCTGGCACCGTTGGTACCCTGGGTATAACTGCATTATTTACAGCTTGTAAATCTTGGACCATACACCATTCCCCGTTTGCTTTCCTGACAGGAAATAAGGGTGTATTACATGGTGAATCGGGAGATTCTATTAAGACTCCTCCTTTGAGTAAGGCTGCTGTTATAGGTTTAATCCCTATCTCTGCATCCTTTCTCAAGGGATACTGTCTTTTCCGAGGTCTAAATGCTGACTTTGGCGTAATAGTAACTGGTTCTGCTGTTCGTATAAGTCCTACATCTGATTTCTCTGTTGACCAGAGAGTCTCTGGTATGTCTCGCAAGGCTTTTTCCTCTTCTTCCAATAAGAGTAATACTCAGCTATCCTCACTAGCCTGTGAGTGCACAGCTGGGTGTGTCTGTGTAATCCAATTCAATTTCTGTTTCTGTACTCCTTGTTCGGAGAGTTCTAATTCTGTCTGCTTTTCCCACCTTGTGACTTTTTCACCTGAGTCTGCCCATTTCAAATTTCTATTCTTAGTCAAGCTAACATGCGGCAATCGATTAGATTTGTAAAGTGCTAAAAATTCCTGGGGCAATGAACAGCTTACTACACTGTTCCTTTCTGTGTCCCAGTACAAATTTCATAACACTAGTCTGTTTGCGTGGTTCTGAAACAATTCCTGCTCATAATCTTTATCAGGTCCTGGTCTATTACAGTAATATAGAGTACAATGCAACAAATGCTGTTTGTCAATGTTGAGGGAGGGGGACTTACTGATGGCTACGTTCATCAGTTCTTCGGTTACTGCCCCTGGACCAGTCGTAACTAAGTCCTGGCTGTACCAATAATATGTCTCACCCTCCGGTCGCACTACAGAATTATCCATTTGTCGCTGTGCTTCCATACCCTGCATGGATGGAACTACGGCTATGCCAAATATCTGCATTAAGTCTCTACCCAAAAGGTTTACTGGGCATTTTGCAAAAACTACAATTTTACTTCTCAAGGTCATCCTTGATACGGGGTCTGTTATTGCTATGTCATGGGAGAGTGGCTCCCGATACAGCTGTCCATTAGCTGCCTTCACTAGTATATAATCTGGTGATTCTGAATCTTCTGGTAATTTGGAAGGGTGTATCAGGGTCCGTGAAGCCCCTGAGTCACACAAAAATTTGACTTCCCTCCCCTCTACCAGAAGCATCACTTCCGGTTTTGTATCTGCTAAGTAAAGCTCTAGGCTCAATAAGGCTAAGTCCAAAATTTCATTTTCTTCAATGTCTGCAAATTCATGTACATCCTCTACCCCTTTTGTCACATCCTCTACCCTTGCTATCACATTTGCACTTGTCCTTTCCTGTTTATTTTCATTCAGTGATTCCTGACTATCATATAGTCATTCCTCATTTTCCTTATTCTCTGTAGTCACCTTCGTATTTAGCTTGCAATCCCTTGCTAAATGTCATTTTTTCCCTCATTTAAAACATTCACCTTTTTTCTTTCTTTCTTCAAAATCTTCTGATCGCTTGTCAGATTGTTTATTTCCCTGGGCATTTTTCTTACCCTTTCTTCCAGTTTGTACTACAAATACTTCTGACCCATCTTCTGCCGAAAATACTTGAGTTTTCTTTTTCTTTTTACTATTAAAATGTCTCTCTGCATGTCTAGCATATTCAAGTAATGGCTGCAGTCTACTTGTACGATGATCTACCATGTGCTTTGTAATAAAGCTGCTAATGGGAGTTATACTACCCTTCAAGAATGCATTCTTTAGCTGTTGTTCATATGGGGTGTCTTGTGTCTGGTTTTCTGGTATCTGCATTCCGCAGTGGTTATTAAAATATTCTAACAGTCTAGCATAATATCTATCAACTGTTTCACCTTCTTGTTGAATGCACTGATTAATGCAAGTCCAATCAGCCCTAGGCTTCCACTTTTCAGAGATTCGGTCTGTCAGACCTTTCACTCTGCCATCCAATTCTGCATTAGTATGTGGGAGTGGTCTAAGCTGTGCGTCACGAGGATTCCAGTCGCCACTGATCATGTGCCAATCTGGACCTACAATTTGTCTAACTACTTTTTCTACTTCTTCTCCATTCAAATGGTAACTTAATCTCATACCCTGTAAGTCTTCTAAAAATTTTCGAAGATTTACTTTCGGATGGGGAATTCCCTCCGTGGCTTTCGGATATCTTCTGGTGTCCATGGTCTATAAACTAAAAGAGTCGGATCCTGTCCTGCCTGTCCTGCCTGAGGATTCGGTACTTCTATGAGTGGACATATCTCTTCTTCACTCATAGCCTGTGATTTTCTATTTATTTCACTTAATTCAATCTCCCTCCTCAAGTCGCGTGTTCGAGACCTTGTCTCGATAGGATCCCTGACAAATGGTTTTGATGCTGTAGAAACAGCTGGATACAGCGGAGGTGGATCAGCTTGTCCACTCACTTCATATTCTGGTAAGGGAAGTGGAGGGGGCGAAGGAGGGGCCATTGTTATTACCAAGTTATTGTCTTCTTTGTCTAAGAACATCGTTTTTGAATTCTATATTTTCTGTTCCCTGCGATTTGCTTCCTCAAGCCACCTATGTGCCTGAGGGACTCCTAATTGTCATTGCTTCCATTGAATTTATACTTATCAACCCATTTTGTATAATAACTAACATTGTCGGCACGCTGTAAATGCATATACTTCGCGTCTTCAGTTAGGGGCGGGTCTCGGGAACGTTTCGTACACTGATTTCCCATTGTTGCCTTAGCTAAGCTGTAAATTGTTACATAACCCTTTTTATCACGTGGTACCACAGCTCTATACCTTTTCACAGTTTATCTAGAATAACTGCCTACCTATTCTGTTTCCCTGATCTATGACAAAAAGTAACCCCTTTTTCTGTCCCTGATCTGCCCATGCAAATCTTCCTGACAAAAAACAGTTCTGTAATTAGTCCCTGATCTTAAAACAGAAATAAGGTAATTCCTCCTTATCTGACCCTCCATGAGTTGATCCACCGGATCGTTGACTCGTCCTCCAATCCCAGATCAGAAACAGTGGCTGGCCTCTTTCGAACGACAATTCAGTCGGAGGTCTTTCAAAACAGAAGAGCCGATTTGGCCTCTTCTCCGTACGGATGCATGCCACCGGGCCCAATTCTGACCTAGGCCTAGAGCGAGAGGTACTTTCCGGTTTGAAGGACCAAACTGTCAAAGGAAAAATATACTTTAAAAATGATCAAAACACAGTAGGTTCAGGTTAAGGCGCTTTAATCTTGCAGTAAGGAGACAAAAACGTGCTAATACAGAGTTTGTCTAACCAGAAACAGGAAATACTTTCATTTTTATACATTCTCAAACTAGTCATGGCCTACCAAGCTGACGTAACAGATTACCACCTTTCTCATCATCATCTGTTGACCATCATTCCCATGTATTTCTGCTGATTTATTAATTTTTATGTGAAACTTCCTGAGGAAAACAACATGGCCTTGATTACTCCCAGTTAGATACATGTTATGTTACCATTCAAGGTACTATGGCTAATTCAAGCACAATGCTAGCAGTTCATTTCTCTAATAATCCTTTGTCTACTTTATCTCTAAGTTACTGCAGATGCACATGTTCTCATGCTTCGAAAAGAGCTGATCGTCTAAAATCATTACATTTACAGAATATAGTATTGTTCATTCATTTGTTCCTGACCTAGCAGATAAGCACCTACTTCTCAAGTACATTTCCAAAAAGGCATAAACATGAATATTGCTGTGCTAGCAGTTACTAGGTCAGAGGGCAACTTGCATGTTTCAGAAAGCATACTGCAGTTTTCAAAAAGCATCTTTTTCAGTCTCATATGAAACTCAATTTATATATAACACAGTGCATGAAAAATAGAATGAAAAGCGTATTAAATCATTTGATTATTAATTGGTATTAAGCATACACACATTAATACATATTTTTCTAACAGTCTTCAGCACCTTTTAGGTTGGAGCACACTTCCCTCTCGGGTCCGACCGCTTCGGCTCCGATGCCGATCCCTGCATTGGCGCCAAGGGGGCTGCTCTCGGAGCCAGGGAAGAGCTGTTCTCCCTCTGCTTTTGATGTAGTGGAGAGGGTGCTGTCGAGGACTTCCAGATCCACGGTCCAGGCTGCGGATCCATCTGTCACCCCTGCGCATTTGGGCCTGTCCTCCGTCATCCGGCCACAGGGACAGCCTGCATTGGCTCTCCAGTTGGTTCCCTTAGAGGAACAAGACCCCGTGGGTGAGCCCTCCTCGGATAGCCCCACCGAGGAGGTTCCTCACAAATGGAAGTGCAAAAGGAGGCACCTGGACTCCCGTGAGTCCCTCACAGAGGACACAGATTTGGAGGAAGGGGAAGGTCACCCCCTGAGGATGTCTCCTTTGGAGACATCATGGAAATGCTGCGAATCAGAGGAGGGTGATCTGCCCAAAAACCTTCCTCGGATGAGTCTGTGTTTCTGGATGCATTCAATGCAGGCCCATCTACTTCTTGGGTGTCCCCCCGGCTGACCCCCTGGTGGACTTAATTACCACCAGGGCTTGGAAGGAGCCGGACACCGTGGAGCCAATTCCCAGAAGGCCAGACAAGTTACTTAGCCGCCCTTCTGATAGGCTGGCTTGGTCTAAAGGTTCTCCAGTAGATGCCATGGTGGTGGCGGCTGCCACCAAGAAGGAACTAGAGCAGGAGAGTTCCTTGGTCCACCCTCCAGATAAGGAATCTCGGACGTTGGACCGCATTGGAAAGTGGATGTTTGCTTCAGTTACCTTCTCTGTGAGGGCGCTGAACTATATGGCACACGTTATCAGACTCCAGTGAGACTTGATTAAGGAATACGCTGGAGCCCCCCCGGAGTCCATGGCGGCCAAGGACAAACGTACCTTCTCGACTCACATGGCCACTCTGAAATCTATTACTAACACATCTATGCGGCTACTCTCCCATGCCACGGAGGGAGCGGCTAGAGCCAGTGGAGCAGGCATCGCTCTGCGGCACCATGCCTGGCTCCGCCTTTGCAATTTTGCAGAACCCTTCAAGGCATCCTTCGCCAACGCGCCCATTGATGGTTTTATGCTCTTTGGCAAGACCATCCGCGACATGCTGGTCCAAAGCGAGAAGGACGGGAAGACGCTGTCTGCCATCGGGATCCGCTTCTCTAATCCCCAACGGTCCTTTTCGAGGAACCAGAGGGGACAAAAGAAGATGTGGTTCTGGAAATCACAGCAGTCCCGTCCTGCTTCGGGTCCCTCGTCCTTCTGAGGCAGAGGAGGACAAGGTGGACACCGGCCCAGAGGCAGAGGGGGGGCCAAGGAATCTCGGGTCCAGGGAACCTTTCTCGGAGAGGCCCGCGCAACAGCCCTGAGGGCTTACCTGGCTGTCCCTCTCTGGAGGCAGTCGGGGGCATCTGTCGGAGCACCTCCAAGCTTGGGAGTCTATTACTATGGACTGGTGGGTGCTCCAAATTATATCCAGAGGTTATTCCATTCCTTTTCTGAGTCTTCCCCCTCCTATGAAACGCCTCCCAGATGTCCCACCCGATCAGAGGGAGGCGGCAGCTTCGGAAATTTTGAAGCTATTAGAAAAAAGAGCCATCCAGCATGTCCCCCCAGGCCAGTCCAGATTGGGAAATTACTCCAAGTTCTTTTTAGTGCCAAAGAAGATGGGGGAACTGAGGCCTATACTAGACCTCTCATCTCTAAACCTGTTCATTCCCAAAGAGAAATTCTGGATGGTCCCTCTGTAATCTATTCTCCCCTTCCTACGGGAGAATGATTGGATGTGCTCCATAGACCTCAAGGATGCGTACTACAACATTTTGATGGACAGACGATCCAAGAGGTTCCTCCGCTTTCGGCTGGGAGACGGTCACTTTCATTTCAGGGCTCTTCCGTTCGGCCTCACCTCAGCCCCCAGGGTGTTCACCAAGGTCATGGCAGTGGTCGCAGCCCACCTGAAACTTCAGGGCATTCGGGTCTTTCCGTACCTGGACAACTGGCTCCTCACCGCCTCCACCAGGCATCAGCTCTGCTTGGCCAGGGATTATACCCTGGCTCTTACTCAGCAGCTAGGTATTATGGTAAACCTTCAAAAATCTTTCCTTTATCCTGTGCAGGTTCTGGAGTTTATAGGGGCCAAGATAGATACACGCTTTTCCAAAGCCTTTTTAACAACAGACAGGTTGCGCAGTTTGTCTCTTCATGTTTTGGCAATTCTCCAGTCCCCAGCCCCACCTGCGGAATTAGTCCTGAGAGCTTTGGGCTCCATGGTGGCGGCCATCGGTCTGTCACCCTTTGCGCGGCTGCGCATGAGAATCCTTCAATGGACTCTTCAGGTCCAATGGTCACTTTTGCTGCACCCCTTGAACACCCCGATTCCCTTGAGCAGGGTTTGCAAGGACTCCCTTCTCTGGTGGCTACACTCTCAGGAACTACGAGAGGGGAGACCGTTCGTCATGCCTCAACCCCAAGCCACATTGACCACGGACGCTTCTCACCTCGGGGGGGCATGCTATGGGCAGAACCGTCCAAGGCACGTGGGCTTCCTCAGAGACCTTTCCGCATATCAATGTCCTGGAGATGAGGGTGGTGCTTTTGGCGTTTCAAGCCCTACAAGACCTTCTTCCTCCGGGAACTATTGCAATTCAGTCAGACAACATGGCTGTAGTCTGGTACATCAACAAAGAGGGAGGAACCAGATCTTATCCCCTTTGCCGAGAGGCCATGAGAGTTTGGGAATGGGCAATCTCCACAAACCGCTTTCTGGTAGCAATGCACATTCCGGGCTGGACCAACATCCTAGCGGACAAGCTAAGTCGCTTGATCCTCACACCATACGAGTGGTCTCTAAACCTGTTAGTAGCGAAACAGATCTTCCTCAAATGGGATCTACCTTGCTGCGATCTTTTTGCTTTTCCGTCAAACACGACATGCAGTGAATATTTTGCTCTAATTCCCCCAATAGGGGAGAGCCCCAGAGACGCTCTGGTTCATGCTTGTCCCCCCGGTCTCCTTTATGCTTATCCCCCGCTTCCACTCATGATGAAGTTCCTGCAGAAAGCCCATCAGTTGGGTAGCAAGATAATCCTCATAGCCACATTCTGGCCTCGCCAGATCTGGTTCCCTTACCTGCGGTCTCACAGTGTAGTTCCTCCTTGGATCTTAGATCCCATTCTGGATCTAATTTCTCATCCTGCGGGATTACAACCCCCAAACCTGGGCGACCTCAAGCTCACGGCTTGGTTGATCCAGTTCTGCTGATAGCAAGGACTCCCGATATCTCGTCACCAGTGAAAGCCATTCTGGTAGCAGCACACAAACCTTCTACCAGAAAAATCTACGGTAGTAAATGGAAACTTTTTCCATTTGGGCCAAAGACAGAGGCTTGGACCCTTTTACTGTCCCTGTCCCGACGATTCTTGAATTTCTGTCCCATATCTTTCATCAGGGAGCCAGTGCATCTATGGTTAAAGTACAGTTGGCAGCCATCTCTCATTTTCATGTGGGGGATGATGTAGGATCTGTGGCTTCCACCAGGATTTGCAAAACCTTTTTAAAAGGTGCTTTTCTGTTAAAACCGCCAGTTAAGTCTGCGGTCCCACCATGGGACTTAACACTGGTCCTACAGGCTTTGATGGGCCCACCTTTCGAACCAGCCGCATCGGCTCAGTTGACATTTTTATCTTGGAAAACAGCCTTCCTTGTTGCAGTTACTTTGGTCAGGAGAGTGTCTGAGCTTCAAGCCCTCTGTATGAAACCCCCTTATCTAATATTTCATAAGGACAGAGTTTCTCTCAGGACTAATCCTTCCTTCCTCCCTAAAGTAGCCTCTGAGTCAAATATTAATCAGTCTATTAATCTGCCAGTGTTTTTTCCCAATTCCCAGAACAAAGGGGAATACACACTACACAAATTGGATGTGCATAGACAACTGAATTTTTATTTGCACAGGACAGCGACTAACCGTAAATCTGATCAATTGTTTGTGTAATTTGCCAAGTCTTCTTTGGGTAAGCCTATTACCAAAGTGACATTAGCCAACTGGATTTCACAATGCATCATTCAAGCCTATTTAGCTTCCAACAAACCGGTACCTGTGGGAATCCATGCTCATTCAACCCGATCCATAGCTACCTCTGCAGTGTTCTGGTCTAGAGTCCCTATAGACGACATATGTTCAGTAGCTACTTGGTCCTCCTCTCATACATTCATTTCCCATTATAAATTGGATATGATTTCCAGGAGTAGGGCTTCCTTTGGCTCTGCAGTGCTCTGGAATATTCTTCCTTGAGGGCCGCCCAAGGTTTCTAGGTAGCTGGGGACTCTGTCCCACAGGTTGCAGACCAAATGAAGTTAACCACTTCAGATAAAGAAGTTATGTACTCACCATACTGTTCCATCTGAGTGGGTAACTTCATTTGTCTGCAACCGACCCCCCCTCCTTTCCCCCTAACCAGTTTCGTGCTTCTTAACCAAGGAGAGGATTGTCCATTCTGTTAGGCAGTAAGTTACAGGCCTCTTTCGAGGGTCTTGTGGAGTCTCTATAGGCAAACTCGATCTGAGGATGGGGGATGTGTAGCAGGGGATTATGGGTAGGGGAGGAGCTAGGAGCTTGAATCTTTAGCTAGGTAAAGCTGCCGGCTCGGATCCGAGGATGGATCCGATACCCACAGGTTGCAGACAAATGAAGTTACCCACTCAGATGGAACGTTATGGTGAGTACATAACTTCTTTTTAATCAGGTTTGCAGATAATTGTAAATTGTGTGTTATATTTAATCCACCTTCTGATAAACAGAAGCTATAGAGTGAACTTGCATGTTAATAGCTAAAACTAAATGCTACAAAATGGAATATTGTTGCATTTGGTAAACAAACCCTCTACCCAGCCTATAGTATAGAAGTCACTGCACTCCAAAACAAAGGTATTGTGATAGACCTTCAAACATGGATGGATTACTCCCTCTCCTTTAATCATCCTACAACTACAAGTGTTACCTTTCCTTGGGAAAGGCTTTGAATCACTGTGTTCCAGCTTGGTTCTACACCAAACACCTGAATAACACCAGCCAGGTCCTTTTGAACATTAGTGCAAACTAAGACACCTACCCTACAACTACAAGTGTTACCTTTCCTTGGGAAAGGCTTTGAATCACTGTGTTCCAGCTTGGTTCTACACCAAACACCTGAATAACACCAGCCAGGTCCTTTTGAACATTAGTGCAAACTAAGACACCTACCCTACAACTACAAGTGTTACCTTTCCTTGGGAAAGGCTTTGAATCAGCTTGGTTCTACACCAAACACCTGAATAACACCAGCCAGGTCTTTTTTGAAACATTAGTGCAACCTACCACCCCTACAACTACAAGTATTACCTTTCCTTGGGAAAGGCTTTGAATGTACGTATTGATACTGTAACTCATATATTAATGTTAACACTTCAGTGGAACCTCCGGTAGCCTAGCCAGCAGCTGGACCCCCCCCAGTACTCCCTTCTTTCTGTATATTTCCCACTTTACCCTCCATACTCAATCCTTCCTCCTGCCTAGACCTTCTCCCCTAGCAGGTCACCTCTCCCCTGCTATATACCTGCTGACCACTAGGCGGCGCCCTCATACTTTATCTTTCTGACTCACCAACTTTCAACACTCTTTTCTAACCTACCTCTGCATCCTTGCCCCCAGTACCTCTGTTCCCAGCCTTTATTGGGTCTCCTATATATTACCTCTTACTGTCCAAAGACATCCTTATAACTGTCATCTCCAGTTTCCTCCTGCATTTCTACCTTTTAGCCTCCTATTATTGTCCACCTTCCTCTACCTTTAGACCTACCTACAGAGTCTTCCTCCTCACTGATTGTCTTCAGCCTTCTTCTGCTGTCTTGTCTGGCCCCGCTTCGCTCCCCACCCTACCCCCATATCCCACCCACCCCTAGGGCTCCTACATTTATTCCTCCATTCACCACACCCCCTATTTACTCACACCAGACACAGCTATCCTAGACCACTCCCACCCCTACTTATAATCAAACTAATCTATACCACACCCATCCCTACTTCTTAGCAAAACATCTACTACATTACCATGACTATAACTATCTTCAAGTCACAACTGAAAATAGCTATCTCCTTCTTCCTACTTTCCTCACTTATTACTACTTACTTCCTAACCTCCTACGAACACTCTCTAACTGTTTCTCTCTCGCTTCCTTCAAAACACACTTGTACACTTGTAACATCCCAATCCTCTTCCTTCTTACATTCCTCCTCACAATCCACGTACCTTCTTGCCAAATACCATAGGCTACTACACTATAAACTACTAAAATCAAAAACAAAGAAAATAATTGAAGCTTTCCAAAAACTTAAACTAGAAAAATATGCTATATTACTCCTTCTACTACAAGATGGCGACATACACCCCAATCCAGGCCCACAAGATAATAAAACCACAACACATAAAAATCATACCAAACCCTTCTCTCCCTCTTCCTCCAAACCCACTAACCTACTATCCATAGCCCATCTCAATATATGAGCATCTGTAACAAAATTAGTCAACTCCATGCCCTACTAGAAATACACAACTTTGATATCTTATGCTTATCAGAAACCTGGCTAAAGCCTTCAATTAAAGACATTGAGATTACCCCACCTGGTTATAACATTGTAAGACTTGATCGCTCCACCAGGAAAGGTGGGGGAGTAGCAATTATATATAGAACTAACCTAAAGCTTACTCTTCTTGACCTTACCCTCTCCCAAAACAATAATGCTGAAATAATTTGCTCCAAAATACAAATCAACAATAGTAAAGCAATAAACGTAATTTGTGCATATATCCCCCCCAGGAAATAACATTCCTACCCTAGAACACATTCTAGAACAAATCTCTAATAAACTTCCTCAAGAAACACTATTTCTTGGGGACTTTAACATTGATTGGAAATCATGTAGCAATATTAATCCTACTTCCCATATAAACCTTTATGGTTTTAAACAACTCATTAATAGTCCTACCAGAATCAATAAAAAAAGCAGAAATGAAACCACCTTGGACTGGATCCTTACTAACTCCCCCCTGCAAAACTACCAAACTGGCATCCTTCCAGATGACATTAGCGATCACACCCTCACCTACGTCACTAGAGCTAAAACTAACCCAAACTTTCCTACCACTCACAGAACACTATACTCCAAAAAACAATTTATTCCTGAACAGTTTCAAACAGAACTTTCACAATACAACTGGACCCCTCTAAAACACCTCACACTCAACAAGGCTGTTGAATACTTCAATTCAGCATTCCTTGCAATCCTAAAACAACATGCCCCAAGTCGCACTATTAGAACAAAGACTAAGACAGCACCCTGGCTAACCTCTAATACTAAGCATAAAATTATTCTCAGAAATAAATCTTGGAATAAATGGCGTTCCTCTAGAAACCCAACAGATCATCAAACCTTTAGAGAGCTCAGAAACAGTACCAAAAAATCCATCCTAACAGATAAAAAGAATTTTTACTTCGAACTGCAGCAATCCACCAAAAAAGAACCAAAACAATTCTGGTCTACTATTAACAATCTAATTACCCCAGGCAAATTAGTTACACCCAATCCACAGGACTCAGACCCCGAAGATCCCACTTTAATAGCCAATAATTTCAATACTTTCTTTACTACTTCCATACAAAGTCTAGCTAACCACCTATCTCCTGATACTTCTCAACTGCTCTTAAGTAACTGCAATGACTCTCTTCCTCTCCTTCAACTACAACCTATACCCACCTCTTATATACAATCTCTATTACACAAACTTAAACCCACTACCCCCTCAGCAGACAAGCTTCCTGCTGAATTCCTGCAACTATCAGCTAAAGCTATTGCCTATCCTGTCTCTATCCTAATAAACAGATCCATAAAAGAAAGTACTTTCCCAGCAATCTGGAAAATATCATACATCATACCCTTACACAAAGGAGGTAAATCTACTGACCTTTCTAACTTTCGCCCTATCGCACTATTATCTCCTCTGGCAAAAATTATGGAAAAATGTATACACAAACAACTACTTAACCATCTCCTCCTTAATAACCTACTAGCTGACACTCAACACGGATTTAGGCCTTCACATAGTACTACCACTGCACTACTTTCTTTCACCAACACTATCAACTGTAACCGTAATAACAACAAACTAACCTCTTCTCTTTTCCTAGACCTGTCAAAAGCCTTCGATATGGTAAACCATACACTTCTTCTCCACATACTTAAATCCCTTGCCTTGGATTACTCTTCTTTAACCTGGCTTTCATCATATCTTGAAGACCGACATCAAGCAGTACTCTGGAAAAATTCTCTATCTACTCTACTACCTATCTCTTTAGGAGTACCACAGGGATCAATACTAGGCCCACATTTATTCTCCATCTTTATTAATGATCTCCAATCATCTATCCAAAACACTATCTGCATACAATATGCAGATGATTCCACCATAATTTGTACAGCTTCCTCTCAAACAGAAATCCAATCCCTTACACAAGCAACCTTTTCAACCATTGAACAATGGTTCTCAAAAAGATGTCTTCTCCTCAACCCCAAGAAAACAAAACTATTACTTTTTTCACCTACACACAAATCTACTCAACTAAATTTTACTATCACTGCAAGTGATAACTCCCACATTTCCCCCGACTTCACTACAAAACTGCTTGGTGTTACTATTGATAATAATCTTAGCTTTGATAATCACATTAATAACACAATAAAAGCAGTTAATAAAAAGATTGGTTCACTATACAGAATCAAACCCTTCCTTACACCTGAGGCACGGACTACCTTAGCACAATCACATCTTATCTCTACCCTTCTGTATGCTTCCTCTATCTACACTAATCTCTCTAAAGGTAACCTTAGGAAACTATCTACATCTTACCACAACATAGCTCGATTTGCCACTGCATCTCAATATAGAACTCACCACTGCCTAAACTTAAAACAACTACACTGGCTTGAACTTCCTAACAAGATTATCTATCAACAACTCTTAATAGCACATAAAATTTTATATCAACCCTTAAAAACACCAGCTCTTAGCAACCTCTTGACTCCCTATAATAATTTAAAACAACTACGCTCCTCCCAAAAGCTACAAGTTAACATTACCAGAATTTCAAACTCTGCAGGGAACTGTCTTTTCTCCAACTCAGTTGGCAAAATATGGAATAACCTTCCCTTACATATCTCCTCTCTAGCCACTTTTCCTTTCTTTAAGAAACAACTTCTTTCACATCTGAACAATTTCTGGCTCTGCTCTTGTACCAATCCAGACTAACCTATTTTCATCTTTCAACTATATTTGTATTTATTTAACACTCCAATCTTCTCTCTAATCACAAATAACTTTATGATTCTATTGTTACTACTGTTGTAAAAAAAAAAAAAAATTTTATTTTCTTGTTTTAATTACATAATTAGTATTACATAGTTTGTATTATTTGTTTTTTGTTAGATTGGCATCACCTGACCTGAACTAATATCCTTGTATTTTGCTCTTTGCCTATATCATAAGTGATTATTTTTCATGTATTTCTATAACCATGCTTTAATCTGTGGAGCTTTTCTCCCCGGGCCTCCACTGAAAATGGACAACGGTCCAGTTGGACTAGCCCGGTCAACAAATGTAAAATAAAATAAATAAATAAATAAATGTTGCAATAGGAAATTCTTCTTTCTGGCACAGCTCTTCACAAAGGGTGTGCCCTCTAGATCAAAGAAGTCCTTACCCATCTATATTTCTATGTTCTGCACTGATCAGGCTCATCATCGAATGCAGTTTCCCCTTTGGAACAGATCTTAGTAAACATTATCAAGCAGTTGGAGAGACGTCAGAAGTTCCAGACAGAAAATCATGGGCCTAAAGGACTTGAGCTACCAAGAGAGGCTAGAGGTCTTGTACCTGTATTCAATGTCCAGTGGATATGAAAGATGTGAATTCAGACAAAAATTACATATTATTTCTCAGGGTACAATAACTGGGCTAACGTGGATAGAAATTAGTTTTCACAGGAGCATTAAAAGCTTTGACACCCATCTAATGATGATATCATATTGTGCACCAGTAAAATCTAATAGAAAGATGAGGGTAATGATGTCAAAATGAATAATTGATGCTTTCCTGCTTAACTGTTAAGGAAGGAGGAAGTTCTGTAGTGGGACCTGTCCTGTTTGGCATCACTCCTCTGAAGTTAAAACCAATACCAAAGGACTCTCATGGACCTCATAAAGATATAGGCAACTTCCAAACCCTGGAACTGACCCAATTTGGCTTCATCAAGGGCAGATCCTGCCTGTTAAACCTGGTGGATTTCTTTGAAAAATCTGTCCAGGGCCATTGACAGGGGCAAATCTGTGCACACAGCATACCCCAACTTGGCAAAGGCCTTTGACACAAGCCACACACAGCCATCATTATCATCATCAGCCCCATTTTTCCCCATTTTTTTCTACATGGGGTCAGGATATTGTGTTATCTGTCGCCAACTCTCTTGATTCAGTGCCACACTCCTGCCTTCTTCAACAATCATGCCTGACAGTTGTAGATCTTCTTTCACACAATCCATCCACCTCTTTGCTGGATGTCCTCACTTCATCTTACCTTCTTCCTGTCTGTCCCAAATCTTCCTCACCAGATTGTCTTCTGCTTTTCTGCACGTGTCCAAACCACCGTAATCTGTTCTCTTTGATCTTTTCTGCAATTTGAGCTACTTCGGCTTCTGCTCTTATGTCCTTATGTCTTTGTCTGTCCCACAGTGTGCATCCTACCACCCTTCTCAGGCACTTAATTTCCATCACCTCTAGCTTCAACTATTCTGCCTTTACTGCCCAGGTTTCTGTACCATACATTAGTACTGGTTGTGCCACTGTCTTCTACACTTTGCTTTTCAGCTTCTTTGGCATTCTTCTATCATAGAATACACCTAACACTCTATACCATTTGGCTGCAGCCCCTCTGATTCTAGCTTTGACCTCTTCATTCAGACTTCCATTCTTCTCAACCACCCCTCCCAGATATTTGAACCTGTTCCATTATCTTCCCTTCTAACTCTATCCTCAGCAGCTTCTGATTCCCCCGATTTGCTGTCATTACCACCATCTTATCTGTGCTTAGTTTCATCCCATCTGTGAAACCCCTGCACTGACCCAGTAATCAGGAGCCACAATCCTCACCACTGGCAACAGTGGGGAATGTACACACACAGTAAAGTGCAATTTCCCTTAAGAGCACAGAGAAATCACAGTCAGTTTGGGGCGGGATTCTCCCTCTTTCTCCAGATCCTCAATAAGACTCCCCACTGGCACAGCTATAGGGTTGAGATCTCAGCTGAGTGTCCAAACCAAAACCTCCAACCATTGCTTCATGTTTCTGCACAAGTAGCACACACACACACACACACACACACACACACACACACACACACACACACACACACTTTGAGGTTTGATTTATATACAAACACATACACACCTGGGAGAGGCTGGCACACGTTTACTAGCTATGTCCGCTTCTGCCCAGTCTATAAGGTAGTTCTGACTGCCACCAGCCACTCTTTATCAGCTACTTTAAGGCCCTTAACAAAGGGTGTCCAATCCTACTGTGTAATGTTATTATTAATCCAAATGGTAGTTTGACCAAGTGCAAGGCTATTTAGGAGTGGCCTGTACAGTGTTACTAAATAGATATGCAAGTACTCTAAGAACTTAAATATCGCTAAACAGACCAGTCACAATTGAAAGGTTTAAGTGTATTTAATAAATAATAAAAGAACAAAACAATACTCAGTAAGCAGTTACATCAGATTTCAAAATCACAGGAAATATGTAAAACAACATTGCAGGTCAGTCTCAAATAAATAAAGAAAACAGCTAAGCTATACTTTACTATATTCCTGTCTGTCTGAATCTAAAAGAGTTACTATGCCCTAAGAACTTACTTAAAGCAAGGCAAGTGCAGATGTGGTGAGAGTGGATATTTCCAAGTCAAAGACAAAATACAAAATGCCCTGTTTATCTCTCTCAGAGAGTTCTTAAATTAATATCAAATATTACTGCTGGGTTAGCTTGGATGACATCACTTTTTGTCACCTGACTTTAGTTCCCAAGCTAAACTCCCAGTGTCAGAAACTACTAACATTTAACATCTCTCTGTGAAAATACATAGCCTTCAGGTCACTGCAACTGCTAGAAGACATAAAACAATAAAACACTTACAAAACAATACAGAGAGTCCCCTAGTGTAGACTTCCTGTCTCCTGTTGACTGAAACTGAAAGATGACTTTCATAGCACAATTGTAAAACAATTTAATTTCCACTATTTTCTTGAAGATTTGCAAGTTAACCCTCTATGTTCTAGTTTCCACTGTTAAAACATATACATTTACACAATTACAGTAGTTTATATACATGTCTGTTCTAAGTCAGCAGGGCATGCTATGGTTACATTTTACCTCAGTACATAACATACAGTTCTAACACAGTTGTAGCACAAGCATCTTACATGAAGCGTGTTGGTATTCACAAATGAACACATAATCGCTTCCAAAATTCCAGATAGCTGAGCTGGCAGTATCTCCTTCTGTCACACTTCTATATAAATCATATTAATATTCTCAAATGACATATCCTTATTTACAAAATTCCACATAGCTGGGCTGGTAGTATCTCCTTCTGTTACATTTCTATATAAATCATATTAATATTCACAAATGGCATAGAATTATTTACAAAATTCCAGCTAGCTGGGCTGGCAGTATTTCCCTTTCTCATACCACATGCCTTCAGCTTTGCATTCCATTCTCCTATCCTTTGCTGAAGTTCTAGCTTAGAGTCTGTCTGTAATGCCACATTACTTGCATACATCAACTTTGTTGATTTGTCCCCTCTGATCTGTTTTTGCTAATGTAGCCCATGACCAGTATGAACAGCAGTGGGCTCAGAGCTGAACCCTGGTGTACACCCACTCCCACTGTGAACCCCAGTGTGAGGCCGAACACTGTTCGTACTTGAGTCATTGGGAACTTGTACATAGCCTGCACTAATTCTCCCAATGTTTCTGGGACTTCAAACTACCATTGTACTGCCCAGATCAGCTTTTCGTTGGACCTTGTCATATGCTTTCTCCAAGTCTAGGAATGCCCAGTTGGACTCTGTACTCATCTTTAGCTTCTTCTCAAGTATCTGTCTCACTGCAAACATTGGGTCAATTGTTCTGCATCCTGATCTGAATCCAAACTGCTCCTATCCCATCTTACATTCTACTTCATAGGTTCATAGGCTGGTACTAGGCTATCAGCCCTAGGGCCTATACAAGCCTAGCCATAACAATTCCCTGGCTATTTCTTCCCACACTATTTATTTCCCTGGACCCCTGTCTAGCAGGGTGACTGACGTGATCCCCGGGGTTAATTTCCTTTCTCCCATCCAATCGTCAGGGTTCCTTTTGAAGAGGGCCAAAGAGGCACTCTGCTTGACATGTATGGTCAGTCTATTCCAGAGTCTGGGGAGTCTGTAGGTCAGGAACCTATCCCTCCAGCATGTTTTGTTTATTGTGATGACAAGGTTTAGATCCCTGGAGAGTGTGGCTCTGAGGGATTGGGATTTATTTAAGTGTAGCATGTCCAACAGCACTGGGTTTGACATGGCCTTTTATGTTAAGTAGAGATCGCCTCTGAGTAGACGATATGTGACAGAGTATAGCTGGAGTTTTTTAAGGTGGTCAGTGTAGGGCATCTGCTTTAGGCATGTGATTCTTTTAGTGAGGTATTTCTGCGGCCTTTCCAGTTGTTGCAGATGTCTTGAGATGTACATACCAAATGGGGTATTGTATTCTATAATGGGTCTAATGAAGGATGAGTACAGTGGGACAATGACCTCCTTTTTTCTGGATGAAAAGCCCTTAGTGAGGAGGTGTGCCACATAGAAGGATTTCCTGACTGTTATGGCGATGTGGTTATCGAAGGTGAGACCACTGTCCACCTGTGTCCCTAAGTCTCTTATCACACTTTTGGTGTTTAGTGTACTGCCAATTATGTGGTAATTCACGGGTACATGTTTTTTTCCCAAAGGGGATAACTACATTTCTTGGCATTGAGCTTGAGCCCATGGCTCTGGCACCAAGCATCTGTTTCTGTAAGGCCCTTTTGTATCCACATAATTTGGGGATTCAATAATGGCTCCCAGTTTGCAGTCATCTGCGAACTTTGTTAGCCAGAGTCCCTTAGTGTTGGCCTGTACTTCAGAGAAGTAGATGCCAAACAAGAGCGGTCCCAGTACTGAACCCTGAGGTACTCCACTTGTCACTTGTCTGGAGCTGGATTTGGAGTTGGCTACTTTTACAGTGTGGGTTCTGTCAGTAAGCCAGTTGGCAACCCATTGGGTGACATAGGGATTAATGCCCAGCTTAGTAAGTTTATCTATGATTCCAGAGTGGGGGATGGTGTCAAAGGCCTTGGCGAGGTTTAGATAGGCTGTGTGGACCACCTTACCCTTTTCCATGGCCCTGGAGACTGATTCAAAGAAGTCATTCAGGTTCCAGAGACAAGATTGGCCCTTCACTCTGTGTATCCATTTATCAGTTACCCTCTCCAGAACTTTCATGCAATATGGTAGGAGTTTGATGCCTCCGTACTCCCCACAGTTGTGGATGTCCCCTATGTTATTGTACACTGGCACGAGTTTGCATATTCTTCAGTCATCTGGGAAATGCCTTTCTCTCCATACTGCTATTAGTACCGTCAAGAGCCATTCCTCCCATATCTCACCCAGCATCTTTATCATATCTGCTGTGACCTCATCTGAGCCTGCTGCTTTCCTTGACTTCATTTTCCTTAGTGCTGTTCTTACTTCTTCTAGGGTGGGCTCCTCTTCTTCTCTCATTGTAGGCTCTTTCTGGGACAAAACAGCTTTTGTCAGGTTTTCTTCATTCAGAAGCTGCTGGAAATACTCCTTCCATCTCATCTGCCTTTGATGTCCTGTGGACTGGTGAGCAGGTTGTTGCTGGCATCCCTTATGAAGGGTGTTTGACTGTCTTGTTTATCTTTCTGGTAGAGTGCCTCTGATGTCCTATTCATTGCTATTGCAACTGCTTTCTTACCCAGCCAGTAATCCTTCCTAGCCTGGTCGGTCTTTTCTATCTCCCACTTCTCCTTTCTTTTGACTTCCTAGACTTCTGAATTCCACCACCAGCTTTCCTTATGTACCTTATTTCCATATCTGGCTCAGCCACATATCTTTTCTGTAGTCCTAATACATGGTGTTTTAGGCACTGCCATTCTTTTTCAACTCCAACTATTTCCTCATCTTCATGAGGTGCTAGAGCCCTGAGTAATTCCTTGAACTGTTGTACTTTCTCTCCAGCCAACTTCCAGGTCTTCAGCTTGGTCTCTGTTGACCTTAGAGCCTTCTCTGACCGATGCTTGCAGCTGATTGTGGCAGCTAGTGGTTTATGT
The DNA here is from genome assembly GCF_019279795.1 of Protopterus annectens. Lineage (NCBI taxonomy): Eukaryota > Metazoa > Chordata > Ceratodontiformes > Protopteridae > Protopterus > Protopterus annectens. The sequence goes on along the minus strand of NC_056733.1, from coordinate 973,349,599 downwards.
TGTTGGCCGACTGTTTCACTGGGGATGACTTTGCAATCATGGACTCTACCCCAGTGTCTTTTCCTTACTAGGAGAAAGTCTACCCCTGAGTTGCATGTTGGCTACTCTTGCATGTGATCTTGTGACTCTCTCTCTTTCTGAACCATGTGTTGGCTACTATCAAGCCATTTGCCAGACAAAAGTCCCACACACAGGCATTACTGATAAACGTAGCAAGCTGAATGTAAACCCCTTTATTGTAAGAGATGGTTTGGCAGCTGGCTCATAAACTGATCACACAACATCAAAGTGGGTGACTCCACATCAACCTGCAGACCTGTCACCAGCCGGGTGCCACAAGGGTCAGTGTTGGGCCCCCTACTATTTGGTATATACTTCTCAGAAGTTAAGGCCAAAACTAAAGGGCTGTGATTGACCAAGTTTCTGGATGACTCCAAACTAGGTGCAATTATTGAATCCCCAAATGATATCAGTATACTTCAGGAGGGTCTTATGCAGACCAACGACTGATGTCTGAGTCACAATCTCAAACTGAATGCAAATAAATGCATCATCATTCCCTTTACTAAAAACAATGTCCCTTCACACTGTCAATTTAACAACAATGCCCTATGTACCTACAAAGTGGTAAGAGATCTGGGATCACAAGTAGACTGCAACCTTAACTTTGACCACTATGTGTCCACTGTAGTAAGGAAGGCTTTCTACATAGCACATTTGATTAGCAAAGTAATTGCCTGTAGAGCAAAGGAGGTTATAACCCCTCTATACTTGGCACTAATCAGGCCCATAATTAAGTATAACACCTCTTTCAGAATGTACCATATAAAGCACCTGCAGCAATTAGACAGACATCAGAGGTTTCTAAGAAGATCATGAGAGTCCAGCACATGCCTTATACAGACCGACTAAAGTCCCTGTCACTATACTCAGTATTGTATAGACTTCTTAAGGGAGACTTATGCCTGGCTTACAGAGCAATGTCCAACCCAAACCTAATGAATTTGCTGCACATCTGTAAATCAAACAGGACTAGAGCTACCCTTTTCAGGGACCTAAATATGGCCTGCGACTTGAATAGGACATGCTGGAGGGACAGATTTGTCTACCAGCAACTGCCGCTTCTTTGGAATAGGCTGCCAATTCATGTGAAGCAGAGGACCTCTATGACACTGTTCAAAAGGAACCTGGATTAGTGGATGGGGCACCGTAAATTCTTACTGGGAATAGCACCCACAACCATCATAGACATGGGCATTACTAAATACATGCCCGAGTATTGACAAGAGTATCTATGGTATTACATTGGGATGAAATGGCTAGACTTGAAATGACATCCTGGGTCGATAGCCTAGTAACCTCCAATGATCCTATTAAGTCTGCAGATGACTGCAAGCTAGGAGCAGTCATTAAATCCCCAAATGCAGGAAGATTTGTCCCATATAAATAACTGGTGCCAAAATTATGGACTGAAACCAAATGCTAAAAATGTATTAGTTTTCTTTGTGAAGTCATCTACCCCATTACCAATACACCCCTAAAACTTAAACTAGTTGTACAGAATTTAGGAAGTTATGTGGACAATGATGCAACTTTCAAACATGTGCCCATTGTTGTAAGAAAACCCTTCTATATTGCACAGCTTTTAAGTGGAGGGATTATGTCTAGATATAAGGATGTTATTGTCTCCTTTACTTAGCCCTCATTAGGCCAGTCATGGAGTATAATGCCCCCTTTGGCATGTATCTGTTAAGACACAAGCAACAACTGGAAAGCCCACAGAGATAACTTACTAAAAGAATTTAGGATGTTCATTGTGTTTCACTGCTGCAGTCATTGCACTTGGGTTATCCTGCCGTCAGGCAGTCCCGCAGTCGGCCAGAGTTCCAAAGTCTTGGTCCGGCATCGGTTGCTGTCGCTTCTTCCCTGACGTCAGTGCGCCAAGGGTATATAAGATGCAGCAGATGCCATTTTCTTCAGTCTTTCTTGCCGCGCGGTGCCCAAAGCAAAAGCAGTTCGCAGCCGACTCCTGAGATTTTGAATTTGAATTTCAGAACTGAAGTCTTCAATAAAGTTAAGTACCCCGTTGGGGAAACTTTTTCTTGCCTCAGACCGATGTCAGTAAAAGTTAATAATTGTATTTCTTGTGGGAAGCAAATACCTCATAAGGATTTTCATTCTTACTGTATTCCATGCCTAGGCCCAGACCACGACGTCACTAGTTGTCGGTTTTGTACTAGATTTAGCAAACACACTATCAAACGTCGGTTTGACTTTGCTCGCCATTACTTTGGCCGAAGGTTCAATTATACCATGCCGTCAGAACAACCGATGACTGGAATACACAAAAAATGCAAAGACAAGGATAAGGACAGGCATCTGAGGTCCAAAACTGACGATGAAGCCTCTTCTAGGCCAGTCGCCGATTCGCCGGTTCTCGGTGAGGTGCTTTCGCAGCCCCTGACACCCACTACCTCAGAGCCACAGGCCGCCTCCAACTCCCACGTGGAGATGTTTAGGCCTCTGGAAACTCAAGGTATTGGGCCTATGGAAACTAACCCCTCAGATGTGTCCGGAGCCGCTGAGCAGGCACCGGCTTCTGAGAGTGTTTTCAGACCTTCACAGCTTACCATCAAAACAACAACCAAGTCTAAAACTCCACTAAAGACAAAGAAGCAAGTACAGCATTCACCTGGATAGGCCTCCATGCCTAAAAAACAGATGCTTAAAATGGCCGAAGACTTAATTACTCTGATCAGGGGTTCCCATCTCCCTCCTGATAAAAGGCCCAGGCAGGATACAGACTAAGATTCCTCTGACCAGGTTTCCATTTCTTCTGATTCCTCTTCAGACCAGGGATACTCTTTTCCCCCCTATGAGGATTCTGATGCTGAAGAATCAATCCCGTCAGCCTCTCCTCCTGAGGATTACTCTTTTGGGGAAACTTTACATACCATGAGGGAGCATTTTCATTGGGAGGGCCAGGATTACTCAGAATCCAAGAAAAGTCTCAGAGACTTTCTTTTATTGCCTCAGCACAGGCCCCTTGCTATTCCGCCAGTGTTAGATATTGTTGATGATGTGTTCTCTGAATCCAGTTTAAATCCTGATTCCTTGCCCCCTGCTCCAGTCAAGCCAGACAGTTATTACAGAGTCCCGGACTCTCACAAATTTCTTTATAAAAACCTTGTTGCTGACCCAGAAAGTATTTTCCAGGGTCCCAAAGGGGTAAAGGCTTCCACGGCCAAAAATCCAGTTCCCTGTGACAGGGATTCTAGAGCATTATACAGATGGGGGAAGAAAGTTTACACTTCTGCAACCGTAGCAGTAAGGGCTTTAAATTGCCAGTTTCACATGCTTAAATACCAACAATATTTAATGTTTATGTTAAAACAGAAAATGCTTACAAGCTCAGAACATCTTGACTATAAGGAAATGCAGAATTTATTGCATGCAGCTGAACACATGGGAAAACATACTCTGCAATGTGGTTTTGATTCATTAGAGGCTTCTTGTAGAGCAGCAGTTACACGATCTGTGATTCGAAGGCATGCTTGGTTAAAAGAACAAGGTTTACCTGATCATGTTAAGGCAAAATTATTGGATGCTCCTTTGCAGCAGGATATTTTATTTGGTGTTAAGGCAGAAGAGGTGTTAAAGAAAATGGAGGATAAGGCAAAATCTATGCAAACAGTGAAGGATTTCTTACAGGTACAACCACCTCGATTTAGCAGAAATTGGCCTTCAAAGAATTGGTCCTTTCCAGTGTCAGACAGACCACAAAGAGGCAGATACAGACGCCCAAGAGGCAGATCTCAGCCCCAAGGCTCTTACAGACCACGACAGTGGGGTGCTTCAGCCCCAAAAGGAGGGGAAGACAAGTCACAACCTTATAGGAAACAATCCCAATGACTCCTCCTTCAAATGCCAAGCACTTACCTTTTGGCAGCTCCCTTAGGGGGAAAACTAGCACTTTTTTTCACAAAATTGGCATATAACCACACAAGACAAATGGGTTCTGAATATTGTGTCTCAAGGTTACAGGTTCCACTTTCACACTCTACCAAGGCCAAAAGGAATGCCAGACCTGCCACAAAATCAATGGACAGAGGCACAAAAACAAATTACAGCCCTCATGGACATGAGAGCTATTCAAAAAGCGCCACAACAGGAACAAGGACAAGGATTTTACTCAAGACTTTTCCTGGTCCCCAGAAAGGACAAAGCCTGGAGACCTATACTGGACCTTTCTACTCTAAATACTTACGTGGATGTTCCGAAATTCAAAATGTTGACACTACAGCAGCTTCTTCCCATGCTGGGCAAGAAGGCTTGGCTTGTTACCTTGGACCTCAAAGAGGCATACCTGCATGTCCCTATCTGACAAAATTGCAGAAGATACCTCAGATTTATAGCTGGCTCAATGCATTACCAATTCTCTGCACTGCCCTTTGGCTTATCTGCTGTGCCCAGGGTCTTCACAAAATGCCTGGCACCAGTAATTGCCATTTTGCAGACAAAAAGGAATTCAAATATATCCCTACTTGGATGACTGCCTTATTCAAGCAGAGAGCAAGGACATTCTTCTAAAGCATCTGGCGTTTGTAGAAAGATTGCTAATTTGCCTGGGGTACACAGTAAACAAAAAGAATTAAAAACTAGTGCCCTCACAAGAGATAATATTCCTGGGTGCCAGCTTAAATACAACGGCCCAGATGGCTTATCTCACGCCAGACAAGCAAGGACAGCTGACTCAGTACTTTCAATTGATGGCAACAAAAACCCAACTCCCTGCAAGAAAAATTCTGCAGGCCTTGGGGTTCATGGCGTCCTGCATACTACTAATACCATATGCCAGACTGCATATGAGGAAATTACAATGGTACCTAAAAAGTGTTTGGAGTCAACACTGCCACAGTTTGGAAACAGTAATACCACTTATCCCCTGCCTGCAACAGGAGTTTCGATGGTGGGCACAGGCATGTCACCACAACAAGGGACAGCCTTTCACTCTACCCACAGCCAGACAGACACTAACAACAGATGCTTCGGATTATGCCTGGGGAGCACACATGGAAAATGTATTCAGGGCAAGTGGGCCGCAGACCAAATGCATCTTCACATCAAATCAAAAAGAGATGCTAGCTGTACAAAATGCCCTAACAACTTTGAAGGACCTTCTGCATCCAGGACAACTATTACTAAAGACAGACAACACCACAGTTATGTGGTACATAAACAAGCAAGGGGGCACTCATTCTTATCCTCTCTGCAGACAAGCCATGACCTTGTGGAACACAGCTCTAACCTATCAAGTTCATCTGCAAGCACAGTTCCTGCCACGAAAGACAAATACTCTGGCAGACGACTTAAGCAGAAACATTATGGATCCTCACGAGTGGAAATTAAATCCACAAGTATTCAGCATGAAAACACAAAAATGGGGGTGCCCAGACATAGATCTTTTTGCCTCCCCAATGAATTGCCAACTACAGAAATTCTGCACAAGGATTTACCACACACAAGCATGGAAAGTGGATGCTCTCTCATTCAGCTGGAAAAGCCTACAGGTTTATGCCTTCCCACCACTGCCTCTCCTTTCAAAGGTATTCCTAAAAGCCAGACAAGAAAAGCCACAAATGATCCTGATTGCCCCAGACTGGCCACGCCAGCACTGGTACCCAATCTTAAAGAACTCAAGGTCCACCATGGATTTTACCTCAAATTCCTCATCTTCTGACTCAGCAAAACAATCAAATCCTACACAGTCAGCTCAAAACCTTAAACCTGGCTGCATGGCAGATTCCTTAGTCAAGCAGACAACACCTCTCTCTAAAGCTGTTATGGATGTCATTTTGGAGGCTAGGGAGGCCTAGCACCAGGAAATCCTATTCAGAAAAGAGGAAGAGATTCTGTGCCTGGAGCCAGGCTCAAAGCTTCGACCCTCTTGTTCCAAATATTCCTCAGATACTACAATACTTAACTGAGATGCTGGACAAAGGCCTATCCTTTTCATCCATTAAGATCCACGCCTCTGCCATCTTGGCTCATTACAACACAGATCCTCCTATTTTCTCTCATCCATTGCTAAAACAGTACCTCAGAGGGGCTAAAAACATAAGACCGCCCCGGAGAGCACCAACACCAACTTGGGACCTCAATTTTGTCTTGGAAAAACTAACTTTACCTCCTTTTGAGCCAGCCAATTCAGCAGAATTAAAATATGTGTCATGGAAAACTGCTCTGCTTCTGGCAATAACCTCAGCACGAAGAGTCTCAGAGTTAAAGGCACTAATGGCAGTGGAGCCTTTCATAATTTTTCACCAGGACAGGGTTTCTTTAAGAACAAACCCTTCATTCATGCCAAAGGTGGTATCCAGTGTGGCTCTTAACCAAACTATTCACTTGCCAACTTTTTATCCAAATCCCCAGAATAAAGGGGAGAGACTTCTGCATTCATTGGACATACACAGGCAGTTACGTTTCTACTTGGACAAAACAAAAGCCTTCAGGAAAACTGAGCAATTGTTTGTAGCATATGCTGCAGGATCACAGGGAAAGGCTATTTCAAAGCAGACCATTTCAAAGTGGATAGGACACTGTATACGTTTCTGCTACACACAGCATGGGAAAACTGTACCTAGCAACATTAGGCCACATTCCACCAGGGCAACAGCCACTTCAACTGCCTACCTTAGAGGAGTACCTACCAAAGATATCTTGGAAGCTACAACTTGGTGTTCAGTGCACACCTTTACCAAACATTATCACTTGCCTCTTTATTCTAAATCCAGAGCTAGCTTTGCCACTGCAGTGCTGCAGGGCCTCATAGCCACCCCAAATCCTCTATAGAACCAGCCACCCAAACTCAGCTTTGGGATTCAACCCAAGTGTAATGACTGCAGCAGTGAAACACGATGAACATAGTACAGTTTTGTACCTACCATAAATGTAGATGTTCGAGTGTATTCACTGCTGCAGTCAAGGTTACCCACCCTCCATCCCCTCTTATCTTACCCGGGACTTATCTATAACTTTCTACCCTATACTACCTATGTGGTGTATTTGCTGGTAACTGAAGGTTTTGGTGTTACTTTTTATGTATATTTTATTAGCAATATGTATTGCCTACCTATTTTGGGGCACCTGACATCTGGGGCACGAAAAACTGAAGAAAATGGCATAGGCTGCATCTTATATACCCCTGGCGCACTGACGTCAGGGAAGAAGCGACAGCAACCGGCGCCGGACCAAGACTTTGGAACTCTGGCCGACTCCGGGACCGCCTGACGGCAGGATAACCCAAGTGTAATGCCTGCAGCAGTGAATACACTCGAACATCTACATTTGTGTTAGGTACAAAACTGTACTAAATATAAGAATTCAGGATCTAAATATTATGTCCTGTATGGACAGATTAAAGCCCTGTCACTAGACTTGGTATCCTACAGGACTGCTAAGAGGTGACCTGTGTCTGGCATACAAGACATTACATACACCTTGACACTTATTCTATGTCCTGTGGAAGTTTAATTCAGTCCACCTGGATTAAATTTTTCTGAAAAAAGAGATATTTACTAAGAAACGGGCACGGTCTATGGTGGATGATTCAAGAACTGCAAAGGACCATTTTTCCACAGAAAGAGAATGGAAATGTAGCATCTTTCATGAAGAAGCTTTGGAGTCAGACAGGAAGGGTGTGCACTTTACATTTTTGTTTCTTTGCTGGCCTGGTAAGTACACTCATCCAAGGATGTTTTTTTTTTTCAGCTATGATCCAAAGCACAGTAAATGCCCCATGTTTCAGTTGGCACAGCAGGAGTTAACTCATCAGTAAATGCCCCATGTTTCAGTTGGCACAGCAGGAGTTAACTCATCAGTAAATGCCCCATGTTTCAGTTGGCACAGCAGGAGTTAACTCATCAGTAAATGCCCCATGTTTCAGTTGGCACAGCAGGAGTTAACTCATCAGTAAATGCCCCATGTTTCAGTTGGCACAGCAGTAGTTAACTCATCAGTAAATGCCCTATGTTTCAGTTGGCACAGCAGGAGTTAACTCATCAGTAAATGCCTATCTTTCAGTTGGCACAGCAGGAGTTAACTCATCAGTAAATGCCCCATGTTTCAGTTGGCACAGCAGGAGTTAACTCATCAGTAAATGCCCCATGTTTCAGTTGGCACAGCAGAAGTTAACTCATCAGTAAATGCCCCATGTTTCAGTTGGCACAGCAGGAGTTAACTCATCAGTAAATGCCCCATGTTTCAGTTGGCACAGCAGGAGTTAACTCATCAGTAAATGCCCCATGTTTCAGTTGGCACAGCAGGAGTTAACTCATCAGTAAATGCCTCGTTTCAGTTGGCACAGCAGGAGTTAACTCATCAGTAAATGCCCCATGTTTCAGTTGGCACAGCAGGAGTTAACTCATCAGTAAATGCCCCATGTTTCAGTTGGCACAGCAGGAGTTAACTCATCAGTAAATGCCCCATGTTTCAGTTGGCACAGCAGGAGTTAACTCATCAGTAAATGCCCCATGTTTCAGTTGGCACAGCAGAAGTTAACTCATCAGTAAATGCCCCATGTTTCAGTTGGCACAGCAGGAGTTAACTCAGTAAATGCTCCACGTTTCATTTAGCACAGCAGGAGTTAACTCATCAGTAAATGCCCCATGTTTCAGTTGGCACAGCAGAAGTTAACTCATCTGTAAATGCCCGATGTTTCAGTTGGCACAGCAGGAGTTAACTCATCAGTAAATGCCCCATGTTTCAGTTGGCACAGCAGGAGTTAACTCATCAGTAAATGCCCCATGTTTCAGTTGGCACAGCATGAGTTAACTCATCAGTAAATGCCCCATGTTTCAGTTGGCACAGCAGCACACACTGTACTTTTGGAAAGCATTATTTATTACTTTTTAAATAACATTAAGAAAAAGGAAATTACATCACAGGTTACTGTTTGAATTAAATTGTGTTTACTTCAATTATAATGCAATTGTTTAAAAAAAACTTACACCGTGTGTTTTGTCATGTGGCATGATGTTGGAGTAGAGCACGTTACAGCTGTGCAGCATTGAGTACAGCTGTATCCTAAAAAGGATCAACCCACCTCCAAGAAGCACTTCCATTCAGCAGTTAACGTTCCAGAACTAGTCACACTTGCAGTGCCTCTTTTATATATTTCCTTTTAACAACTAGCTGCTCATGGAGTCATGACATTTTTGTAGCTGAAGTCCTTGGAGACCAAATGAGTTATGCGGTATAAAGTTATTGCATCAGATAATTATCATTCTAAATAATATTTCTTTCCTTAATAGTGTGCAGCCTGGAGTATGGTTAAATATGTTAGGAGAATGTGGGGGCTACAGTCCCCCAGCTACACCTTGAGCGAACTTTCTTCTTTAAAAAAACTATAATTTTGATAATTAACAGGGGCGAGTTCACACTTGGTAGGTCATTAGGAAGATGCATTCCTTAACTAAGTGATTTGCCAATTAATAATAGCATATAGAACAAGATGTAAAAAATAAAATTACGCTAAAGATTGTTAATATATGATGCACCATTTGTCACTTGTTTTGCATATTTTACATTCATATTTTCATAACTGAGTTAGCTATGTTATTGATGGGCATATTGTGAACTGTCATGGTTGGAGAGAGAAATCTTCATGGTTACTTTCTCTGTGTAGTGCACCGTGATGGAGACACTGCTAACAGTTTGATAAGAATTATGAAAATACACAATATTTCTGTGTGCAAATTAATATTTTTAAAACCAGCTGACTTACAAACTATAGCATTATATGACATGAAAGCTTAGATGCTAGTAGCAAAAAGTGTTATTGCTACATTTAAGTTGTACAGCTTGAGGTTGTGTATTACATATGGTATAAATTATGAAAACAGGGATATGTTTCATATTTCTGTAAATATTTCAGTAAACCAGCACTCATTAAGGAGTCTGTTACCATCATGTAAAAGCTCAAATCTATCTTACAAGATGTATAAGTTTCTTATGAACATTTGGAGAAAATATAATTCTTATTTTCTGCACTACAGTATATTACAGTACTGATGTTAAGATTGAATGCTCTGACTTCTGTCATTGTAAAGATTTTTTTTTTGCTGTATACACTGCTAATTTTTAATAGCATTTACTATTCACAAGAAATTTACATGCATTTGGCCTATGTTCTTTCAGCGGATTTTTCTGGAAGCACTAAGGAATCAGTGGGTACATGAGGAGTACTAGAGGTGTCTCATTTCATAACAGCTAGGTAGAAGTGAGTTAAATAGCAGGTTTTCCCTTATGTTTTTAATGTAGACCATAATGGAAGTCCAGAGTTGTAGGGTCAAGCTAGGATAAAGTCGACTCATCAGTCACCAGGGACTAGGTCAGAGGAATAAGAAGCAATGTTGCGCAAAAAGTAAAGTGTAGATATACCCTGTCTTTCAGCAGGAGGAATTTACCACAAAAACATTTTATACACCACAGACACTAGAAGGAGATGAGCTCTGCCTGTATCAGGGAGCTGTATGTACATTTTATACACCACAGATACCAGAAGAAGATGAGCTCCGCCTGTATCTGGGAGCTGTATGTACATTTTATACACCACAGACACTAGAAGGAGATGAGCTCTGCCTGTATCTGGGAGCTTTATGTTCATTTTACACACCACAGATACCAGAAGATGATGAGCTCTGCCTGTATCTGGGAGCTGTATGTACATTTTATACACCACAGACACTAGAAGATGATGAGCTCTGCCTGTATCTGGGAGCTGTATGTACATTTTATACACCACAGACACTAGAAGAAGATGAGCTCAGCCTGTATCTGGGAGCTGTATGTACATTTTATACACCACAGATACCAGAGGATGATGAGCTCTGTCTATATCTGGGAGCTGTATGTACATTTTATACACCTCAGATACTAGAAGGAGATGAGCTCTGCCTGTATCTGGGAGCTGTATGTACATTTTATACACCACGGACACTAGAAGATGATGAGCTCTGCCTGTATCTGGGAGCTGTATGTACATTTTATACACCTCAGATACTAGAAGGAGATGAGCTCTGCCTGTATCTGGGAGCTGTATGTACATTTTATACACCACGGACACTAGAAGATGATGAGCTCTGCCTGTATCAAGGAGCTGTATGTACATTTTATACACCACAGACACTAGAACAAGACGATGAGCTCTGCCTGTATCTGGGAGCTGTATGTACATTTTATACACCACAGACACTAGAACAAGACGATGAGCTCTGCCTGTATCTGGGAGCTGTATGTACATTTTATACACCACAGACACTAGAAGATGATGAGCTCTGCCTGTATCTGGGAGCTGTATGTACATTTTATACACCACAGACACTAGAAGAAGATGAACTCAGCCTGTATCTGGGAGCTGTATGTACATTTTATACACCACAGATACCAGAAGATGATGAGCTCTGCCTGTATCTGGGAGCTGTATGTACATTTTATACACCTCAGACACTAGAAGGAGATGAGCTCTGCCTGTATCTGGGAGCTGTATGTACATTTTATACACCACAGATACCAGAAGATGATGAGCTCTGCCTGTATCTGGGCGCTGTATGTACATTTTATACACCACAGACACTAGAAGGAGATGAGCTCTGCCTGTATCTGGGAGCTGTATGTACATTTTATACACCACAGACACTAGAAGATGATGAGCTCTGCCTGTATCTGGGAGCTGTATGTACATTTTATACACCACAGACACTAGAAGAAGATGAACTCAGCCTGTATCTGGGAGCTGTATGTACATTTTATACACCTCAGACACTAGAAGGAGATGAGCTCTGCCTGTATCTGGGAGCTGTATGTACATTTTATACACCACAGACACTAGAACAAGACGATGAGCTCTGCCTGTATCTGGGAGCTGTATGTACATTTTATACACCTCAGACACTAGAAGGAGATGAGCTCTGCCTGTATCTGGGAGCTGTATGTGCATTTTATACACCTCAGACACTAGAAGAAAATGAGCTCTGCCTGTATCTGGGAGCTTTATGTACATTTTACACACCACAGATACCAGAAGATGATGAGCTCTGCCTGTATCTGGGAGCTGTATGTACATTTTATACACCACAGACACTAGAAGAAGATGAGCTCTGCCTGTATCTGGGAGCTTTATGTACATTTTACACACCACAGATACCAGAAGATGATGAGCTCTGCCTGTATCTGGGAGCTGTATGTACATTTTATACACCTCAGACACTAGAAGGAGATGAGCTCTGCCTGTATCTGGGAGCTGTATGTACATTTTATACACCACAGATACCAGAAGATGATGAGCTCTGCCTGTATCTGGGAGCTGTATGTACATTTTATACACCACAGACACTAGAAGAAGATGAGCTCTGCCTGTATCTGGGAGCTGTATGTACATTTTATACACCACAGACACTAGAAGAAGATGATGAGCTCTCCCTGTATCTGTGAGCTGTATGTACATTTTATACACCACAGACACTAGAACAAGATGATGAGCTCTCCCTGTATCTGGGAGCTGTATGTACATTTTATACACCACAGACACTAGAAGATGATGAGCTCTGCCTGTATCTGGGAGCTGTATGTACATTTTATACACCACAGATACCAGAAGATGATGAGCTCTGCCTGTATCTGGGAACTGTATGTACATTTTATACACCTCAGACACTAGAAGGAGATGAGCTCTGCCTGTATCTGGGAGCTGTATGTACATTTTATACACCACAGACACTAGAAGAAAATTAGCTCTGCCTGTATCTGGGCACTGTATGTACATTTTATACACCACAGACACTAGAAGAAGACGAGCTCTGCCTGTATCTGTGAGCTGTATGTACATTTTATACACCACAGATACCAGAAGATGATGAGCTCTGCCTGTAACTGGGAGCTGTATGTACATTTTATACACCTCAGACACTAGAAGGAGATGAGCTCTGCCTGTATCTGGGAGCTGTATGTACATTTTATACACCTCAGACACTAAAAGAAAATGAGCTCTGTCTGTATCTGGGTGCTGTATGTACATTTTATACACCACAGACACTAGAAGAAGATGAGCTCTGCTTGTATCTGGGAGCTGTATGTTCCATGTTTGGGTAATGGACTGATAACCTGTGTTACAGGAAAGGATCATAAATGGTTCCACTGCATCCCCTCTACTCACCTGAACTTGGATCACTGAAGCCCCTTGTTTATAATGAGATTCAGTACACACAAACATATGTCACAGTCATTATAGTATGATCTACTGTGACAATAACAGTTAATCTTTTTTGAAGAGGCAAGTCCCATTAAACCCCCTGTGTGAGATGCTTTTGCTCCCTATACTCCCCTTATTTTATTATCCTTACTCTGAAGGCACTATACCACAGAGAAAAAGTGATCATGTGTCTTCCTCTTTCTGCAGGAGGCATCTTCTGCCACATACTCTATCTCTTTTTTGGATGACTGATTCCTGCTACATTCCTTGTTCCTTCCCCCCTTATTTTTCACCTGTTACTTCTCTGCAGCTTGGCGTCTGTGACCCATGGATCATCCCCCACAGAAGCCCTGCACTGTTTCCTCCTGGCAGTGGGCAGCACTTGTCTGCACTGTGATAGCTGCCCAAATTCTGGGTGGGGGGGGTCACCCTAAACATGCTGATGTAACCCCTCATCATTTACACAACATGCTGCCATCCTCCTCAATTCCATTTTTCACTAACCCAGTGGAGAAGAACATTCACTTCCTCCCCTACCCATTCCCTGCAGTACATCTGTATCCTAGTGTCCTCCCATGCAGTGGCAAACTCTGTCAAAGGTAAAATGCAGAGATACAATTACTTTACAATAGTTTTAGGCATCTTTAAACAGTTTGTTCAGTCCCTCCTCCCTACATCTGTATCCTAGTGTCCTCCCATACAATGACTAACTCTGTCAATGATAAAATGCAGAGATACAATTACTTTACAATAATTTTTAGACATCTTGAAACAGTTTGCTCTGTCTCCCCACCCCACCTCATGTCACATTCCCCATAAGATTATTCATTTAGACTGCTTCTTATCTCATTCAGTACTTGGCATACTCCTTTTTCATTATAGTTTTTGTATTACAGATTTGTATCTTAACTTACTCTGTTACATTATTACATCAGCCTAGTATAGTTACATTAAGAACTTTGCTGTCTTTTTTTCTCTGTGTTATGTGAACCCTCTTCATCCTCTTTTAACAATTTGCTTTCCATAATGTATTACCTCTTGTATTTTCTTTTGTGTTTTCTGCCACAAAACTGTTTTCAAGAAACCTACATCCCTTATGTATGCATTCAGACAAAAACAACTATTACCAAATGTGCATTTTCTTGTGAAACATCTGTTGCATTCCTTGATAAATGATGGTCTCCCTTTACAATTTTATTTTCTTTCCTATTTCTCTGTAGCCATTAATTTACTCTTTTCCCTAATCATAATTATAAAGTTACCCAGTTGTTTAAAGCCTACCTGATTTAAAGTACATGTCTGTTATGAAAAACTTTTAAAACATTTATCTTTCAGTCATTTATACAGTAATTGGATCTACATGCTTCCTTTATTTTATTCTTCAGATTGCAAAGCAATATAATTATTCTTAAGAACTATTTCAAACAAGTCA